>NC_142205.1:35788913-36094565 GCF_049639895.1 Pseudopodoces humilis
AAAAGAAGCAAATCTCTCCAAAGTCACTGTATGTGAAATCTGTGAGAGGCACATCCTTGTACACCTGCAAATACATCAGCTGATGGAGGGTATAAGCAAATCTCCTAGAAAAAGAGCTTTATGTATAATATGAAAGTCCACAGTCCACCATGAGCCAGTTCTTTTGTGAAACGGGGTTCCTCTGCTCAACTAAGTGAATAATCCACAATTAATTGCCTACGGTGAACAGATCCACACCAAAAGTGTGAGACAAATCATTAGAAAAATAGTTTAAAAAATAAGCAAAAATCAGAATTATCAATCTAATTATATTCAGGACTCATCAGGAGTTGTTTAGACTTGTTTCAGAAATTATAATAGAGATTTAAAGAAAAATAGGAGGAGAAGAAAATTCAGAGAAATACAATGAATGCACGTATGTAATTTGTCACAAAATTTAGTAGACACTGCAAAAAATTCAAGAACAGGAGAGTATAAGAGAAATGACGGGATCCAACTGTAGAAAAACATGTACTTCACATAGTCCTAATACATCTGTAATAAAGTATAAATATTCCTTACAATGCTGGAGATAAAGTTCCTGGTTGTCATTCTAATCTTTGTCAAAATCCCTCTAATATTGTTATTTTTGAAAAAGAAAAAAGATAATGCAACTTAATCCCATTGAGTATCTTTAGGTCAAAATATTGTGTGTGATTTATGCACTATTACCCAGTAAGTGACAAGTGCCAAATGCTTTATCAGTCTGGAACCTAGGAGGGTTTTGCCACAGGGCTTCCCAGTCTGCTTGCTCTGCATAGCTGCTTAAACGGTTTAAGTGATCACAACGAGGTGGAGATGTTAACCTCCTTCAAGCCAGACCAATTACATGACTGATCAGAAGGATCAGCATGCACCACATGTATGAATGGCTTTAGCAAAATCCACACCAAAACTAACTTCTAAATTCATGATACATTCCTTAGCTCTACCACTTTCATGAAAGAAGAAGCTTCTTTTGCCCCACTGCAATAATACTTCAGAAGATGGTAATACAGTATTAGATACTGCTCACATAGCAGGAAAGACAGTCTATTTGCAGGAGAGGGATTTGATGCTGCTACTTATTAGTGCAGATATTTAGCAGTTCACTATATTGCAACCAGGTCATTGGTTCCCATCCCATGGTTTCCATCCCATCCCATGTCACGGGTGAACAAACCTCCAGGAATAATATTAAACCTAGATTAAATTCCCTTAAAAATAAACTTTAAAAACTCATGAGGTTACACAAGGCAAACTTTTTTTTTCCTTTTCCAGTTGCTATGTGCCTTTTTACTTTCAAACTCCGTGAAATGTCAAGACATTTGAAAACTGAATCTTGAGCTATCTCCAGACTGTTCAAATCCACTTTTTAATCTAACTAAACATCATACAAAAAACCCCTTTTCTCTACCGTAAATAATGGAGTTTAGAAAACACCCTATATATAGATCATAAAAGTAAACAATATTTTAGTCTACAGATAAATTAACTTTGCATGGTTGACTATAATTTTCTCTCATTTATAGCAAAATTAAATATAGTTGATTACACAAAAAGTGCCCTAAATGACACATTTTATAAAAATATGGAAAATTTTGCATGGAATACTGGATAATTCTTGAGTGAAAAATCTTGGATTTCCTATTTATTACAAATTTTAAATCTTTTGAACTGAACTGCTTGGTGAGCTGCAAATACCATCTAGACCTGCCATTTTCTTACTCTTCCCAGGGTCTGGTTTGGCCACAGTTGGAGGCAGAATACAGCTTTACGTGGTTCTTCTTTTGATCTAGGATGGCTTGGTTTTACAGTGTTAGATATTGTACTGCTTGGTAATTTTAATACGGTGTGGTCTTTTTCAGTTTTAATGTAGATGGATATTTCCTAGTGTTGAAAAAATAGAAACAATAGAATCTTTTTTTTATTTTTTTTTTTTAACAGAAGTGCTCACTCAAAAGAAATCTATCAGGATTGTGCATGAGAAGGATACTCATTCCTATAAATCATGTCTCCTCAGTCTATTCTTGTTAATATATTTTATGCTGTTAAAATAATGACAGGGAAAGTAGAAATGTAGATCTGACATGTAAGAACAATGCCAGTAAGCAAATAATGCTAATTACACCAGAATTTTTTTTTTTTAAAAACTGCAATAAATTAAAAGGAAGATTGCATTCCTTGAATTACACAAAATACTACAGTGACATGAGGACAGTAAGACATGAAAGCATCTCTACTGAACAGCAGAAGAAATGGTGGAAATTGCTAAAAGAACTATAGAGCTCATGGTGCTGATACCAGGAGAAACATAAAGATGGAAGAAGAAAACTTCGAGGTAAACACAATTCAAATGCTTTTGGATTAGCAAACCACAAATCAAAAAATATAAATATTAATAAAATTCAACCTACCCAAACTTCATTTGGTAGAGAGGGAAGAGAACAGTCTTTTTTTTTCAGGTTGCATTATATATTTCTGCACAAAAGGCATAATGCCACATGTATGGAAAATGGTACTACAATGTGACTGGGCAGCACCTCTTCAGGCAGACGTAAATGTTTAAGCAGGGTGTTACACTGTGAGTTGGGGAGCTTCTTCAAATTCTTCTAATAAAGAGCAACAACAGAACTGAACAGCTGCTTATCAGCCAGATAGTTTTCAAATGCAAATTACCAAATCATACCACTGCAATAAGTGATACTGCACAAAAATTACTGCACTTGTTCCACAATTACATGCTGATGTAGCTTTGCATTTGAAGTAAAATCACATCAGATGGAATGTTACAGAATGATAAAACAACATATGTGAGATTATGCATTAGCTTAAATATTTTATTGAAATCATTCTGCCATGGGAACCATGCAGATTATATTCACATGACCAGTTTATTTGAATTTTGTATCTTGGTTAATCCTTACAGAAAATCTCTTCAGTTATTCTTGGAAGAGGGTGTGAGTACTTCACACAAAAATTTCAACTTCAAGTTGTAACAGAAGCTAAGCTATTTCAGAGAAACCTAAAATCCTTGTGACATTTAAAATTGTTCTCAGAATCTGAATAACCACATCCCACAAGGAAAAGCTCTTGGGAAACTCTTTTTCCTCTGTCATCATATGATTCCATTCAGTACATGATGCAAGTATGAATGTAAGCACAAGCCTGTAGGCTCTGGATTCCATGTTCACCTACAAGGCAGAGGCCCACAGCACAGTAGAATATAAATGCACAGATAAGTCCATTTTTGCCATACAGATTAAAACATTCCCAATAGAATCTGAAGTTCAGGTCTTTTGTTGAACCTAAGAAGCTTAAGTGTGCAGTCTTCATCTGGAGTCAAATTCAGCTCCTGACATATATATTTAATCTTAGTTCAGATCTAGTTATTTTTGTTGGCAGAAGAATTGGTGCTAAAATCTTAACACATTCCAGTTTTCTCATTCTATTCCACTTTAGTATATGTATTATCTGAAAGGATGTCCCTATACAGTTCAATGAAAGTTAATGGGTCAAGCTACAATGTTCCTGAAACTTTACTATTCAGAACTCAAAACTCTTTCAAACTAACTTTAGAGAATGCCGGAGGTACTGAGACACTAGTTTATTTGTTTAGGCAATAATTGTCCTCTGCCTCCAGAGAAGCCCTAAAATTGCTTCTATGTTTAGAATCAAGATTGGTCTGTTAAGGCTGCTTGTCACAAAGTTTCACCACTTTTTAGAACTGTTTATTCCCACTACCCTATTTTCCAATTTAGACCATTATGGAGTTTGATTGATGTATCTGCCTGACACAATATAGCAGGAACACTAGAATCCTTTATCAGATGCCTTAGGCAGTACAATTACTATTTAGGGGTTACAGTGACATTGTTTGTTAAAGGTTTGTTGCCTGCCTTTCAGAACAAACATTATTATTTGTAGCTATTGGGGTTTTTACTGTCTCAGTTTGGAGGGAAAAGACAGTGTGAAAATACATCAATATAAGAAATAGGTAGAGACTCACGTTCCCACCCTTTGGCAGACACATGACATTCTGCTGGAAATGACTGCTGTTAATGACATTCTTGTATAGAGGTGAAGCAAAAAAAAGTTTCTGTTCTTGTTCCCTTGACTAGAATAAGGAATGATCAGCCTCTTCAGTGATGGAAAATTGGGTATTACTCCTTTATTATTTATTATTATTACTTCTTTATTATTTATTACTGTTTTTATTAATGCTTGTGCCAGTACTACAACAGATACTGACTGTACAAGAGGTGAGTCAGAGCAGCTACAGCCACAGAAAAATAGACTGGGAAGGGGACTTGAAAAGTCATCTGGTCTATCTCTTGCCCCAGGATATCATCAGCTCTAGCTGTGTTATTCTTGAAAATGTTTGTTTGGCTTGTACCTAAAGACCCTCCAGAGCTGGGATGCCCCAAATTTCTCTACATAATCTCTTTTTGTTATTAACTCCTCCAAATTCACTACCTGGTGGTTGAGAATGAACCTTTCTGTCTGAATTTCAGACAGGCTCGCTCTTGCCACAGCCAGCATGGACACAAATCATTACTCTCTTTTTTGCAGCTCTTCATTCAGATGCAGTGACAGTGTAATTCCTTTGGTGAAACATGGTTCCTCTCCTGCTCCTTTGTGCCTGCAACTTCCTGCAAGGGGCTACTACACAGTTTAGGAAACACAGATTAGGGATGGCCATGGTGGAATGGAAGAGGAGCAGGAGAGGAGATAAAATCTCCTTTATGACTGAGCACAATCCTTTAGTTCTCTTCACCCTGCTCATTCTATCCCTTTGAAGTTAAAAGTTACAATGACTTCAATGACTCATTCCTGTAGATAACTTCATACCTAAAGAGCTGGCTAAAAGAGCTGAAAGAATATTTAACCCTCTTTTAACTAAAACTGCAGCCTTTGCAAATATTAAACTAAACAGCCAAAATAATAAATATAATCACAGATATATGCATATATAACATGAATCTGGTTTAATTATCATTTTTCTTTTCCTAGGCACTCTTTAAATATCTGCAAATTTCCATTTATTTTCATTATTTAACAACTTCTGGGAGTACAAGCATTTTTATTATCCATTAAACAATGGGTAAACAATAATATTCCATCAGTGCATTTATCATATAACAGTTATAGCTTGACAGACTTCAGAGCTGTCTTCACAGCATTTACCAGAAGCCACCTGATTTGACAACTAGGAAATATACAATTCTGCTTTTCAATGCAAATTATTTAAACTCATAATCAGTAAATCATTCTCAAGCACCATAATTGACATTATAGTAAAAGAAAATACTCTGTGCTTTGCTGTAGAATAGTCCTAGAAAGGTTTTCTTTAAAAAAACAGTAGGTTAGACAAGAAAATTGTTTTTCAAGGCAGACAAAATCTATACCAACTCCTACACCACTGTCCAGTGCTGTCATGTTGGTTTGCTCTGGGTTTCTGTGTTTGTGATTAAACACAACAATGTTCTCATTGTGGCTTTTCAATTTAAATTAACATAGCTTCCTTCCTACAACTGGATTTTTTTCAGGTCCTATGTGAATTACCTTTATTAATATGTCTTGGCTTCAAATTTCTCTTACTCTTCCTTTCCTCACTTCTTTTAGAAACTGTTTTTTCAGTCCCTGATTTGCCTCCCTGTCCCTCTCACTTAACAGCACCTTACCCAGCATGCTCTTCTCAGTCTCATTTCCATGGTAAAGTTGGCCCTTTGGCCTTAAACTGAATTCCCATGTTCTGTATTTTCCCTCATTATCTTATCCATCAGAGGTGTATGATCCAGTGTACATCCAGTTGGGAGGCAGGCACACAGTTCCTGACATTTGTGTCCCACAATTTCATAATAAGATTTTTGTCAAAATGACTGGAAAGATAATAAAAGATCAAATTGTTTAGACTCAGATATTAAACTTCCAGTCTATATTTCTTGAGAGTTTCAGTTTGGTGGGACTCGTACCAGCATTTCATATGGAACTTCTTCATTTGCTTATGTTTCCATACTTTGCACCTTTTGTAACCAAGCAATCCAACAGAGGTCTGCTTCATTTGGTATCTTATCTGGTCTGGCCAGCCCAAATAGGTATAGCAATCTATGCTGAAAAAGAAATTTCATTTGGCCCTTGCAAAACCTCTCCGAATTTCCTCTCTCCCACCACTAGAATTAAATGCTCGATGAACATAAAGAAAAGCATGAACCTTCTCCACCTGCAGAATTTGCAGAAATAAAGTGATAGTGGGTTCTGTCAGCTGATGTAAATCAACATTGTTTGCCCAGAGGTATTAGAGCCTCACTAAGGTGATATCAGTAGCAGCTAAAGAGTTGGTCACTGTATTTGCAAGATAGTTTTCAGATTAAATCCTCTGGATATAAAAATCTTTTCTGTTCTTGCCTTAATCTTTTTCCTGCCATCTGACCATTCTAACGGAGTCAATGTGGAAACACTCCCCACTGGAAACACTGAAACCAAAGGATGTGCTATTGCCAAAAGCTGTCTGTTAACAGAACACCATGATGTTTTGTTCTACAATTCCAGCTCTAGGTGGCTGAATCTTTGAAGTCCTTCCAAGAACCCTAAGTTTCTATTTTCATTAATGGAAACAATTGACATGTACCTGAGCTCCCAGAGGTAGTCCCTTAGTGTCTCTATTCATAGCTAAAACAAAAGGCATGTTTTGAACCTGAGGGCCTTGATTGCTATTTACTAGCACTGGGACATGTAGAAAATGTCACTGCTGCTGAGTGAGGATAGTCAGAATTTCCTTTTCTTTCTAGACTCAATCCCTACAAGGAAAGCTGCTAGAAACAACAGTAGCAGAACTATGTAAAAGATGCATATATCTGTTAACTGTACTAAATTTTATCCAAATTCATTCACCTTTATGGATTTATTTCTGGAACACTATGCCAAATATTTCAAGTCAAATTTTAATGAGGAAATTCCTTCAGATTAAACGTACCCACTTCATAAGGATTCTTGGCTGACTTAATTTTGTGTTCTATCTAAAAAACCCTATTTGTTAGGGATGTGTAAAAGGACTCATGAACTGATTCTTGAATCAAAGTTAAAATGGAAATTCTGCCTAATTTACAGTCATAGAATCCAAGCATATCCTGAGTTAGAAAGGATGTGTTAGGATCACCAAAGTCCAGCTCCTGGCCCTGCAGAGGATTGCCCCAAGAGCACCATGTGCCTGAGAGCGCTGTTCAAATGCTTCTTAGTCCTGTGGCCACTTCCCTGGGAACAGAACTTTTCTGTGAGAATTCCAAAATTACAGCAGATCCAATGCACTAAAATCCCATTTTAGGTAAAACTATTCTTTATGTGTAGTTCCTTATTTTAACATTGTTCCAATTTCTAATGTTGCAAGACCTTCTATGAAAGACCTTCATGAAAATTCTACTACATGAAAATTCTGTGCCATGAAAATATTTTCTTTTGACCTTGAAGTAAAGCTAATAAAGTTAATGTATAGCTATGTGCATTCTACAAGCATTTGTATTCTAGTTCAGATTAATTTGTTGTAGGTGCTGAACATATGTAAATATATTATTCACCTAAATTTTTGTAGTTATAACACTGCATAAAATTTAAACTGATGCAAAATCATGTCAAATATCATCTAGACAAATATCCTTGAGAAATCAAAACAGATTCCTCTTCTACTGGCAAGAAAAGCCTAGCAACACCACATTTAAGGCAGCTACAGGAGGTATGACATGGATAGTTTTTTAGATCAAGACTTTGATGTTTCTTTGGATTTCCAGTAAAAACTGGTGGACTTCTGCTTGTAATGAACTTCTGAAAGACTTCACTTTAGATAAATGCAGAGTTTAGATTCCTGCTGCACCATTTACATCATTTATGGATTCAGTTTGTGATCCCTTAGATCATCTTCAACTGTCCATCCCTTCATAAACACCAGTCTTCAAAGGACTCTTTTTGAAATGAGGATTTGAATTTGGGTTCTGCTTCTGTTCAAGTGAGAGGTCATCCTTCGACCTTGCCCACATTTTAGTGAAACTAATTTTCTGGTCTTTCTAAAGTGATAATAATCACATCCTGCTAAGAATAGCTCAGTATTTTATCTTGAAGTAAAGAACATGATAATACTATTTCACTTGATACAGTCTTCTCTTTCTTTGATTTCAACTGCCATTTATCAATGTCTCAAAGTACTACAATTCAGTTTATTTGTGTTATTAGGACTCCTTCCATGTAGATTAGGAAAATAAATTTTAGATGATATGTTTTCAGAAGCAGACATATTGCTGCCTAAATCTAACAGGGAGGAGAACCCTTGTAAAAAAGGAGAAACTCTTGTTTTAAAAGGTCCTTTGTTTTAAGTGCTGGCATAGTTATTAAAAAGGTTGAATTTATGTTCTTCAAATTTCCTTAGATATATTAAAACTTTATAAATGAAATTCAGCATGTTTCCAGGCATTCATCTGTTTGTTTGTTTACACTATTGAATACCATTCAGCAAAGAAAACATCATTCCTTGCTTAGCTGTTAATATGCTTCTGCTTTCAGGATTCACAGATTTTAAACTGGTTTGCTTTTACTTTTTTATTATAATTTTAGGTAAGATTAATGTGTGTGTATGCTAGAAAAATAATTATTGTATTAATTCTATAGTTGTTGAAACTCTTATTATATAATACAGCAGGATATTAGAGTACACTTAATACACATACAGTCACTGTGAGATTTGAGGCTGATTTTTAACTATTGTTAAGCCTTTAATTAAATCGAGCCTTGTGCCCTTGAAAAATTATCCTGCAACAGATTTCTTGGCAAAAGCTCTTGTCATGGAAAAAGAAGGTGCAAAGGTGATTGTCTGTTCTCTTAGCTAATCATCATTTTTTCTAAAGAAGAAAACAGTAGAATTCAAAATTCAGCAGAATTTTGAGGAGTGAAAAACAGTTTCTGCCCTTTCTCTGACACTCTTTTAGGTCCAAGGGGAGTCTGCTTCTCTGTCACAGTGGATAAAATGAAAGTGAAGGAACCCAAAATATTCCACTAGTTCTCAGCAAGAAAATTGGAGGTTGCTATGCTCCTTGTGGTGGGAGCAGTGTATGAGGTACATGTAGTACATATATGTCCATACACATAGTATAGAAAGTCTGCAACTTTCCCTGTCTTCTGGGACAGTTTATATCTACAGATTCCTTTTCCTTTTCAAGGAGCAAAAGCAAGTGGATGTTCCTATGGAACACAAGATGCAAGTACTTTAATATTTTACTTTAAACTCTTTAATGTTTGGCTTAATGGTGTTTTTAAATAATTTTCCTAAAGTAGCCCTTCTATACAAACTTTTCTTTAGATTTACATCAGTGCTGCATTCATTAAGATTGAAATTAAATAGAAATCAGAGGTAGGGCCTTTATCAAGATTCACACTCTAGTTAAACATATGTACATATTGAATTTCCCCTGTAAGGCCCGTGGAGACTTTTCCTTATCTGTACTCTCTCCCTGCCATCTTGGTATTCTATTAGAAATGAATGGATTACATTGAAAACAGCCACCTGAATTGGCAAGCTTTTCCTTGTAATTTGCTCTTTTTTGGTTCAGAACTACAGGTTAGGGTCAAGCCATTCTGAGACCAGAGTAGACTGTAAAGAACACCCCCAATGGATTAGTCCTAATTTATTTGACCCAGGTGTTCCTGTAATTGTGACACACTGAAAAATTTCACAGTGCTTTAATGGCCCTTAAACTTACATTTCCACCTGCTCTTTCTGGCAGTGCGGTATTGCTCACGTTCTTTATGTTCCTTTGTTTATTTAGGTGTGTTTCTTTGTTTCTGTATCTAATTTAGCACATTTTAAAAAAGAGGGAATAGTAAAATTTAAAAGGCTGGTAGTGAGAGTTTCTCACATTACCACCACATGCACTACTAAACACACAGGTGTTCACCAGAGGAACAGGTAAAGTACGGTGTGAATAATATTCATAATGAATGTTTCCCCAGTTGCAATTAAACATCTGTTATATACACTATGTAGCTCATTTCTTTCCTGCATCACTATCAGAATAGGTTAAAACAGAACCCCACAGGGAGTTCCCTAAAATTTGTGTGTATCCATCCATGTCTCTTTTGATGAGATGAAAGACAATCTCATTTCATTTAACAACCTTGTATCTGAGAACTTCGGCAGCAAGATCTTCCAAAATCTGATGCTAGAACCTGCTTATTCTGTGATCTGCTCCAGAGGACACGGGTTCTGCCGCATTTAGAAGATTGTTCAAACATTTCGTAATGGGCTTGACATAAACAATGATACTTCTGCCAGGGAAGCAGACAAAGAAACCAGGCATGAAGAAATTCAGGAACAAAAAAGGGAAGGTTAGCAAGCTGAAGCCTAAAACACTCATGTTAGAATGCTTTTCCATAATAACTAAGAACCAAAGTGCCTGAAAGAATCTGCTGCTCAGAGTCTTACTGAATAACATTGCAAAAAAAAAAAAAGTCTCTGTGTAGTCTAACAATGGCTTGCAGCTCACAAATGCTAGAATCTGCTTATTTGTAATGCTCTGTACTGTAGTTACCCCAAAAGAGTAAAAAACCAGCAAGAATCAAGGTTATCTTCTTATAGAGTTTCAAATACACATTAACTTATCTACTAAATTAGTTATGTCTTTTAATCTTCTGTCACGTCTTTGGGGTGTAGTTTTGCCACATAATCATTCTCATTGAGGACAATTTCTTCCATTAAGCCCAACTTTGATACTTTATAATAAACCCCGTTCTAACAAATGCTTGATTCTTTCTTCAAACTAAGCACGAACTTGGCTGCACTTATAGATGTTTGTCTTTTGCATTTCATCCTCTGAATTTTCAGCAGTAGATACTGCCCATGCCATTCTTTTCAGGTGTAACCAGTACTAAACATTGATTTTTAAATGAAATCTTACATTTTACATGATCATTTTACATCTTTCTTTTTTCAGAAAACTGCCCTCCTGCTTCCTTCAACTGTCTCCAATTCAGCTGCTCACAGTTCACGAGGAGTCACTGGCACTTGATGTTGCTAAATATATGTAAGACTTTGCTTACAGCCTCACCACAGCTGCATTTCAACACTGTAACGATTTATTACTTCACTGAATTTCATCTGCTTTGTCATCTTGGCATTTATGAGTCTGAACTGACCGATGTCCAATGTAATAAAAGTACCAAGCATGGGTCAAGCATGTCTGACACTTGTACATTGCTATCAGTGGGCTAAGGAGTTTAGCTCTCGATCATCCAAAGTCATGTCTTCCAATTCATATAAACTTCTTAGTATTCAGTTCAAGAACATGTTGAAAAGTCGCCATGATTGCCTTCTTATTTCATACTAAACACTGACCTGAAGCTTTTGTTTAATTTTTGTCACCATTTGCCATACAGTACACATAACTTCTATAGATGTTATTGTTCTCTGGAATCACTAACTGCTGTATGTTTTTTCCTGTTATCCATCATGGGCTCCTCCTAAAGAAGACTTTCTAAAATTAATGAAAATGTCTTCTAGTCCTATTTTCTATCTTCTCTCTCTTCCCCTCCCCTCAGTTTTTGCTGAAGTTGACATTCTGGCCTGTGGCCAGAAACTATGTGTTCTTTTCCAACAATCTCATGCCAGTTTAGTCTTTTGATCTCGTAGTTTTCTGAAGGATGTAGTGGAAAAACACTGAATGAGACGAAACACATGTAGAGATATACAGGTGAAAACACTACAAATTCCTTTTGAAATTCCTTGCTTATGGTAACTTCCTGTTAGCATAACCTCTACCATCACTTGCATTTTCCTAAATAGAAGTGCAGTAGAGCAGAATTTATCTGGCTAAAAGATAAAATAGCAACAGCTGTTGGGCACACCACAGGCAAGGTACAGGCACAAACTTCTCCTAGCATAAGCATTGGGTTGAGGTTTTTTCTCTGGTTTTGCAGTGAGCCAGCATGGACTTATGTGATAGACAGTAAAAGATACTAAGATAGTCATCACATAGCAGGAAGCATGTTATCTTCAAATTGAACACCTGCCGACCATCCCACAATTTTTTATGTCAAGGAAAATATGCTGGAGGGAGGGAGGGAAGTCTGTGAAAACTACTAGATTGCCTTAAACACCAGCTCTGTTCTCTGCTTCAGAGGACTACTTGAGACTATAGTGCTGAGCAGAGAGAGAAGAGCTGACTTTAGGACATACTACTTAGATAGCAATTATTGTCCCCTTTTAAGAGATTGCATTTGGGTAGCTTAGCAAGTAACACAGGACAGTTGGAACAAATCTGTAGAGTACAAGAATTGTTACTGGGGGTTTAATGCAAGTAATATATGCATTTCAGGATTTTCTATTACTTTATGAGTCTCAGAGCTGATGTCCTCCTCTGCCTACCCCTTTGAAGCTAGGGCACTTTCCAGAAGTTGTTTTACCTGAAAGGAACCTAGCTCATGCTGTTCTGAGACCCCTTGCAGAGCCTCTGGAAAATTATGCTGAAATGCCCCCTTAATCCACCTTATTACATCAGTATGGGCACCTTCAGGGAAAGCTGAAAGATAAAGATGCATGATAGAAATCAAAAGAGAAGAGCAAAATATAAAAGCATTAAAGATGGGCAAAAGGAGAACTAGATTGACCATTAGGCTAAGAATTTATGTATTCCAGATAGTCCAAATTCACAAGGGTCTTTAGTTCACTGGTTGTTCTTTTTTTAGAAGAAATAATTAGATGTCTTGTGAAAGCTTCTTATCTCCTTATTCTATTTTTATAATAGAATACATAAACTATGCAACAGACATGGAAGTGAAAAATCACTTCTAGCAGTGGTAATTTCCCCTTTCATTAGAATCTGCTATATTTTGTCTTGTAAGACTATTATTTTGGAGAAAATGGGAAAGAGGGAGACGAAAATAGAAGGCAGAAAAATAAAGACACAGATTTATTCTGCATTGGGGAAAAATGTAAGCAAAACAAATTTCTTTAGAATGAAATAAAGATTTTTTTTTTTCCTTTAAAAATGTTAGCTGCTGTCAATATGTTGAAAAAACCATTTTCATATTTTTACCTGTTTGGACTCCTCAAGTTTTTAGACTGAGTATGTTTTCTTGCAGGTGGTTGAGGAGAGAGGGGGAGAATTTATTTTATTGTCATTCTTCAGCATGTTAATATATTTTTTAATGTCCATAAGACAGTACTCAGAAAGCTTACTTTCTATTAAACAGAAAATATTTTTTATTAGTAAACGGCATGCTGAAAACATTAATTAATTAATTTCAATTATAGTTCAGCAGCGCTTCAGTAACCTTGAGTATTTTCATTTTTGTGTAAATATTTTATATTTTTTAAATATTTTCACAATCAGGCTAGAATGTGATACTCTGCCTAATGCTTCAGATTTTTTGCTCTTTAAATAGTGCCATCTTCTCTGACACATCATATCCCATTATTTAAAAGTGTAAGAACCAGTTGGTTACTCATACTTTCAAAGGGCAGAATCAAACTATTTCAATGTTGAATTCATAACCTGTTGTGTGTTTAACACTGTAATCACCCTGACAATCCATTTGCTTTTGCTGTAGAATAGCTACATATTCTCACACAGAAATAAATAGGTATCAGTTAGTATTACATGTGCAAAGTGGTGTACTCACCTTGTTTATCTTATATCTCTGCTGTATTTACCATCTTCTGTTAAAATATCACTTTGGGGCTGAAAAGATTGGATAACTTTGGAAAAACTTTTTTACCCCCTTGAAAATTTGAATTTTTTTCTTCTTATCTATGATTTTCTACTCTCAAAATTATGCTTTCTTAATGCTCAGGTAGCCAAGCAAGCAATTAAATTCAGACATCTCGCAATAGTATTGAATTGGAAATTAAGACTTCATGAGGAAAATAAACCTCATTCTCAACTCCCAAGGACCACTGGCTCTCCTAGAGTTTTAAATAATTATGTTCTTAAGCATAAACAAGTTATCTAAGGTCACTTTTGCAACGTGTCAAAAGTTTTCCCTGCATTATCTTTGCTGCTGAACAAGCCTGACTGTAAAAAAGAGGCAGTAAGGAAAAGAGTCCCTATTAAAAGAAAAGGAATTAATCTCCTGCAGTTTCTAAAATTTTGGTATTGTTGCACAAGATCCTCTTATATATTCTATGCACTTGCATGATATAGCTTTAGCATAACCAATTGTCAATTTAGACCAAAGAGCTTCATCCCCTCACAAATTATTATCCATATTGTAATTTGCTTGTACTTGTATCTGGGAGAGCTATTATGATATGTGATTTTTACTTTACAGCTCAAAGAAAGAAAAGAGAGGCTCACAGTCCATGCACACAGCTACAGAGCTTGGCAAAAATTACCATTATCCTGCGCCATGTATAAAGCTTTCACTAAGAGCCCCCTTCATCCAGTAAATGAAGATGAATGCTTATTAGGAAAAAAAGGGCTTGCTGTGATCAACTTCCCAAAAATAATCAGAGTGAGGCACGCAACCTGAACATTAGGGCTCTTAATGGCTGCTTTGGAGTGAACTGAGGAGGGCTAAGGATCCTTGGCTGCTTGCACTGAGTCATAACTTTTTAAACAAGGCCCTAAGTCAGAGCTATCAGTCCTGTGGTGCTGTTTTCCTGGCTCAAGATAAGCCTGTCTCTTTCTATCCCAGGCTAGGGCCTGTGATTTAACATAGCAATGACAGCAATTGCTAGCCCCAAAAACATCCTTAGCAGCTCTCATCTAATACAAATCACTTATTCTTTGTGAAAGATGAGTGAGTCATGCAAGTAACAGACTGCACATTAAGAGTACATTGTTAAAGTGTGCTTTAATTAGTTATGTGGCATATAATGATGTGGGGTCAAACAATAATTTAATTTTTGTACACTATCCTTTTTTTGTACATTACCAGTGGACCACCCTCTATGATGAAGGAGCTCTCAATAACATACAGGATACTTAACAGGATACTTACTAGAGGACATGAGGAAATTCTTTATTCTTTTGCCACAATAGCTCTTTACGTGTTTTTTAAGTGCTTTTTTGTGTTATATAAGTGACTTTGAAAGCTGTGGCACAAAACTTTGTAAAATATCGCTGGAAAAAAGAAAACAGATGCAAACCCCATGCCATAAAATTAAATGAGCTTTTTAGAGAAAGTATAACATACCACTTAACTATTAATTTTTACTTCTACATCATAAAAGCCTAAGGCTAACCTTTTATATATCTCTAAGCATACTTAAGTTGGTTTCTGCAAGAAACATCTTTGGTTTATTTTTGTTATGTCTAATAATGTAATACTGCACTGATTAAAGAAATAAACCACATGATCAACAGCAAAACACTTGGAAGTGACTCCATATATAAGATGGATTTACTCTTAGGAGTTAGTACAGTAGCACATAAGAAAAAGAATTTTTTAAAAAAATAAAATAACTCACTCATAAAATAAACCTGCAAGCAGAAAAATAAGCAATAAACTCTAAAGTTCAGCTAGTCAGATTTTGAGCTGAAGTTCTCTCCATGAACATGGTATTATTACCTTATAATCAGATCAGAATTATGGGTCAGCCCACTGAAATCAGGAGATTCTGTCTTTGATGACAACAAGACCAGACTTTTTTATACTTCATTTATACTGCTATTTACATGCACTTTATTCACAACATTTTAACATTTATTGAAGAGCAATGACACAAGAACTTGGAGATAAACCTGCAAGTGTGTTGATTTCAGCTTCCATATCAGACAAATTTAAGGGTAAAAGCATATTTTGTATGCTTTTGTACTCTAAATGTACTCTACATTTTGTAGAGTACTGCTTCAGCCCTCACCAGGCAGCCATACAGGTGTCATCACCCTGACCCTAGGGAGAACTTGAGACTCAAGCAGATCCCTGCAGAGATGCCAGTAGTCACTCTATGTAGCACCAGTTACAGGAGCCAGGTCCTTGGAAAAAAGGACAAATCATCATTATTATATCTCCTTAGGAAATGAAGTCTCACTTTGGTTATTCTTATCAGTGAGCGCCAGTGGCAGAGGTGGGACTGTGCAGAGATTGACAAGGTCTCTTCACAAGGGTTCTAATAGATGGTCATTAAGAAATTATAACAACTCCAAGGTATGGGAAGCTCTCTTTCCCCAGAGAATGCAGCTTCTTTCCAATGCAATTTTTTATGAATCACATTTCTTTTTAATCTCATTTAATCCTTGAGCTGTCTCTTTGACTGGTGACACCATTTGAAACTCCCTCCAACATTCAGACCCAGCACATTCATGGTGAAAAGATGGATACTGACACTGTCAACATGGAAATCCAACTCCTGCCGTAGTTACCTCACACGTATTCATCTCAAGTACAAAGTTTGCCTCTTTCTTCTACACTCTTATCATCCTACTGGACTGGCAGTATAGAGTAGAATATTTTACAAATGATCTTGGATCCTCAAACTGTCACCCTATGTATTTTATTATGTAAAAGCAATAAAGAAGCTACTCACCTCCTACACGCTATTCTGTAATTGTTGCCACTGTGCCAACAAATCCATTTCAGAGTATTAGTCTTGACACATGGACCACTTCATAATCTAAAATAAAATTATTTGATTGATTGCTCCTTATGTTTCTCCTTAAATGTGGTTCCACCAGGATGTGGTGATAAGAATTTTCTCTTGATAAGAACTATGAACTTGGGACCAAGACTTTCACATGCTGAGCTTTTTCTGTCAGTCCTTTGGGTAATTCCCACAGCAGTCAGTCACTGAGGCAGTTCACTCTCTTTCAAAGACCCAGAGACAGGATTATTACACATCTACCTGGTACCAGCTAAACAAAACTGATTATTTTTTTTTCGTTGAAAATTAAGAATGATAATATCATTAAGGTTTCTGAAAGAATTACTTGACTTATAGATCTCCATCCCACCTAGACATCCACTACAGCTAGGTTTTGCAAGTCAACAAGGCTATTTTGCAGCATACAGAAACTTTAGTTAGAACTTTAAAAAAGTTCAGTGTTCCAGTATCATCATTAATGTTTTTTATCATTGCTGACATGAGCTAATGAAGTACTAAACTAGACTTGTACTAATTCATATTAATCAAATTGTCAGTTTGGACTGCTTATCCTCTCTCCCATTTGATTTATACATCTCATAATTTTCTTCATTCACAAATTAAGACGTATCAGTAACATATTAAAACAGAGTTAAAAGTCAACTGGATAAATTCTTTAAAGTATTCTTAGTCATGATGTATTTTGCAATTTTAGTTAAAGAAAAACCATCTTGACAGTCTCACTCTGAGCAGTCAAAATTGAAAAATCAGTTTAAATGCTAAAATAGCATTAAGGCGGCTTGGTCCATCCTTCATCCAGGTACTCCCTTGATGGTATTAGGAACAAAAACCAACTTCCCTGTCCCTAAAGGCTTCTATCATGGTCCTGGAGGCCCATTAATGGAAAGTAAATATCATTTAAATCATCTGAGCATTTTATGTAACATACATAACAAAACCAGAGTAAAGATTAAGGTTGATATTCATACCAGAATTAAAAATGGCTGATAAGCCTCCATTTTATTTACAGATGGGCATAGTATTTTTCCAGATAGCCATTCAAAGCAGAACCCTAATTTATTGATCCACAGTTAAATTTGGAAAGAGGATCACTTTGTCCACTGAGTACAAGGGAGGCTGGACTCTTAAATCAGACATCTAAAGACAGAATATGTTATGTGAAATACTACATAGAGAAGAATCATATCACAGAGAATTGGATCACATGCAAATGGTAGGGGTAGTATCACGTAAAACTCCTATGAAGTTTGAATTTATAGGTGAATGTGGACTCTGGTTTCTCAGCTGAGCATCTTGTAGCTTTGCTATTAATAAATAATTCATTAGTATGTTGCAAACACAGTATTGCTTCTCAACAAGACCATTTTGAATACATTTCCAAAGCATGCAGTTAGGCCAGTGGCACAATTTCAAGTCAATACATCACTCAGGAGTACTGAAAGAGACCTCTTATTCTATTATTACTCTCAAATTACACTACTCCAAAAGTTAGTTAATTAGCAGCCAAGTATGACAGTTTCATCCTGTGATGGTTTCCTGTCTGTGAAAGGATATCAGTTTAAGTATGGTTGCTAAGATTTAGTATTGTATATCACAGAAGTGGGCTTCAAGACACTTGCAGATTGTCTTCTTGAGAACTCTAAGTGTTTTGCTGAATATGTTCCAAAGAGCCTGACTTTTCAAAACATGTGAATGCTTAACACACTTGGCCCTAACATATGCAGTAGTTTTTGTAGCTTCATGATAGTTATTTATATTAGTAAGAGGAAAGATGGATTGCTAAGATCAATATAAAATGAAAACTGACACAAGCACAAGACGCAAGAAAAATCCAAGGCAGTTTGCTTTTTCAGGTTGGGAATTCCATCTCTATGGTAGCAAAGGAGAAAGAGCAAAGGAAGGTAGAATGAAAGAAGATTTTAAAAAAACATTAAGAAAAATTAGATTAAATTATTTTAAAGAAAGCAGTACCTGTATGACAGAAATAGAAATTAGATGGCAAGAGATAGAGCTAGGAAAGACAGTGATAAGAGAAGGCAAATATTTCAGGAGGTTTCTAAATGGTAGTACAGATTTTTTTTGCCAGCCTGGCTTTGTTGTAAAGATAACTGCACTCTCATTTGAGAGTGAGCAGTAGGTTTTGCATATTGTTAACAATGCAAACAAATACAAATGTATTTTTAACAATGTAAGCAAACATATTTTTACATGAATCACTGCCAGATATAGCAGGTCACTAAAAATAAACCAACTGATTTTACTTTGAATAAAGCCTTATCAACTATATCAAGTAACAACATTGAATATTGATTGAGTTTAAGAACAATCATCAAGTTCTTGACAGTAAATTTGGAAATTGGAATTCATTTTAAAACAAAGAGTAGCTGAACATAAATTGTACCTCCTCCCTGTGGTCATCACATTACCAGAGGTGATACTAGCTATATTTCATTTATTCACATAATTATGAAATTCACATTTGCATAAAATTTAATCCAAAATTTGTTGACTGCATAATAAATTAGCTTTTATAAGAGTGATTAAGGCATGATAATTGTTTACTGCATATTTTACAATATGCAGGTTATAAAGTGTTCTATTACATTTCTTTTTCAAAAGTGCTTAACTTAATGAATAAATAGAGTTGAAGATATATCAGGTATGTAAATCCTGATAGCTCGAGTTTTATGGACATTCCTCAACAAATAATTTCTTTTTAGTTTACTTGACTTCTTTTGGTTTTTAAACTGGCTTAGAACCAAAAGTGAACCTTTGCCACTGTTATCAGTTTCCTCCCAACTTTAAGTCAAAGCCACTAAATACAAGTTAATAAAGTTTCCCTATAATCCCATACCTTTTGCTAGATTTAGTTTATTTTTCTGGTAATCTTGTTTTTTTTTTAATGTTACTAAACTTATTATCATATAACAGATAAAAAGAGACTGTATGAGTCAGACCAACTAGAAATTACTTAAACCACAATATTTTGAAATTTTGTATGATCTTTTCTGTGTTTTATCACACACTGTTTTGCAACAGTCCATCCTCAATTTAACATCAGTGGCCATAAAACAGAAAATCTATAAAGGCAGACATGAATAAGATACTAAAAAAGGAGTTTTCCCTCTTGTTTACTGGAGAACACTAAAAACAGCTTACTGAGTTTTCAAGAATTCACATATTTGTGAAACCTGTTTGATTTTGCATTTTTTTATAAGTAATGTTAATCCTTGGGCTACTGACTTGGTAGATATTAGCGCTGGAAACCCTGTTTATGCCCTTTTTATCATCTGATCATACTAAATTTTGTTGCTGTTTTTTCAAAGATTTCCCTCAAAACCTAATTTTAATTAAGCTGATTAGATATGGGATTTCCTAATAACTATCATTTAATACCATAGCATACTAGCATATATCTTACCTGTGATGTCCATTAAGGCACCTTTTCCAAAAATCATCCCTCTGCTAGGAAGAAGACAAGGCTTGACAAGTAGTGGCTGCCCGCAATCCTCTGAGTAGGTTTATCTGAGATCAAATCTCCAAGCACAATTGTTTTCAGTGTATGGGAGCTGAACACAAGTGAGTGGGACTGAACACTGGTCTCCTGTTGTGCAGTCAGACCTGATGGCAAGGGTTGACTCAAAAACCATGAGCCTGATGTGTCCAGGTTGCACACAGCAGTTCTTCACATTGCACACACAGGTGAATTATGCAGCTTCCTCCAGCTTTAACCTAGAACAGATGAATATCTGAAAGCCCATCCTACTCAGCTTGTATAGCTTTTTCTGTCTAATGAAGGTTGCCTAATTAATACACTTTACCTTTATAACCTTTGGCCTTTATTCAAAATAGTATTTAAGCCTACTTGAATCTAGTAGGAGCCAGCTGACATACTGACTGAGAACAGTTTTCTCCTGCCTGAAGTTTTAGGCTACTTTGAGACCACAGTATAATAATAAGTAATAAAACATCATTATTATTTCATCAATCAGTAGCAGCCTGAGGAGTAAACCAATAAAATATGTTATTCCTGACACCTCTAATTTTTTGCTCCAGTTACAGTTTTTAAAATATGTCATTCATCAAGCTACTGGATATTTCCAATTAAAGAAGCAGTCAAATAAGTTAAAAAGCTTGTTAGCAAATGTCTGACAATCCACCATACTCAAAGCCTGACCAAAAGCAAGTGGCTCTCATTATTTCCAGTAGAGACTGAAAGCTACAGGATTAAAGAAATTGATTCCAATTATTTAGGATCCCGTTCCAAGCATATATAATAAATCAAACCATGAGTGGCATTGGTCTCACTAAAATACAGCAATTGCACCTTTACCACTGAAGAATATGTCGCCATTGAACGTTTCTTTTTTCAGGGGGAATTTCAGGTATGTGATGGAATTCCAGCTACTTGTAGAAGGTCCAGCCACATGGTCATAAATAGAATTTTGTGGCGTGTAAACTTCGGATGACTAAAATTTGCTTATAAAATAACATAACACTCCATATTGGGAAATCTTTCTAAAGCTGAGTGGTTCCTCTTATTCTCTATATATCAGCTTCCTAATGGCTTTTCAACAGTTTGAGCCATTTTCTAAAATTACCACAGCTGCTTCACATTAGTTATGGGGTTTTGTTGCTAAGAGACTTTCTGCTTGCTAAGTCTCACTAGATCCTTAAACTAGATTTTTTGTTGTTGATTGCATATTCACAGCAAACACTATCATGAAGAGAGAGCTGGTATAACTATTCCTTCCAAACTGGTTCAAATGGTGCAGAGACTTTCAAATTGCTAATAGCAGAGGTGTCTTAGGTGATGTTGTACCTGCCAGTTGACTAAGAAAGTCACTGTTCTGAAGACTTCAGTATGTTTTGTCCTGTCCCCTTCTCTTCTGTTTCATTGCATGTTTCACAGAGCTGAATTTTTGTATTTGTTTTACCTTTTTGACAATAATCATGTTTCCATTAACAAGCATACCTAAAAAAAGAATTCATGAATTTCAGCTGTTCACAAGGAATGGGAGGTAACTTCTACAAGAAGGAATCAGTACATATCTGAAAGGGCTGGTGGACTCAGCTCACCAATGCTCTGTTCCCTGAGCAGTCACTTCCATCCAAGTGGTGAATACAACACCTTCTGTGCTACCATTTAGACCTGATCACTAGTTTCATTGCTTGAACCATGAGGAAACAAGGTATAAAAAACAGCAACCAGGTTCCAAAAGGAGCGATTAAACACTAGTCCCTATCTAGAGTAAACATCATGGAAAGTGAAGAGAGAGCCCTCTGTGATGGAAGGAAGAGGGTAAGGACTGACAGGAATACTTGCATCAGAAATGTAACCAGGACCAAAATATAAGCTGGAGTAGACCAGTCATGAAAGAGGGAGTGAATCACAGTATGTTCCTGAGAGACACCCAAATGTTGAACCAGTCTTTTCTTTCATGACAAGCCTCCACCTCATCTGGACAGGGATGGTGACTTCCAGCTGTAAAATTGAATGGTTTGTGACAAAGAGATTCTGGGCTGCCAGCTCTCAGTTCTGGTGATGGAGAGCAGAGAAAGGTGATCTATGGATGTCTCTGCAGAATTGCTCTCAGGACAGTAAAAGAAACACAAGGGGCTTCTCTGGATATCACTTCCCAGAAAGAGGAATGGGTTGACAAAATTAGGAATGGTGGGGATGCGGTTTTATTTCTGGTTTTGACATCACATCACAGAAGACTTGGTTTGTGGTTCCAGAGTCACAGCATAAAACCCATGTCCTTTCCATGTTCCCTTTCTCCTTGACTAAATGACTGGTAACAAGGAGTTCATTGACAGGTAGCTGGGGAGCAGGAGCACCAACAGGGTACTTGGGAGGAACGTCCAGCTGATACCTGTGACAAAGTAGAACAAAAAAGTTAATGAAATCCAGAATATTTTTGTATAGGAAAAATTTCAGGTAATATTTTGATTAGGAAATAAGGCGTTTAGAAATTAAGCACAAAAAAGGAATAGCAGTGGTTATTGCGATGAGGAAATTAAGCAGATTGAACTCTCCTACCCATATTTTCAGTTCAAAGTATACCAAAGAATGAGAGATAAAACATTTTTAATATGCAGTTTTAAGATTCCAGAGAGCTGAATCACCTAGCATTTCACTGCTTTATTTATTGTTAGCTGCTGAAGCCTTCTTCTTGGGAAAGAAATTTGAAAGGTTTAGCATGACTGGAAAAAGGAAAAATACAGAGTGTGAAAATAGAATATAATTACATTTAAAAACAAAGGAAGGAGTTTGTTTAGATATGAAAGAAGACTCTCTGGTGGTGAAGACTATGAAGCGTATTCCACAGAGGTGGAGCAGTCTCTACTATTTGAGTTTTCTCAGAGTAAGTTTGACAAAAACATGTTGGTGACAGTAGTGCAGCAGATCCCATCGTACAGGCGAGGAATAGTCTTCTTCAACAAAACATGATTCTCTTTCAATCCCCCAACAGAATTTCTTACAGTCCAGGAAGAGAAACACTAAAAAGAGACTGTGAAATCTACAGGATTTTTTAGTTCTCACTTGCCAGGAAAGAGTGTCAGTGCTGGGTTGATCTCAGGAGTTACTGTGGAGGTAACCTGTGCATGTAGGCATAAGAACATGCATGGTGATCAGGTCCCATGAGCAACTGAATACAGTGGAGTAGCAATTATCAATGCCATCAGGCCAGAGCACATCACAGCCCTTTTGAAAATGAAAGGAGGTACTTAACACTAAGTAGAGATTTCCCTTTTCAATGTTATATTCACTATGTTCATGGGAAGGAAATTATATAATCTTAACTGTTTACATGAAAAAAGAACACAAAAACTATGCTGGTTTCAATGGTAAATAGGAATTCATGGAATCTTGATTCCTGGATGAATTACATAGTATTTGGCTATGCTGTGACATGCAATGTTGAAATACAAACTCAAGATTGGTCTATCCTGGAATAATGTTTCAACCACTAGGGAACATGATACTTTTGTAAAAATAGGTTTGCAATTCAGATAATGATATTTCCAGTGTATTATTTATTTGTTATGTCTGACAGTGAGCTTGGCCCTCTAGAAGAAAAGAGAAAAACTTTTTCTGCCCTGGGACTACACAGTCTTAGGCCCCAGTCTTAGAAAGATTTATGTTTGCATAACTTGAACGATCTCACTGGAATTTAAACATAATACTGAATTTACAAAACTGTTTCACGTGGCCAATGAGTGGGATTACAGTCCAGACCATGGAAAGAAGAATGTAACATGGCATTAATAGTTTGACCCACATTTTCAGTGTTCTGTAGAGAAAAATGAAAAGTTTTGAGCTCCACTACAAGGAACTTATTTTCAAGACAATATAACCTGAAAGACTAAAAGACAGGGATCACAGTGGAATGACCACTAAAAGAAACCTTGATTTTAACCTTACCAGTCATCAGTTAAAATCTCTTCAAACATTGATTGCTTTTAAAGTCGTGTACCATTCAAGTGGCATGCATTACTGAACTGACTGGTGAGCTCATCTGTCTGGATGATGTGAAATTATATTCTTTGAAGGTTTTTAAGAATTCGCTTCCTATTCTGTTGCTACAGATTGCCTAAACTGAATATTATCTATCTAAACTTATCTATAGAAAAACTGCCTAAACTTTCTTTGAACATTGTCAGCATAATAGTGAAATGTTCAACTATACCATGTGCATCCAAAAAAGACAGTACAAAATATCAGAAACTACACTTTCTTTTTTAACTTTTATTACTCCTGTCTTATTGAACTTTAAAACTTCTTCCTTTTCATTGATTGTTATGGAAAAATACTTTAAAATAACTGTGTGTTATTGCTCAAAATGTCAATAAACAGAGTCACACTTTAAAAACTATGCATGAGAAACAATGGTATCAACCATATTTATGTGTATTTGAATTCTGAAGATTTCCTTCATGGTACACAACACACACAACTTAAATGTAATATAAAAGGACCGAAAAGACTTTTTCCACAAACTTTTGCTATGTTGGTACACAGCTGGTGACTGAAGAGACACAGCCTTGAAATATTTAGCAGTTAGGATCTGAATTCCCTCTTTTGCAGAGCCTGGGTCTATCTGCTACCAATCAGATCTCCACAAAACAAACAGAAAAATTTTACTTATTATTTTCAACAAATTACTTCAGCAATCAATATTAATATCTTTTCCCAGAAGAACCCAGGGGCACAGGTTGATGCTGGAAGCATCATGATATTTTTGGTATATACACATGGTATTTTTAACCATGTTTGTTCTTAACCAAGTTTTCTTTTTAACCAAGTTTATTCTTTTCTGTTACACAAATTTTAAATCATCATCAACACTATTAATCTGGACAGAAAAAAATATAAAAGTTCCACAATAAAAAAAATTAATAATAGTGTTGTTGTTGGTAAATAGAAAAACTACGCTATATCTCTGCATGTCTCTATTGCCTAAATTTCTAATTGCAAAAAAAATGTAAAAATTTCTGAAGTTCCTTGTTTCTTTAGTTAAAGAAATTAAGGCTTTCAAAGTAAGAGACTATATTGCTATCACATAATTTACAACACTTTTGTAGGCCTCTATAAAAGGTATGAGTAAAACTGCTTGTAATTCATTGTTTTGTCCTTCTTGCAATCTTAGATTTTCTTCTTCCTCAAAACTGACCTGAACAGCTTTCATTTTTGCAGCTTTGAGACTGCAGAGAGTTAGTACTTCTAACAAAACTGCAATCATTATTTTTTAGGGAATTATTTTATTTTTTTTTAATCTGTTTTTTATTTTACAGAAGAATAAGGGATTGCGAAAACTCAAAATTCAGAAAGACTTTTTCACTCTACAGTAAGTTCTAAACACCAGGACAACCCCTTATCCTGACTTGGAAGTCGATAGGACAAATTTATTTATGGTAAGTCATGCGTGCTCACCTTCTACTACTCCATTCACAAAATCTGCTTCTTACCTAGCTTAGCTGAGAAGCTGAAGGCTTATGAAGTGAAATTTTTTGTCATCTTTTTCAGATAACAGTAAGTATGGTGGTGGTAACTGAAAAGATGGCAAATAGACATCGTAGACTTCATTGTGTTTCACTGGCTTCCTGAAGACAGGACACAGATTTCACTGTCCTAGGTGCTGTCAGCAGGGGCAGAGTGGGTTCTCCTCTTTCTCCAAGGGATATCTGGAGAGCATCATGAGGATGTTTTCACGTTTATGCAACTTAAACAAGCTTCATTCCTTGTTAGGTTTTAAAGTAAGAAAGTAATTACATTAAATTAATAAAGTAAGGACTGGGATGCTGAATTATTAGGCAGAAGCTGTCTTGAAGTAGGAAACTGAGTTAAAAATATAAGTCAAAATATGTAAAGAAATATCTTTTCATATTTTCATTACATTCTTGTTCATTTGTGCCTATAAAGACAAAAACTTTCATTTTTGCCAGTGGCATGAAGGGAAAATTAAAAACAGAGTTTTAAAAGCTAAAATTACAGCCAGATATTTTTAATAGTACCCTTACTGTTGTTGTTTATATAGTTTAAGAACTTTCAGCTATTTGCATTCTATTTTAATTGGAGAGAAATCAGAGCAAATCCTGTTTGAGAAGCTTTTCAGTCTGCATAGAAAATGACAAGTTAGATTTTTTTCTAATTTGTCATACTACAAAAACATATTTAATCTCATACAATATTACAGCTGAATGACAAAAAAAAAAAAGACAAATATGGATCATATAGGTTCTTCAGTTTTTAAAAAACCACAAAACTTTCCCTGAGGTTTTGTTTTTGTTTTTGTTTTGAAAGTTAAGTGTCTAAAGCAGTATTTCTTTATATAAATTACTTCTAACCATCACAAAATTAGAGTTTCTGGACTTTGTGCAGTACCCAAATCATTTTAGAAAGCATGCCTGCCCAGGGAAGCACTTCCACATACAGAAAAATGTTTGCTCTTTACAGTCTGGGTTAATGGACATTAGAGGAGAAGGAAATAGTACAACATTGTGCTCTTGGTCTTTTGTGCTGAGCACAGCACCAGTATAGATCACAATATGCACACAGGATTAACAGGTCTGAAAATAATCTTACCAGCTTTCTCCCCATTCTCCATGTCAGATGTGATTTTCTTGTAAAAAAGTGGTTCATAGGCTAAAAGCAGGAAAGCTCCTGCTTCCCCACATTTGGCCTGTGAATCTGACACAAGTTTATTTCAAGGAAGCTGAGAGTTAACTAGGCTCTCGAGAAAGTCTAAACAGTTCACTACAGCTGGGTTCAAATGAAGGAGAATAACAAAATGGCTCACCCTGAGTTATCAGAACCGCAAAATATTTTTACCCCAAAACAAAACCTCAGGAAAGGTCTATCTTATCATAAAACACCAACAGTTTATTGTTCTGATGCATGCTGTATCTGTAGCAAGTCTGAAAACTAGAACCTTGCTTCTACAATGTGGACCCAGTGTAAAACCAGAATAGACAAGAGATATACTGCTCTATATATATATAAATATATTATATATATATAGATAGATAGATATAGATATACTATATATATATATACTATATATATATATATTTGAGATTTTTTTCTTCTCTAAATACTGTTTAGAGACAACCATTTTTAAGTAATTTTCTGTAAATGGCATAAAATTATAAATAAATATTTACACAGTAGTTAATGACAAAGATGAGCTATGTAAATAGAATATTTAAGGCTGCAAAACTACCAATGCATTCCTCAGAAATATTCTCAAGAGCTGGTAGAGGAGGACACTCACTTCACAACAAATTAAGTTTTGTTGACAGGTGAAAGAAAGAAGAACTTGCATAAAAATCTTTCTAAGCCCATGAATCAGAGGCCGTATTTGAAATTAAAATAATGAAATAATAAAATCCATATAAAGTCTTCAAAGCACTGTCTTTCCCAAGCAGCAAAAAATGCAAACTGGAAGATTTTGGAAAATATTTGAAAAAGTGATGTAGCCTTCTGAAAATGGAGATGAAGTGGTAGAGAGGAAAATAGTGCAAAATCTGAGAAAATAAATTTTAAAGAATTTCCAGTAAAGACAAGGAAATAAAAATATTAATTGAATGGTCACTCTACTTCTTCATGACTGCCTTTAAATAAACTTTGCAGTGCAAAGTTGTTAAAGGACAAAAGTAGAAGGTACTTCAGAGGACCCCAAGAAAGTGCTCTCTGTGAGAGACACAAATTGATTACCTGAAAATCTAGCCGACCTGAAACCATTTTCTTTCATTCATAAACAGGCACATATTTAGTTTTACAAGATTTTAAAGATATCTGATCCTGAAATATTAGATATTTCCACTTTACAATGATCTCATCAATGCACAGTATTTTTAGTGCATTCTATTCTATTTTACTACAATAAATACTTTGTATAAGCACTAATGAGTTTTTGCACAGATTTAGAAGTTTGGTTTTTTTTAACTTCTCATGATTCTTGAACTCCAAAAACACTAAGACTTCTTTTTAAATGTTATTTAGACTCCAGAAAAGTCTGGAGGACAGCATCCTTGCTAAGTTGCCAATAGATTATAGGGAAAAAAATATACCTTTTCTGTGACAGAAATGTTTGCAAAAAAATAGAAAAAATAAAATTATGGTCAATCTGTATTTCCTGTTTCGTACAACAATAAAGTTTAAATTATTTTTTTTACTTGCATTATGATTTGTCAAAGGAAACAGGGAACTTTTTAACTTCCAAATCATATTGTGGTCCCACTAAAGTTAATGGGATGATTCCATCCTGAATGCACAGCATCAGGGCTAAAATGATTGAAGGCATTTATGATAACAGCAGAAAATAACAGATAGATGGCTGCGACCCCACATCTCAGACCGTCCTGAACTTGTCTGAAATCAGGGAAATCTGTCAGTAGAACTCTCACTAGACCATAGAGAGTAGCCAATGCACAAATATTTATTTTTTTAGTTGAGATTAATTTGCAATGAAATTAAATCCTTTGGATTAATTTGATAATTACTGTGGAGCTTTCAAATGCTTGTTATCAGCTAAAAATAAATTTTCTTTTCAAACTCCTTGTTTGCAGTAGCTAGTGTCATTAGATGATCTAAGGGAATCAGTAACACTACTTGGTTGGTTGTAAAAAGTTTGATTGAAGGACAATGACAATTTTTTTGTCACTTAATATTTTAATGGAACACTAAATTTGGTCATGTAACACAAGAAATTACAAGTTGGAGTTCAACTGTGATGAGTAAAGAGTGTTTCATAAATGAATAAGCATGGTGCAAAATATATCATAGTTGCATAATAATTATATTTCACTGGTGACAAATCCCAGATTTTATTTCCTAATAGGCTGGTAACAGTTCCAAATTAACCAACTATTCTTAAAGCCATTTCTGAAAAAAAATCCATAGAGGCTGATCTGCCTCCTCAGAGTTGCTCATGGGTAAGATAATAGGTGATGCCAAATATTTTTAGAAACATGACTAATGGATAACCCAAATCCTTGCGCTCAAAACAGTCTGATAGTCTCAAAAAAGTGTTGAGTACCTCCATACTAAAAATCAGGTTTCTCTGATAATTCTAGTTTATCCTTATCATTTCTCTTTTGAAATTTTAGAATGCTAGAGGGAAAATAAGTGTGGTATCTTAGAGATAAGACTACCAGTCTCCCCTTTAATTCAAGGGTCCAAATGCTGATATGCCAATTGCAATCTACAGAAGCCAGAAGTGCAAACAATTATATGATTTGTTAAATACTTGCCTTACACTTTATTATGTTGCTGGGCACATCTGCCTCCTGACTGCAGCAAGTAAAATTTTTCCATAGTTCTCCTTACAAATAAAATTGGCAGACCTGCCAGAACATCATGATTTCCCTAATAATACATTACCCTAGGCTTTAGCTTGAAGTCACGTACAAAATCTCCAAATTCTCCTGTTGAGTGCAGACATAAATGTTTAAGAGTCCCCAAGGATGGTGAGAGACACTGGAAAGGAAACACAATCACTATGAAGATGATGAAAATATTGAAGATCAGCCAACACAGATAATAAATAACATAAAAGAAAGGCCCTGTTCTCTAATGTTCCCTGAGAGCTATTCTAAGCACTACTTATGTCAGCCAATTGGCCAGGGAGTGGAAAGAGGATTCACATTGTCTGGATGCATCAAGGAAATAAGGATTCTTCTCCAGGACAACTCTTGTCATTGTCGTGTTCTGTGGGGAAATTTAGTTCCATAACATTCTGATCTCCTCACATTTGGCTTTGTTGCATTTATAAACATAAATTTAGCCCCTGGGTTTTTTTTTTACTTTCCCCAACAGCTGCTCTAGTGTGAAGTACAGGTGGATCTGGCATCTTCAGCTTTAACAGCCTGCTGGCTAGTACAGGGCAGGGCATTAGAAAGCCCTCAGAGACAGGCTGTGGCCAGGCTCAGTGACAGGCAGCTGAGCTTCCAGGCTTCTCTCACCACATTAGACAGGGCAGGATTCAGGCAGAGCAGCAGCAAGGAAATGAGTAACTTTCAAAAGTCACTAGGGATTAATGTGAATTATTTCACCTCAAGTATACTGTAGCAGAATACTTTTCTTTCAATCAATAAGAAAATTCTTATTGAATGAACATTTTAGCATCAGCTTTACTGATTTGCAGATCTCCTGAGTTCTGTTTCCTATTTATTATAGCATACGGGAAGACTTCTTAATAGAAGTAACAAAACAAAAGAGTATGGAAATAAAAAAATAAAATTTAAAAAAAAATACAACCCAAGTCTAAATAAGTCTTCACTGCTCGTGGAAACCACATTCCTAGTTCATATATTAATAAAACATGGACATGCGAAATTCAAGTTTTTTCTTACAAAATTAATTTCTCTACAGTGCAGAATCATGGACAAAAGGCATTGTAATATTCTAAGTAACAGAATCATCTGACATTCATTTTACTGACTTTTTCAACAGATCTCTTTAACGAGCAAGTTAAGACTTTGCTTTCATTGGAAAGCCTACCTTATTTAAGGCACCTTAACAAACTGCATTTAGTTTAATATTAGATTTAGAGATCAAAATCTTAGCTTTTTTCTTGACGAGCTGACATGATTGAGCCTGCAACAGTCTTATCTCCAGTAGGACTTTATTGTGGCCAAATCACCATAGGTTCTCTAAGTCTGGATTATGATAATCTTTTCTCTTTTGGAAGATGCAGTTTACAGGTTTCTGTCTGAGAAAGGAAGTTGAGAGATGCTTAGATCAGGAATAAGTCTGCTGCAACAGAAGAACTTTAATAGTCTTTCAGTAGACAGGGAATAGATGAGCATTAGCTCTTGATTAAAAGGGATAATACATATTAGAGGAAAAATTGAACCCTTGCTACTTTGAAAGGGTACACACTGGGGCCAAAAAAAAGTTCCAGATTTTGAGAAACATACTGGATATGAGTAATTTCTCTCAAATTTCTTGCTCCCTGAACATCTCTTAATACTGGATTACAAGGACCTGTCTGTCTTTTGGGTGGACTTGAACTCTACATCTACAAAAACTTCCTTTTGAAGGGACAGTTTTACTCTCTGTGTGAATGTAGAGATGAGACCCTGAGGAATGGTTTGTGCTGTTGTAGTCTCAATGTCCACTGCTGCTCAGTGTCATGCAATAAATCACACAAAGATAAAGCACACACAGTCTCTACAGAGATGTCTGGAGTTGGTGCTGCATAGGCTGGAAACTTTCTCATTTGAATTGGAAACAGAATCTTTTAGCTTCCTAAAAGGAAATACTGTGTGTAGACTTGCCCATTGAATGACTTCACTAAAATTCTAAACTAATATAACCAGAAACATGTAGCTATAATTTTTTCAGACACCATTGATAGTACAGGCGTCCCAACTCTAAATGTGTTTTGCATTTGTTTAAGGTTTGAAATAATTGAGCCTGGTCTTGATTGTGCCAATGCAACAACAAGTTACAGAGTTGTTTTACTGCCTTAAAATACTTTTAAAGAAACTTAATTGTCTGATTGAGTTACTGTACATTCTTTAAATATACAAATGGAAAGAGAATTAATCAAATTACTTTCTTATAAATAAGAAGAAAAACCTTTTCTTGGAAACTTTATGATTGTTCTGGAGAAGTTTTTTTGAGTGAGATACTGAGGATTTTTGACATTTGCTGTGCACCAACCTGCTGTCCCAATGCTGAGTGCCAGATGGGGAAAGAGCAGGTCTTCTGCAGTCACTGGTATCTACAGCCCAAACCCCAACCTTTCACAAAGTTGTGAGAAAGACATCTGTTAGTGCCAGATCTGTGTTTGTTCATGGTATTTATAACTTGAGAAAAAGTGTGTTGTAATTAAAGGTGTTAGGGAGAGAGGCAACAAACGAAAGGCTAAGAAGATGGGACTCCTGTAGTCATCAAGGCTATCAATAGCTAGCAATCTACAATTTAGAGGGAAAAAGCCTGAAGGGGAACATGATTTGAGTTCACAAAGTCATTTATGTATTGTGAGCTAAGCAGAGAACTGTTACTCAGCTGGTCATTCTGGATAAAAATCAGCAACGTCCATGAAACTTGTATAAATTTGGATTAAAACAGGAAAAAAGTGACTATTTTCTCAGCAGGTCAGGAAATTTCGGAGCATATTGTCCAAGGATATGGTGGAGGAAAGCAGCAGATGTTCAACAACTTCATTAGATAAAAACAGGTCCATAAATGTATTCCAAAACAACTGGGAATGATGTTCCCTCTAATATCACAAATGCATCAATCATTAATGCTGGAGAAGCACAAGTTAAAAGAATTGCATGAAGTAGTCAGCCTGGCAATCTCTTCTTAAATACCCCACAATGCTACTTTTTGAGGCAGAGTACAATGCTGGGTGAACCACCAGCCTAACCCAGCAGAGCACTTCCTGCATTCAGTGGTCTTTGGGCATGACATTGCAGGGAACAAGTGGTGTGACAAGGGTTTTTAAACTGAACTGAAAGTGAAAAGTAGTTCAGTTTCATAAATAATGCAAAAATCATTACTTCCAACAGTGACAGTTAGCTGTTTCTGGAACTGCTTGCCCCATAACCATGGTGTGATTCTTGGGGTATGTACACAGGGCCGGGAGTTGGATTCAATGATCCTTTCTCAAAGGTTGTCCACTGAATCTGTTACTTTTAAAGTTTTGTAAATTTTTTAGACATGCATATTTTCAAAAATGGATGACGGCTTCAAGAACTTTGCATCCTGAGGATTTTAAAAGACTAAAAAACCCAACAAAAAACAAAACCAAAACAAAATGGAAAACAAACAAACAAAAAAAACTTAAAGCCCACTTTGGGATCACTTTGTGGTAGTGAAGGAAGCCTAAAGTTGATCAGAAGATTTGCATTTCCTGGAGATATTTCAGCTTGAAAGTTTAGGTTTTCACCGAAAATTTCCCGAGACTTTCTGAAAAAATGGAAAGAATGCTTGTCCATGTGAAGTAACATTTTTCAGAAAGCTATCTAAGTAAAAAAATATGATAAAGCTTGTCTGTAGGTGGAATTAGACTGAAGGACTTTCCCAGTCCCAGACCCATATACATTTTATAAATCTATGTGTACAGTTTCACACTACAGGGGGCAAAAAACTGCTTGCCCCTACAGCATATTGGTGTGGTGAAAACAGCAGAGAAGTATTTCAAATCCCCTTTAAGTTTTAAATATGCTTGTTTCCAAGATAAGGAACATAAGGTTCACAAGTTGTGTAAGACTTTCCAGGCAGGGGCCCTCAGTGTTGGAGCAGAGCAGGATCCTGCCAGGGAGCACGGCTGTGCCCCTGAAATCTGGAAACAGATTCAGATCTTGCCCAAACTGTACCACTCTAAGTGAATTTCTATGTCTCTGAGCTTTCCCCTCAAAACTCTTATTTAAATGTTTGTTAATGGTTCAACTGGATTCCTTGGGCTTATTTTACATTAATCATACCATCAGTCAATTAAAGAAACTTAGATAACTTTATCACAAATTCAAAATTCCATTCTCCTTTGGGATCACTTAGCCTGTGTCCCTGGTATTGTTTCTCTCTGTTCAGCCAGCTTATCCAATCTTGGCTGCTTCCTCTTCCGTGTTTGTGACTCTTGGGGGACCTGCCTTTCATTTTTATTGCCCCACCCACTGGAAAATTCTTTGCTCGTTATTTTATTTCAAAGCTTTCAAATTTTCAATAGTCTGACTTATTTCCTCTCCATCTACCAAGTGTTGTGAAAGCAAAAAAAAAAGATAAATCTATGAAAGAAATGGTAGTGCATTTATACTGATACTCTTGAATTTACATCTGCATGGCAAAAAGATCTGAGCTCCAAAATGTACAGAATAAAGGTCTACGGAAAAATCAATCCACTCCTTTCTTCATCATGGAAATACCAAGTCACTGCACATTCACAAATGGATTTTACTTCAAAGTTGCATGTCATACAAAATAATGAGTTGTTAGCTGTGACATTTAAGAAAAGGATTACTGTGAACTTATTTTAAAAGGTAATCTTATTTCTCTTACTCATGGTGACTCATTGGTTATGACATTTGATTTAGAAACATACCATATAGAGATAACTGCTCAGGGTGTTATTCGTAATCAGTGTCTGACAAACACTGAGTAGCAGGAAACCAAGACAACAGAGGTTGTCTGCTATGCTTGCTTTGAGGGCACAGGAGGAGCGTGCTTAGTTTTAATCTTTGACCTTTCACTAAAGGATTATGGAACAGGCAACCAGATAAATATTATTTTGGAAAAAAACAAAGTGAACCAAAAAAAAATGTTTGGTCTTCTATCAGTAGAGAAATGTTCATACTTAAACCTATGTAAATTATAGGTTCATTTTGTTTCACAGCAGAAAAAAAAGTGAGACTTAAAATTTCATGGAAGTCTATCAGGGATTAAGTATCTAAAAGAGGAATGGCTTTTTTTCTAATACTGCCAACTTCTAAAATAAATATGGAGGATGAAAGAAAGAGTCAGTACATGAAGATAAATGTTGTGGGATATGATGTGGGGGAGAAAGAACAGTGCATCACTGCATAAAAATTGAATAGCTACTAAATGCAAACTGCTTGTGAGATGTCAATGGTCATCATCCTGATCAGCATCACAGAATGTTATGAAGACTGCACATGGCTGCTGCAGCAATGGTGTGAAGAAGCCAAGGAACAGAGTTATAACAGCAATAACTTTTTTTTTTTTTTGCGGTTCAAATGTTCTTGGTTTTTTTTAATTAACAGGAGTATTGTGTTTTCCAACAGAGATATTAGCAAAATTTTTGAGCCTAACAAAGCCTGGCTTGACTAGCCAAATCTCTCTGGACCTTCTCATGAACTCAAATTGAAGTATTGAAATAGGTCAATCTATCTATCTATCTATCTATCTATCTATCTATCTATCTATCTATCTATTTTAAATATATATATTATAAACTGTATATTATGGATATTTAGAATCAGGAGGAAGGGAAGAAATTCTCCAGACTCTACTAAAACAAAGCAAATTTCTGAGTAAAAAATTTCTGAGTAAAAAAAGCTCAATTTTACAGTGAGAATCTAGCAGCCCTTTGCTTGGACACCAGATAGTAGAACAAATGCATCTGAAACACATACTGTATGGCCAAAGAAAACATTTCTTCCCTTCCTGTGTCAGTGCAAATGGAATAAACATTTCTTTCAATAGTTTTATAACATCACTGATTTAGAATATGTCTAAACTGAGACCACCTATTTTTGTATACATAAAGAAAAAAAAGCGATGAGTATCAAAATGCTCAGCAAGGCACAGTTGTGGCTTCCATGTGTCTTCCCATTTTGATATCACACTGACTTATTTGGCTTATAAAATCTTGAATGCATTCTATGATGTCAAAATTTGGCTAGTCAGAATGATGAAATTTTAAAAGGCACTGATTATGTGCATTCTAGTTGGAACATATATTTCACTTTTGCTGTGAATTTGCCCTCTTAAATACTTTCTGATAAAGCTTAACTAAAGCATGGAGGAGCAGGATGTCCCATCCATATGTGCCTGCAACATCCACTTGAGGTAAAGCACTGCTTTTTTTAGGATCCATTTGCCATTGAACTGTGGAGGGAATATGATACTCTTCTAGATTCAGATTGTAGACTGAGAAGGGCAGGTGATAATGAACTGTTTATCATCTTTTTTTAATATTTTAGCAAAAGGAAAAATAGAGTTTGAAGACTTCTTACATGAAATGTTCCTATGAATTATTAGATTAGATGCTATCTCTCTTCTATGATAATATTGCTTTCTGTAGCCTCTTTTCAGACAGACAGCAGCAGTACTTTGGCTAAATAATTAACAAAAAATTTTACTAGAGTTATCAACTTCTTTACTAGACATTTGTTGAGCTATTTAATGTAATAAAATAGAGACAGTATTTATGTTTTTTTAAGAAAACACCTTATTTTTAAAACATTTTTATCAAACAGATAGAGAACACCTACTGGTGGCCCCATGGGTTTACCCAGAAAGGAGAGTAACCTAGTCCATCAGGTACCCTGAAACAGGATTTCACAATGCAAATGTTCTTACCAAGTTGCTTGAGTATGAAAAGATAAAGAAGCAAGTTTGTGGTAGCCAAGAGGATGTCTTGACTGGGCACTTGGCCAGCCAGCAAGTGCTTTCTCCTCTTGGCCTGCAAGTTTGGGCTAGTAGGTTTTTTATAGGTATTCAAACACACATGTGTAGGTATATATAGACCTTATTAGCCTGTAGAGAAGCCAGCCCTAAGCCAGTCCATAGTTGTCATCACAGGCATACTCTGCTCCATTACAGATAATGAGCTCTTCTGTATTTGGGGAGACAAGACCACAGATATATATGGATGTTTCTGCAAGAGAAAGCTGTGGCCCAGCACAAATAGTACCAAGGAGGACCTGATAACCCCAAAGGACCTGACTCCCCATGATCAGTCACAGCGGACCCCATAATATCAAGTACTGCCTCTGGTCCCTACTTTTTTGGCCTATATTGGCCTGTGTAATGAAGAATTAATATTATAACCATCCTCGCATATTAGGCCAATTAGTAACAGAAAAATGTCTTGATGGTAACATTTTAAAAACCTGAAGAATAGGTGCAATGACTTCAAAGATTATCAGTAGCCTGTAAAGCTGCATTAAATAAGCTAAAAACACTTCAAAGAGTAAATGAGCTTAACAGGAGCATCCGAGTTTGTGCTACAGGTTTATTGGCCAACATGCCATGATGAGACCTGTACTGTGGAAATGAATAAAGAGACTCACATTTGAAAGACCCCTCATATTATTGGTAATATTTTTTCTAATGAATTATTATTTTCAGGTTCTATCTTCAGTCTGAAGAAAATAATTCCAAAATATGACATAATGTTATCCATTGTAGGGTAAATATAAACAGCATATATCAGTAATTTTGGATTAATTTTTTTAGGGATTTAGGAGTCTTGAAATTGGTTTAAAGTATTTCACAGAAAATACTTTTTATTTATGTCAAAAATGTTTAGAGGCAGCTACAAACTTTGCACTTTCTAATTACTCTACCTCCTACAAGTACAATTCTGTGCAGATTATCAATACTGGGTAACATGTGGAAAAGCCTTTCAATGGAGCAACTTTAAAGAATGAATCATCTCATTTCCAGAAGACAAATCAAGCTGGCCATGTGTGGAAAATATAGGCAATCTGGCTGGATGTATTATGTCTATTTAAAGATGCAACTGGAAACTAAATGGGAATTCTGGCGCTTTCATGCCTCACAAGTGAAAAGGCATAATACTGCCCTTGTACATAGAAACTGGGGGCATGGTACTTAGAACTATAGGCAGTATTCTCTTATTATTTGTGCACGTTACAGGTATGAGTTGCATCCTGTGATTCAACAGATTAGCTGTTCCCTCCCTTCCCCATGTGCTCCAGAAGTTGGCATACATTCATAACATCTCTAGCCTATAAACATAACAAGAGTATTCAAGTAAAATGCTTTAATTATGTGGTCATGCTTTTCACTTGAGTAACGAAGTTATGAAAGAATGAAATATTTTGTTGCCCCAGTGTTAGCCCTATTCTTCACTTTCTGCTAGCTGAAAAGTTTCAATATGCTACATGTGGTACCTTTCAAAACAAAACAGCAATTAAAAATAACTAAGTGGAACATTGAGAAATTCATGTTTCATGGAACAACAAATTGTGTCAAATTGGTGGTACAGAACTGAATTGGCAGCATTACAAGTTATTAATGCTGCTCTCTCAGTTAATCAGGACAAACTTCTTTCTGGCAGCTTTCTGTGTTTGTTTTCATTGCTTTCTGTGGCACATATATACAATATAGAATATAAAATGTATTAATATGGATATGGAGCAAAGGCATACTTTTTATGAACCACAACAAGTATTTTCTAAATGCTGAGATTCATTGTGGTCTACAATAATTCCTGTTCTTAATTTGTATTGCAACTCATTCTTTTCTTCTTGTACTTCTAGTATTATGCTTTTTTCCCTTTCTAAGTGGTATAATTATGCATTGAAAGCCTGCATTGGTTCCTTTCATATGAAAACATATATTGACATTCCTACACACAAACTTGGAAACCCTTTATTTGCAAATTTTTGTATTATTTATACCTATTCAGAACACATGTAGACTACAGAAACAGTGATGATGGATACATATTGTGATGGAACGTGGTGCCATACTGTACAAAAGTGTACTACTCTCTTACATGACAATTTAATTTGTACTTTACATGATTCCAACTCTAACTTAGAAGTTTGCTCCAGTGATTTTTGGAAAATCTGTTCATGTTGTGGTTTGCTCATTTTGGATACAATTCCAGCATGAAGCCTTCTTTGCAAGAAGTAAAACTTGTTCTAGCTGCTCATAAAATTTTCCCCAGAAGTGTTTATAAAAGCTAATAAAAAAGAAAGTGCTCATTATTTTTGATAAGCAGTGAAGGATTGGAAATACATATTTCAATAACAGAGCTAAAGCTATTTGGGAGTAAAGAAGGATATATATGCATTTTTAAACTGATAAGTGTTTCTTAAAAACATGAATTTTCATGAGTCACTTACCTCAGAGCTGAAAACTTTAAACCTCTCCTTTAGCTATGGTTAAGTGGAGGGAAAATATACCAAGTCCCAGCCAATGTCAAATCCAGCTTTAAAATATTGGGATTTAAAGGATGTATAATACCAATAAGTCTAAAACTATTAGGGCTTCCTAGTGAGAATATACAGGACTGGTTTATGTAGTTTTTGACAGAGAACTTAAATTAGCCCTGCAACATGGATGGTGTAACTTTTCCTGCTGCCTGGGAAAGAAATGCTGTCAAGCTCTAAGTTGTGGTGATGGCACTTAGTCTGTACGAGTCTAATAAAAGGGCAGAGTGTACGCATGTTTCTCCGATTTTAGATTTTTTTTTCTCTTGGTCAGGACTTTGAAGTCTTTTTAAAGCTTTGTTCTCTTCCTCTTTTCCAGGCTAATAAAAAGAATTATTATTACTACCACATTTGTGTCTCTTGGATTTTATTTTGGCTAATGCAAGCGTTTTTACAACATGATCTTGGACAAAGGAGCAATTAGAATTAAGGAGCCTTATCCAACAATTACAGCACTTATTGCAATTATAATAGTAACTTAGTAAGTCGATGACTTACTGAGTTACCCAAATGATAAATTTTTATTTTGTTTTTAAAGTCAGCAAAAGCTTAATGCTAGAGTTTTGTAATGAGCCTGTGGTAACCAGATTTGTAGTCTGAAGCCTTCGTCTGCCACACTGTTAGCCATCAAAAGAGCCCTGTCCTACCAAGCTTTCTATTTTCACAACAGGATATCTGGTTTCTTTTATGAGGATACAGCTATGTTAATTTGGTTTAGTGGTTTGTTGGAGGTAAGCATGCTCTTCACAGCGCAAACACCAAAATCCCCTTAAAGCAGTTCCTCGTTAATAGCTGGGGTCTGATTGGCAGCATTGCATTGTAAAGTGTGATTTGGTTGGATAAATATGTTTAGTCTAGTAAGCACTTTAGTGATTGAGTGTCTGTTAATGGATAAAGGTGGATTATGGTGAAACCTCTACAGGCTGTCATTGAGCACTTAGAGTTGTGAGATGTCATGGGGGGAATGGAAAACAAACCGGCACTGTGGAAAACCTCACCAACTATAAAATATTTTAAATATTTGGTGCCATTTCAGCATTTAGGTTTAAAATCATATTTCATTTGAGGAAAACAAAGCAGAGCAGACTGTGCAACTCATTGCCTTCTTGTTTGGCCTTAAAGAAATCAGAGTCATTACATGCATCTGGGCATGTTCAGAGAGAGATCTTTCTGAGCACATGACAGTCAAAAAGCCACCATGTACCTGGAGGGTAAGTGCAGAGTAGCTATAATTTTTCTTAGGTGTGTACTGTAAATCTTTTAATTCACCAAGAAGCAATGCAAGTCTGTGCAGTTTTATAAAGTGGTATGCTTGCTTGCAGCTGTACAAACCCATTTATCTTTTTAACACTTTCTCCAAAACAAAGATTTTTGCAATGCAAGCCTTCCTCATTCTCCTTCTCCTTCTAAACACTTAGAGGAAGATCTTGCTTGCTTTTAAAAAAGGTAATCTGATCCTCCGTACAAACCACCAACAAATGTCACTTCTTTCCTCTGCTCAGGTGTACACAGCTTTTTTATGAGGTGTTAAATATCAGCTTACTTGGGGACTTGAAATGGCCTTAAGGGCAAGTGGCAGATATTCAGGCACATACATAGAAAGTCTCCATTTCTGGTGGGTTTTAAAAGCTATGTGTCCTTATTGATGGCCATGGTAGAGTGATTTGCTAAGTTTGATTATTATACTGTAAAGTACGGCCTAAAGTAGCAGGTGAATCATGCACCCAGACTATTTTAGTGTTCATACTTAGACAGAGCTTTTGTATGTCTTTTTAAGCTGTTAAGCTAAAAAATTTTCTTCAGTTCTTGTGGGAATTTTTAGGGTGAGTAGAGGTTTGTTATCAAGGAAAAGCCTGGAAATCTTCCTTCTCTTCTCTTTTCTGGTCTCTTTTAATCTTTTCTTATCAAAGATATCAGACCCATGCCTTGCAGTTAATAGCTACCATGTGCCAGTATATACTCAAGGCCACAAAATTTAAAAAAATCTCTTGTGAAACTTTTTGAGCGGAAAACTTATTCCCGCTTAGTTTTGGAAATCTTCTTGCAGCTTCACTGTAAACCAAAATGTTTCACACATTTTGTTCATCTGGTTAAGACTGCCTCCACAGGAGGTTTTCCTTTTGGTCAAGTCCAGGTTAACTGGTGGGGGGGTTGTGGCTTTTCCTTCAGTCATGGTCTTTACTGTAGGTGCCCTTCTAAAAGATATATTAAGTCTCAAATGTATTTCATGGACTTGAAAGGAACCCAATGGTTAAGTCTGTTCTTTCAATTATGCTGTCCTAAAGAACAGGCTAGATGGTTATAAAAGTTATTCCTGGCTGAGTGGCATCCTGGAGATGAAATTCCTCACTAAGATCCATGCAACCACTCCCATACTGCAGAAATTTAACACAGAGAAAAACAGAATTGTAGAAACTCTTTTCCTGGGCTTCTTATCACAACTCTTCTTTCCTGAATGAGGTAATAAATCACCATTGTAATTACTGGTTTCATATAACACAATTGCCTCAAGGCACAGAAATCTTGCTCTTGGCTGTTAATTGTTAGCAATAATAAGACAGAAAAAGGAAAGGACTTTTTTTATTAATATGTAAAGATATGTTTTATTGGATACTCTGCTTTTGATTTAGATACTGCCTATAGCTTATTTGCAATACAGTTTTGAAACCATGAGCAATTTTTGCATTTGAAAGCTGCAGACTGACAAGACATGAATGAGTCAGGTGATAACAGAGGAGTAATTTAAAGGTAAGAGGAAAGATGGAGATGGTGAAAAAAAAAAAGTAAGCTGTCCGAAGGAAAGGAGGCAAGTGAAAGATTCAGTGAGACAGAAGAAGAAGCTGAATATAGATGTCTTATGAGAGAAAGCAAATATTAAGAAAGCACTGATTATCAAATATTAATCAACTGATAAATATAAATATATAACAATATAAATAAATAATAAATTATACAGTAATTTATAATAATGATAAATATTAAGCCCTGATAATCAAATATTTTGCAGTAAATCTTTTTGGTTTTGTGTAATGGAGCTGGGAAGTAGATAACAAATATAACCTCAGGGAGCTTTAATTCTGTGCCATGGACAAGCAATTTACTTTAGAATGTTTTAAAAGAGAGTTCAAAAATGTTGGCTGGATTATAAATGTCTAGTAGTGTTATTAGTCTAATGAGAAATATGAATGTGATCCATGAATTTAGGAATTTTGGGGTCAGTATCTTAAAGTGATGCCAATGACTATTAGACTAACAAAGTTCTTCTTCTAGAAGTTAGATGCAGACACTCCAGCTATCTTGGGCTCCTTTTACTAGCATTTCCAGTTTTTCTCTTGCATCTTTATTTTTCTGTAAAATTACAAATTTTGAGACTTAAAAATGTTTTTCTCTCCTAAGTCACTGCATAGGGCTTTCACGTTAAAGACAGTATGAAAAAACAGACTGGCTAAACAGGGGAAACAGTAAAAACTGCACATAGGAAAGTGCTCTAGGTGCATGAACTAATCAAACAAGAGAAAACAGGCATTAAAGAGCAGGTAAGGAAGTAATTTAAACTGCTGTAATTTTAAGTAGTAGCATACCTAAACTGCAGGCAAAATTTTTGAGCATAAATGGTTCCTTAATATCAAATAAACACACATACACACAATACATACATAGCTGGGATTTTTAGTTGGGTAAGTGGGTTCTTAGTTTTGGTCCACAACCTTGGCAGTAGTTTTCTTATCTTGCTCCAGTGTAGTTTTTCGGCTTTGGGCAGCCTTAACCACAACACCGTGACTCTGTTCCTGACCTGCAGGTGAAATATGTGCAGCTTTTGCAACCCTTTTTCACAAATACCCAGCAGGCATCCAAACACTTTCAAGCAATAAATGAGACCCCACAAACAAAAGCAAATTAAACCTTCCACTTCTATTCATAAAAATATATATGAAGCTTTATTTAGCCAATCAGATGGTTATTTGTGACACATGAAATAACTTGGTGGTCTTAGCCCAACTCCAACTGGACAGCTGTTTGGAACATAAAATTCTCTGCCATAATTGGCTTTAACCAGAATCCTCATTGGTAAAATAGCCAAGTTTTCTGGGGCCACAGAGATTTCCTCATAGCCTAGAGGTGGTTCTTCTAGATTAAGCATGTGGGTGGCCTGTTGATAGTGGTACAATTTAAAATAACTAAAAAAACAACTTTATACTGTTAGAATATTTTTGTACTTTATTTTTTTTACACATCAGGATATAATTCTTCTCCTGAGATTCTTCTAAATGTTAAATTTGTAAAATGTAATGTATATTAATGTTGAAAGGTGTTTTGGAAACTGTGAAATAAATTGCCCGGTAGCAGCCAATAACAAAGTAATATAAAGATACCAGAATTTAATTCAATACTTAAAGAAATACTCTTGGTTCTTCCTTTAAAAAGGAAAAAAAAAAGCAAGAGAGAGAGAGAGAGAGAGAGAGAGAGAGAGAGGGAGAGAGAGGGAGAGAGAGATTTAGAATCAGACTGGTTTATATTAGTGGAAAAGGAAGTGCCACAATTGCCACCTAGTTAAACCCAGATCTCCAAATTTATTCTGCAGTGGGAACAAATAAATTGTGGAATTGGAATGAAATTCTAGCCAAACATCTGAATAAATGATGTAGTCTAAAAGAAATTTTAGAAAATCCAATCTCAAAAGAAACTAATGAAGAAGAACATATTTCACCCAGATTGAGAAGCTGTTCAGAAACATTTTGACTAATGCCAGCCTGGAATAAACACTGCCTTTGCCTTGACTGATAGGACTACCATGCATAACATACCTTAGAAATATAAATTTAAATAATCCCAAACACAATATGCCATAGAAAGTATCTGAGATAGCTCCAAACACTGTGAAATGAGAAGAGTGAAATGTATAAATTATTACAAAAACAAGCACCAAATTCTCGAATTCCCTGTAGCATGTGCAATACCTTGGCACCAAATATAACATACAACCTGTCTGAAACAGCAAAGATTTACACTCACTTTGCACTAATGTAAATGCCTGTGCAGGGCAGTGGATATCTTGGCCCATAATGTGGAATTGTTTAAGTGCTACGAGAGAAGTGTTACTGTAGTATTCATTTTTGAAAGTCTGCCTACTTTTTTTCTTACCCAGTTACTGCTTTTTAAAGAAATGTCTGTTTTATTTGCCTTTTATATTCTGTCTTGTGTATAAGCCCTTGTGAAGCTGAGCGGAAAATGTGAGTTTCATAACATGCTGTGGAAAAAAAGAGATGTAGGATGGAGTCACTTCATATTAAAAAAACCCAAAAAAGCAACAACAAGAAAAAAACCTGTTAAGTCAGATGGTCCCATTCTTTGTACTGCTCCCAAGGCCTATCAGAGGAGTACTGTACAAAAACAAAGCTTGGTGAAGAGGAAGCAGCTGCAGGGGTGATATAGAGCTCTTTCTTATAAACAAAGAGCACCAACAAATCTGTTTGAGCATGAATATTAGATTTGCTGACTTTTGCTGACTTTTGCTGACATCACCAAGGGAGATAAACATATTACAAGGAGTGGAACAGCTTGTTGCTTGAGAGGTTGCCAGATGTGATAAGTGAATGGCAAAGTGGCAAATGAAGACAGGGTGCCCATCCTGACAGTCTCAGCCGTAGCTGAGAGCTGTGACTTGGTGAAGTGTCGTAGTGAGCGTTACTAGGCTGGAACAAGTGGATAAAAATGAACTATGAACCTCCTTTCTTCTTATGGAGAAGAGCTAACAGCTGCTTCCATCTGGGAACTGTGTGGAAGTGCCTTACAGCTGTACAATAATAAACAGCTAAAAACTCTGCACAGCCCACTGCTCCATTTACATTCTTTCCCAATCTTTTCCCTCATTAAACAGTAATCTTCCTCCTAATTATATTTCATCAATCTGTTGTTTATGGAACTCTAGATTAAATGGCAAACATATTGAAACAAAAATAAACTTATAATTAGTTGTCTTCTACCCTCCCCTCCTGCCTTTGTATTAGCAAGTGCATCATTATCAGGCCCCAGGGGTTTGGTGAGGCAATCAGTTTACATGGTGCACTTTTGGCAGCAAAGAATAAAAAAACATTTGTAGCTGCATAATATGATTTACCAGTCCTAGGGCTCCAGGGTCTACACTTCCATAAATATAAGTGACAAATTATCAATAAATCATTCCCTGGTCTACCATATTGCATAATGTTTATTGAAACCCAGTTCTAATAAATATAAAAGTCACCTTTTTTATCCAAAGCATGAGAAACAAAAATGACAGAGATTACAAACAGAAATGAAAAATGAGAAATTAGTCCCTTCACAAGCAAGGAACCCTTTACTCCCTAGCATCCTTAGTGCCTCAGTGTTGTTGGCCTCTAAAAACTGCCTTGTAGCAGACACAACTTTCAAATGGTGATTTTACTCTTTGATTATGATAAACATTGTGTTTCTGGCGTTGTTTGTTATTGCTTATCATTCTCACATCTGGTTCCCAATCTCTGAAGAAATCAGTCAAGTGCACTTGCAGGACATTGATCAGAAACAACATTATAATTGGTGAAGCTCTCCCAACTAGGCCAGTTATAGACAAGCTCAGCAAGCCTGTGCCCTGGAAGTGAGTTTGTTTGGTTCATTGCAAGGAGTTATTTGAAAAGTGAAACAAAGGGAATAAGAAAATATTTTGTAGATTAATTGTTTTCATTCTTCATCTCTGTAAACTGAAACGCACAGCTCTAAAAAGTTATACTGGGTTTTTGGGGGGTTTTACTCTAGTTTTTGATGACAAAACTATATTTTTCTCTAGGATGTAAAAAACCCTACAGAATACTGTTTCAAGAAAATTGCTCATAAAAATCTAGATTTTATTTGCCTATCTTGAAACAAATTTTGGTCATATCTCACCTGTTACAGGTGCTGATTAAAACATGGGATTGTCCTATTCCACCATTTTCAAGCAGGTCAGCATCTGGAAGTAATTTATGCAGAGTAGTCATTAGATTTCTATAATACTTTAAAAAGTCAACTTAAATCTTAACTGGAATTCTCTGTCCTTTTGTATTCTGTAAGAAAAATATCAGACACCCAGGTTAAGTTTAACAGATATCTCCTCTTCAGAAAGATTCCATTTTCCACTAATCTTCTGATATTTTTTTGTTTCACATGAGATCACAGCTTTGTATCATGAAAAAAAAAAAAAAAAAAAAGAAAGAAAGAAAGAAAGAAAAAGGAAGCAAAAAAACAATATAAAAAAAATATGCTAAAATATTTTACTCCCTTTGTTGTTTAAATTTCTGTTAGATATATTCTAACCTAGGTATAAAGGTATAATTAGGTATATTTCTGTTAGGTATATGCTGCCCAGAAGGATGTAGGATGAGCATGATGAATATATAATCTACATGTTTAGAGACACACTTTTGCTGATCTAAAGAAGCATGTCCATTTGGGATAAGATGTTTTTTTCCTTGTAACTTTGGTGGAAGTTTTGTTTGTTGAGCCCTGTAGGACTGGACCCAGTAGCTTTCTTTCCAGTTTAGACTGTACTTATGGTGCAAGCTTTCCTCTGCTGCATGATTTTTATCGATGTCCTTCCATGTCATGTTTTGAAGATGGGCCGTGTCCATGCAGTGCTGTGGCTGTTAGTGGTGTATGACAGGGTGAATATATCTTTCTCAGATGTTCTTACAGAGTTTTGGAGGAAATGGTTCATTTCTTATCTTTTTAAGGTCCTATCTTGTTGTCCTGCTGAAATAATCCTGACAAATTAATTTGCTCTGTTCCAGTATAGAAGGGTTGACACATGAGAACCCTAAAAACATTTGAAAGAAAGGAACATTCCCAACACTTGTAAAACATTAAACAAAACTCTTCTGTTTCAGAAATGTTCCTCCTCAGGCACTAAATCAGTGATGCATACCAAGCTGGCATCATTCAGCAGTGTTTATAGCCAGTGTGGCTGCTTGTTGCCCTGGCAATCCATGGCTGCCAGGACAGCAAAACCAATCCAAAATTCTCGTCCATAGGAATCCTCATCCATGGGACCCAATGAGTCCAGACACACCCTTCTCTCCACTTCATCCATCCATCCATCTCAGTGGCAGCATGTCCTCAAGCTCTGCTGGAGGAAGGAGAAGGGATTCAGGCACTCAGCCTACTGGAACAGCAGCAGCCTGGATCCATAGGAAGGAAGCAGCTGCTGGGCAATGATGAGTTAGAGACTTGATCCCAGCTCAACATCTCACATTCAGTGGTGAGTGAGGAAGTGGAAGAAACTGAGACCACTGAGCTGACAAACTACTTCCATTCACAGAAATAAGATGTAAAGAGAGACCTCAGGAATCTGGACTTTTAAATAAAGTGAAAATATAAACTGACGTGTCTACCCTGACGTAAAGAATGACATCTGTGAGAGAGTTTGAGCAATCTGCATGAGAGTATCAGGCTAACAGATGATTTTCATAGATTTGCATGCCAGAGCTATTGCTCAACACTCATATCTCTCTGATTTCATATGATATACTCTAATGAGGTCACAGCCTGGAACTAAGTGTAAAAAAAAGGAATTAGACTTCAGATTGATCATAATTCCAAATGAATCTGGCCAAAAAGCTAGTATTTCCATAGGGAAAAGTAGACTTGTCTAATCTGTAATAATATTGCAATAGCTTGACATAGGTATTCTGCTTCTGCCTTTCAAGGAAAGCCCTGAAAACATTGAAAAGCTAAAAGAAGAAAAAGAACAATTATTCTATATTTAAGAAGGCCATCTTGCTATAAGTGAAGGAACTCATTAAATACCTGGGCCCTGAGATTTTTTCAGGTGATTAAATGACTGTAATAAGTATGGCAGGCATTCATTTTCTTTATGGATACCTCAGGTACATTTCTTGAAATTTTTCTTTTTTACTGTGCAATACATATTGATAGTTTTTATTGTAAAAGTGAAATTAGAGCTCATACAAAACTCCCAAAGTCTTTACATGCTTAATTATGAATTGAAGAAAACTCATTTCTAGCAAAGATCTAAGCTGACCTGTGTATTATTAATATTATCCATCACTTTGCATTATTTTGCTATGTTTTTTCATGGGTTGCACTACATTTAGTCCAGAGACTTCGCAGTTTACTGAAGTGGTGGTATTATCTCATGCTTTGCTCAATGATCTCAGAGCTGTTACAGAAGTCACCCTATAAAAGTCATTCAGTTGATTCTAGTATGCTGCACCCTTTCTGATACGTTATGTGTTAGCTTTAGTAAGATATGTATTGGCACTGATAGCTGAATTGTTAAGTTCAGAACCAAAAAAACAAAAGCTGTCAAAAGAGATGCATGAAAACAGCATAAAAATAATTCATCCTCATCTGAGGGCCTAAAGCCACTTTAAATTTTCACAAGGACTTTCAGTCTTGCTACCTGATTGCTGGCTTACAGCCCATAAAATCATACTAGGCCTGTTCTTGATGCTCAGTAATTCATCAAGGGGCTACGTGCGGTCGTTACGTTTTCCAACAATTCCTTTCCCTGATTGCGCGCTAAGATCTCTTTCTCCATTCGGAGCTAACGCCAGGGTATTGTTTATCATTGAGCTGATCATGCTGATATGACACATCTATTTTAATACTGTCTGTACATGTATTGATAGCAAGTGCTAGCCCGCCAAGAAGCAATTAGGCACCCTATAGTGTAAGCACCCCAGTCCCATTAACCTCGGCGGATGACATTTGTGTCAGAATAGAAGGAGAGACTTTGGCCCTGAACTTATCAGACAGCTGGAGTGTATTTTTGTCTTTTTTCCACAGTGTCAGTAGACATAACATAGGTTTTGCATGGGTTTGCATAAATCCAGCTAGAAATGAACACATTACTCTCTACACATAATTTTTTTCCCACATTTTTGGCTACAGAACTACTTTGCAAAAGCAGCATTCAACAGATATAGGCTGAAAAAGATTTTAAGATTTAGCAGCACTCCAGACAGGTCTGTATACACAGGTAGGCTCAGCTTGCACACTGTGTCTGTTGCCCAGACATGACACCCATGACAGCAGGAAGCTCTAGATTGGCACGGAGATCATGGGCTCATCCACCATTCATGAACAGCACTAATAAACTTTCATGAGGGGAAGGATTAATCTGCTAATATAAGAAAGAAATTATACCCAGCTCAAGCTGATGTAGGGACAGTAAAATATATCCCTGTGTTAAACCACATGAAAGCCAATCACAGTATTGACTAATGAATACTGAGGAGGATGCAAATTGCCCTTGAATGTACCATAATCTTGTGTTTGAATGCAAATTGTAAAAACAATTTTAAGACCTCTTCAACCATTAGTGGAAGATTCTTCTCTGACACATTTTGTAGGACCGCAGGTGTTAAAAGTGAAAATTTGTAGGATTGGTTGTTGTGGTTTCTCACCTCCACTGGTGGCATTGAACCCAGTGGGAGGCTGTGAGAAAGGGACTGGAAATGGAGATCTCAGGGTGGAGCACCTATTGCCAGGCATTGGAAAACCTCTGTCAGCTTGACATTTTTTCTTGGATCTTTCTTTTCAGATTGAATTCTTTTCTGTATCCATGTGAATAATTTTTATTTTAATTTCATTTTTCTCTTAACATGTTCTTCATAAATTATCACAATTTTCCATTGTCATTATTTCGTTATCTGTCTCCTTAAGAACATTAAGCATTAGCCCACTAGTCTTCTATGTTTTTCTGGAGAAATAAATAAGTACACATAAATTTTTGTTAGCAAGGAGTTGCATTTATGTTAGAAAACATGTTTTTAATCAAATCTCCCTTGAAAATAGAGTTTCCACGCATGAGGGAAATATGTCAGAAAACTCCATGTTGATTTTCATGGTATATAAGTCAATTTTTCCTGTGTCCACATAGCAACATTTTTAAGAAAACAAGATGCCTTTCAGACCACTTTATTCCTTACTTCTTGATGTTTTTAAGAAATTTTCTACTTAAACACTTCTTCGAGATTCATAATAAAAATTTTCCCTCTTATTTATCCTTTTGTAACCTCTGCATTGTATACAGCCTATGAGGGAACAAAGCACAGGTTCTTTTTTAAGAAAAACAAAAATATCCTGTAACCACTTTTTAAACAGCTCCAGATACCTGGTTTTATACTATGCTAACATTTCAGGGGCACTACAGAAATAAGGATTATCCTGCAGTAATTCTGTTGTCTCTGAGCTCTTGAACATAGAGGATTCACACCTATGACCAAATTGTTACATCTTAATGAACCAAACCATATCATAGAAATTAAACGTGTATATTTATTTAAACTCTGGAAAATACAAGGTAGTCCTGTGCCTATTAGTCCCACTGTGTCTACTTAAAATAATTCCCTGTCACCTGCAAACTGTCACACTTGTTCTTGGCCATCATCCTGACCATTTTAGCAGTGAAGGGATCAATACAGAGCCCTGGGGGAGAATATTCCTAACATTCCTCACAGGAAAAAAATGACCACTTATTCCTACCCTTTGCTTCTTATCATTTAAGCAGTTGTCACTCAGTTGTCGCTATATGACAAGCCCTTCGCTTTTACTCTGTAAGGGCACAGCTGAAGTGAAAGTCCAGCTACACTCTACAAACTGGATTTACCCTAATTCACAGGGCAATTCATCATTCTTTCAAAGAACCTTATGGTTCCTGTAAATTATTTCTACATCTGCGAAACTTACTAACTCTTCCCCAAAGCATCATATCCAAATATCATGTTCCAAAATTTACTTATCAATTTATCTAGGCTTATATAAAGGCATCTAGAAACAAAATTCTGCTTAGTATCTGATGGGTTAGCTAGGGTTTGTGTCATATTCTCTGGTGTCTGTTCTAGTTTTCCCAGGCCAGAGATAATTTTTTACAGTGGCCATGTGCAGTGGCACACAGCGCATTCCCAGCAGCAAGGGAGGTTGAGCAGATCACTCATTCCCAGGGGTCCTGGGCTGCAGTGGCAGTGCCAAGTGGGTGTGACCAAAACAGGACTGCTGTTTGATACCATCTTACACCATTGCCAGGGGATGCCATTTCTCATAAAGATCCTCCTTTTTCCAGTCAGCACAAAACACGGTGTGGTGGGGAAGAGCCGGTTGGTATTTGTCCTGGGCTTTCCTTATACATATTTTCTTTGTCTTATGCCTTTTGTTATTGATATTGTGGCTGCTACTGTTGATTTTCTTATCTCACTGCTGTTCCCAGTAAATTATTCTTATCTCAACCCACAATTTTTGCCTTTTTGTGCCATCAGTTCTCAGAGCAGGAAAGAGGCGAGGGTGGGGAGACTGTGCAGCATCTGGTTTTGGGTCAGTCTCAGGGAGAAGGGACAGCACTAAATTGGGGAGTGCCATTCCTAAACCACACAACACTATTGAAGCAAATTTAAGCAATAATTAGCACTTCTCAATTACCAGCATAGGATTTTCCTATCTTTGACACTCTTTGAAATACCATTTAGATACTGAAAAAATTTTCTCCCTTATCACTACAGAACAGACTTCTCTAATTCATGTTTCAGCTGGAGATAGTTCTTCAGCCTCTACTTCAGTAAAGAATAGTACTTTCAACAATACATGGTTGCAGTATTTTCTGTAATGAATACTAATGCAAAGAATTCTCTTTGGTTCTTGCAGTGATTGAGATTTTCCTAGACAGATCTTGTTATATAAAGAGCATCCAAAATTCCCAACTTCTTTTTGAAAGGCTTTTTCTTTGAACTGGCTGGAAGGAGGCTTTTATTAGTAGTATTTTTTCTTTCAGCCAATTTCTTAACAATTTTTGGCCTGTCTAAAGTGGTATCTAAATGTGGTTTTGCATTTAAGACTCTGATTTTACTTTAAAAATATTAAGAGAAAATATTTGCACAAGAAGTTTTTGAAACTATATATATTCCATATCAGAGGGTCCATATCAGGGAACTTTGTTTCATTTAAGCATGAATTAAGGGAATTTTAAAACTGTGTTAAAGTAAGAATTTTGGCTTGTCTAATACATCTCTCTACAATGTTGGACATTATAGAAGTATAAGAATTTTGCTGTGTTATTCCAAAAGGGCTAAAGACACTTGAGATGCAATTCTGAGAACTCCCTCAGCCTTGAGGTTTAGGCATCTGGAAAACAGCCACCCGGCTTCTGGAATAAAGTTGCTCAAGGATGTAAATTGTGTGCCTGTCCTCAGCCTTTCCTGCTTGCTGTGTTTTGAGAAGCTGCTCACAAAAACAACCTGTGTATTTACATCTATTTTCTTTTAATCTCCAAGATGTAGGTTAGTACCTCAATTTGGATTCTGAATTCTGCTTCAAAAATATTTAAAATATGAAGATGTAGGTCCTTTTGTCTTTTACTAAGTCATTTAATGCTGACTCATTTTCTCAAGAATAAAAAATTCTTGATTAGACTTTTTCTATTATTGTTGTTGTATTTTTTTTTCTAGGTGATTTTATATACTTTAAAAATAAAAGTTGAGCTATAAAACTATTTATTTATGCTTTTATCATTTATATAAAGAATCAGAATATTACAGGCAACACAAGCCCATCATAACTTGAATTTAAATTTAACCTTCTCCTCCATCCTTTTTATATACTAGTATCCTTTAAATTTTATTTTGTTAAGTCTTTTTCCTTTACAACAAGTGTGTCTTATCCTTTTTCTTGTTTTTAATTTTTATAAACTAAATTTGTTTCTTAATCTGTTCTGTTTTCAGAAGGTTTTGCTACATATAGGTGGGGGTTATGTAGCATCTTTTAACAGTTCTCCTTCATGTTGGAGCAAAAGGTATTTTACATAAAAGAATAACTTCTAATTTATTGGTTGTACAAGCTTTTGCAAATGCTTTGGAAGAGGTGGACAGAATCAGCTACTTGCATGGATATTTTCAGCTCTGATTGGAGGCAGTTGTTGCTGAGGGAAGAACAAATCAGAAATATAGACTATTTGAAAGCAAAGAGGAAGTGTTCATCTGCATAAGCAGAGAGAGTGGGCTGCACGAAAAAAAGGAGAGTCCTAAATTTTCAACAGCACTGTGCCAAAACTCAGCTTTAATTATAAACATTAACTTGGACATAGAACATCAGTGTTGGCTCTGTTTTGCATTCTAATCCCCTTACTACCACTTGTGACATCAATACCAGTCCACTTTAGTTTTCCAAGCAATAGAAATGGTGGTAATAATATTTAATAATGTCCAGATATTAAGTGAATTAAACACTTTTCCTGAGCTATTCTGAGCTGCAGTGTGCAGCATAAAGAAGGGTTTTCCAACAAATACAAAGTGTGCTCTAAGATTCAGGCAGAGCTGAGCTTCTTTAGGCGATCCTCAAAGTGAGCAGCCAGATACAGAAGATGTTTCTGACCTCTGTCAGCATCTGCCATATCAGTACCCAGCAACAGCTCAAAAACAGCCACTTTACCAGGAGACCTTTAGAATAAGATTTCCTTTTATCTTAATTTAGTTACTTTCTTGGAAATCCTCATAGGTGAATCACTAGCCTTCAGCCATGGTGTCTACAAGTGAATGCCACAGTTTGTAAGATATTGCACTTTTGCAAAATCCAATGATTTTATCTCATAGTACTTGTTTATTTTAAGGCACCAGCTCCTGCAATTATATGGAAAGAGCAAATCTCAGCTTTTTTATTTGCTTTTTTTTTTTCCTCATCTCTTGGAACAAAACCAACAATAACAAAGACAGTGGATTTGGGTTTTTTCACTAGCCCTCTCCCACACTGAAAACCTTAAAATGAAATGCTTAGAGTCTCCAAATGAAGAAGCATCACAGCTCTTCCTACTTTTAAAATGTAGTGCTTTTAAAAACTTGCAATAAAGAAGATGAGAAGAGAGCCTGAATCCAAAGTCTTCAATTCTTGGGGTTAGCAGCATGATGTAGCATTTCAACTTTCATTCATTGAAATTCATTGCAAGCACTCTACCAATTTTTACTGGCACAAGACTGGTCAGAGACAGACGCTTTCCTTTGCACCTGCTATGGCGGAAGACAGCCTAAGTAAAACTACTCCAGTCATGTCTGATCTTGCTAAAACCACAAATCTAACTTGGTTTTGTCATGAACCAAAGAAATTGCTCACTTCCATTGCTTTCTCTCCCATGTATGTTTTATCTTCTTTATCTAATCCTAACTTGCTTTTTCCCCCCTCAGGTTGAGAGTTAGCTTCCCTTGCCATGTTTGTTTAACCTCTCTGGTCCATTGTATTTTCTCTGGCTTTACTTTTGGCAAGATCTTTCAGTGCAACATCAACATCAAATCTAGTTAATATGATCTTTATTCCATTTTCCAAACCACTAAGATGTTAATTAAAACCAGCTCTTATACTGATCCTTCCATTGGCTTGGACAGTTAGATATTTTGCCATTTAACATTATCCTGTTTTCTAATCTCTCTGGCCCCATTTACATAAAAGGTTGAATTATGTTTTCAAATTATGGGCCATGAGATTTTACTAAGTACTTGAGCTAAGATAATGTATGTTAAGCTACTTTATTCCATTTTTTTCCTCAATTTTGAAATTGTCCTAAAGAGCATAAAAATATATTGGCAACATTTATTTTTATTCACTCAAAATTGTATACTCCATGTGGGTTTCAGAATAATTTCTAGTTAATTTTTCTTTCTTTTCCCCTTCATTACTTGAAACATATAAAAATTTTTTTCAAGTATTAATGATCTTCATATCACAGTAGGATGAGTGTTTTATCCCATCCTACAAGTATTGAGGAAAAAATAGTCAGTGAATTGTCCAAGAGTAGAAAGCCAAGACAGGTATTCAGTCTTTAAAAATAACAATAATAATAATAGCAGGGCTCAGTGGCCATGTCACAGCTAACAGTGGTTATTTATGGGTAAATTCACCATTTTGTCCTTGACTTTTTTTTTATGTGTTTAATTTTTTTTTATTATTTAACTTGGAGTTGAGATTAATTGCCAGGTTTTTGCAGCTAGAACTAGCTATTTGTATAATATATATGTATATTTGTATAAGATACAATAATTTCATTAAGAATGCATTACTTCTGAAGTTATGTATGAAGTTATGTGTGCCAAAACAAAACTTGCGAAGAAGGAACGCCAGTTTTTGTTCTCAGCATTGTATTGCAAAGTTCTGAGTGTCCAGCTATCAGATCACAAGTTGAAAAAAGTATTTCTGAGATTTGTACATCTATAAAAATGGCATTTGTGTTTGCCCATCAGGTTCAGGCAATATTGCAAGGAGCCAAGCAGCTTGTAACAATGATCCTGTAATAGGTTCCTTTTTGGGAACAGCCTCTAATGGATACTGTGGGATTCATCTACCAGTGATTCCACTGGATGCAATCTGCAGAGTGTGGAAAAAGTTAGAAGAGGGGGAAGGAGAGACAGGTGCCTGTCTCACTGGGAGTATGCCCCAAGCACAGGGAGAAGAATGAGAGTTAATGCTTAGGAAAACTATTTTGCAGAGAATACACAGCAGGAGAAACACCTAAGTCTTAACTTGCAGACCTCTCCTTACCTTAGGACAGATTGCCCCAAGGGACTTGAAGAAAGAGAGGAATGGAGAAGTAATTCAAAAAGAAGTGCTCGGTATTTTCCTCACAGAATTTGCATTAAATAGATCTGTTCTTCACAGCTGTTTTCTTTCATCTTCCTTTCTGATGGACTGTGATGTGAAGTGAGCACCTCCTTCCTGACCGTGCTTCCGCTTGGGCTTGCCTTTTTATCCCTCATACGGTCGTTCTCATGGCAGCAGCTGTGCAAAGAGGCTGTTGATACCCTGCAGCCATTAAAATCCTGTCTGACAGTGAATTTCTTGCACCAGCATTGCATCAGTTCTCGGCACTACTGGCAGCAGTGGTGGGCAGGGTGTTGCTTCCACTACAGTTTTCTAATGTTAGCATCAGAGCTGAAATATTATAGTTTAGAACTGCATGTCTGTCCTGTAAATGAAAGGAGTTTTCTGCAGAAAAAAAGCTTCACTAGCATTAGTGGGGATTTTGTCTACCTGTTTTTTAAATTAATTTTATTAAATTATTTGGACCTTTTATAACTTTCAAAGATAGGAAATGTATTTCTTTGAGTCACTTTAAAACTCTCCAGTGAAACATTGCATTATTTTTCATTAGAAGTTAAGGCAGAGCACCAATTTTTATGTGGCTAAATTTGCCACAGAAAATGCTCAGCATACTTGGATACTGGGCAAAATCCAAACAATGTGGGTCCTTAACAGTAATGAGGTTTTTTTAAAGGGAAAAGGGCAAAACAGGAAAAAATGACAAGGATTTTCCTAAAGAAGTAGAAACTTGAGGCAGTAATACAACTCTTCATTTCTTACCCAGGGTGGTCTTAAATGTATGTTTGTATTTGAGTATGGTAGTGGGCAAGTAGTACAAATGACCTCCCAGCAAGGGAGTGAGCAAGGAGCTTGCCTGTCCTGTTCTCACCAACATTGCCTGATATGGTCTTGCCCCAGCTCGACCAGACACAAGCCCAGTTAATAAAACTGGTTTCAGTGGGTCACATACATGTTGTTGTGAGTTAGGAATAAACTTAACATCAGGAACTGCTCTGATCTAGTGCACAAAAGAAACATCTTCCTCTCTTTACTGTAGATTTAAAGGTATGGAAATTTTTGTTTGTAGGTAATTGTCTATGACTCAACAAGCTGGATGATACTAAATAGGCTTTTAATTATTAAGAAAACAATGTATACTCAAAATGCATTAAAACTTTATTAAAAGAACCGGCAAAATACAATACATTTCAAAGTGACTGCTTGAATCCTTTATTCCCTTATAGCAAATATATTTCTTGTGCTGGTAACCTGGAAATCATGCATTTGCTTTCTGAGAGAAAAAAAACATGAATAAGAAGCCTAGACTAGGAAAAATAAGGTATTTTTCATATGAGGACAAAAAGGTAACTTTCAAGCACTGTAGTCTAAATCAAAAGATAATGAATTTTAAAAGTCCAAAGTTAAAGTGAGTAAGTAATTTGCACATCAGCTTTAATGCTTGTCCTTGACTATCTCCAGATATGAAGCATCTTCATTTCAGTCAAGAGGTCTGTCTATCAGTAAGACCTCCAAGAGCTGATTAGGAAAAATATCCTGACAGTAAGTACTTTGTAAGTAAAGAAAAAGCCCCTTCGTTCACCTTTGTAAAACTCCCAGTAGTGCAGACAGCCCTCACAGTGTTCCCTTTTAGCATTGACTTTCTGTCAAATGCCACTACTTTGCTATGATTTTACTTAAAATGTGACCGCAGTGACTGAAACAAGAATGAAATTCTAGGAGTAAAGAGGCTAGGATTTATACTGAGGGCTCCTATACTGCTACCATAACTTTATCTTCTATTGCCACTTTTTTTTTTCTGATCCCGCTTGCCAGTATGTACATGCCTACATTTAATCTTTATAGTATGGCAGTAGAATGGAGCATTTTCAAATGTGTGCTTTTTTACTAGTAGACCAAGGTAGTGGTCATTCAATTTTCAGTAAATTCAGTGTATATTTCAAGGCTTGATGTACCCATAAAAGCTGAAAATAAATGAGATTACAATTTAGACTGTTTGTCAGTTTTTGTTTTCTCTATACATGCATGGGTTTAAGTAAAAGACGCTGTATGGTAAAAAAGATCTTGCATACTCATAGAAAGTGACTTTCTCAAGATATAGACCTGTTTAGGAAATCATTTTATGTGCAATAATTAGGATAGATTAGTAACAAATGCTTTCATCTTAGTTTTTTGCCTATGTTGCGTTTTGAAATAATTAAGAATCCAGATTGTTTCTGTTTTTCACCTTCATTTACTGGCACCCAGCAAAGAGGTCCACACTTTGATTTTAATCATGGCCAGACAGTATAAGACCTTGGTCTTAAAGGCAAGCAGAGCAACAAGCTGAAACCCTGCTGTGTAATTTCAAAGCAATGTACTTCATGCTGCTAACCCTACAGTATGATTTCTGTTCTGCCAATGGCTCCAATAGCAGACAACTTCCAATTTGCACCTCTTGCATAAATCCATATACTGCCAATAGGTTTAGAAGAAAACCACAAGCTGCTCAGTTCAGCAGTCAGAGGTCTGTTAACAGATCTTTAACTATGATCTATTGTGTAGGAAAGTCTGAAATTATGGATGCAGAGTTTTACTTTATAGAGCTCTCATTTGGCTATGCAGGTTTTCTTGAGATAATTATAAGTGTTTATTTTGGCTTTTAACAAGTTTAATCACATTATTTAGCATGTTCTGATTTTGTCACTGAGGCAACCATTACTCTTGCACACAAGTTTTGCTTAATTGGCAGCAAGAAGAGAAAATGGAGTTTAAAGCAACTAATTGCACTAGACCTCACAGATGCCAAGATGTAGCTCTTTTAATTAAAACTTTTTACAAGATAGTTTACAAATGTAAAAACACTGTCTCTTGTAGGTACCTAATACAGCATCCTGCTTTCAGTTTTACTCCCATTTTAAGTGATTAAATATTCCGGGAGTTCAACTAAAGGACGACTGAAAAAGTATTTCAAAGCACAGAAAATAGAGATTGGGAGTATAAAAGCACAGAGTTCAGTTAGGCCCTTCACTTAGTTATCCGAATTCCAATTTATAAATAGCCTTGGCTGCCTGTAGAGAGTAATTCAGTCTGTTAATTTCAGGCCACCATTTAAGTATCCTGCTGTGCCAAATTGCATTTGATGGTTTTATAATGGTATGACTACAATATACTAAAATGAGATCTTTAAAGGTATCCTCTAGTGGGAATTTCAACCCAGGTCTCCAGAGGTAAAAATGACATTCATATTTAGCAGATCTTTCCACTGCATCACGGGTATCTGTTACTTTCCCATGTTACGTAAAAGGTACATTTTGCATTGAAGTTTAAAGCATTTACAGGTCCTAATTTAAATGGGCTTGTGATTTCTAATGTTTGTTGTTTGGTTGGTTTGGGGGATTTGTTTTGTTTTGTTTTGTTTTGGTTGGTTGGTTTGCTGGTTGGTTTTTTTTTAACGCTTCTTGAGAAACTTCATCTCCCTTTTAATCTCTGAAGTACAGGACTACGGCTCTATCAGAAGTGACTGAACAAGTAGCACTTGGATAATTGTTTCCCCAAAGGGAGTGCTATTTGTTGATCTTTGGCATGAAATAATATAGGTAAATGGCACAAAGGTAAACGCTTGCATCAGGATATTGTCTCAGAAAAGATTTCCCTGGCCACAGTGGCATTTTCCAGTAAGCAGGACATCTTCACCCCTCCTCCAGTGACCCAGTGAAGTTGAATGCCTTTTGGAAGGTTAAGCTCTGTACACAGGGGTCATGGGACAGGGCTGAAGCCGGAGGGCCTGTTTATTTTCTTCATGTGTTGAACTGTGTTGTTCTCTGGGTGTGAACGTAGTTTTCTAGCCTTCACAAATGATCCCAAGGAAAAGACCTTCCTGACTGAGACTGGGTTTGTTACTGAGCCATTCCAAAAATTCACATCTTTCCAGATGATGCATAGCAGCTAAAGAGAATACTCATTTAAACATTGAGTTGTGTTTTAAACTCTAGTAATCAGAAGAAAAGCCTTAACTGAAGTAATGGTGCAATTACTCAGACACTTTTTCAAACATATCTTAGGGGGAAAAACCACCAGAATACATCCCTCTAGCATCAGCAAGCCTCACAGTACTGTAAAGATTTTCCTTCTGTCTGATATAGTGACCTGAATTACACCATACAAAACAAAGCACTGGGAATGTTCTAAACTTCCTGGCTTATGTCATGACTCCTATATATTGAAACAGTCACATTATGCCTAACTGCTTGGAAGGAGGGTTGCTTTTGTAAAAATTGTAGCTGTCTTTATTTCTGATTTAACCATTTTTGAGCCCATGTAAGTTAAAATTATCTGCAGGTTTTAAGTATCAGAAAAGTGAGTCAGCAGTCCAGAGATTAAGCATACATATCAAGTATAAACTCCTACTCCATTTCTTCCTTAGACAATTTTGAGGATCTTGGCATATCCTATTTTTATGTCCTTACAACTCCAAGCTTTATCCAGTGTATAATCTCAACACCTTTTTTTTCTTCTCAAAATCTTCCTGTAAACCAGGGCATTCTAGACAAATTGTGAGTTTCTGCACTCGGCTAGTGCACTAAATTAGTGTGCAACTTATTACTTTTACAAGCTCAAAAGCTATCCTATGTTGTATCCATTAATTTCAGCAGTGATTTGGTTTAGGATTTTTCTTTGCTTATTTCCTGAGGGAGAAATCTTCACTTATATGTGGCAACAGATGAAACACACTGTGCCTGAGACTAGATTGAGTAACTTCTGGTTTCAGGTCAGAAATGTCTTCAGGAAGAGTGTACATCTTCTCCTACAAGTCTGACAGTGTAATATGTCTATCTTTTTTAGTAGTCATAATATTTACAATGTATTATTAATAACAAATTTCATTGTAATTCTGTTGCTGACCAGACAGTGAACTTAAATAACTCATCAAATGTGTATTTTGATAGTTGCTGGAAAATGATGCATTATAACATAATGGCCAGCTCCATAGCATTTTGTCAGATTTTTTTAATGTTAGACATTGGATTGTCCTATATGTATTTTTTCATGGAGCTTGTCAGGCTCTAGATTAATTTATGGCACTATTACTTGAGTACTAATTAAAATATGCCATTAAGAGAAATTTAATAAAGCAAAGACGTTCAAGACTAATTTAAAAGTTAATTATAATTATTAGAAATATTTCATGACAAGAGATCACACTGGTGTGAAACTTAATGTAATATCTTTGTATTAAGCAGACTTACAAAAATACAGCCTTTATTTTGATTTTTCTTTTCTAAGATACACACTTAAGAAAACCATTGTGGAACAAGTGAAGGAGTTTCATTGTAAAACAGCAAACCACTTTTGCCACCTATATTTCACCTGAATTGCCTAAAATTTTTGTGTGTCTTACAAAGCTAATGATAATGTTAACCTGTTCTCTGGTAAGTATCAACATCAAGCCTAACTGTTGACACAGTTCTTCTTTTAGAAATTTCAAAAAAAGACACATAAATTATGCTGGTGTTTCTAGTGGTAGAGTTTTTCCCATAAGAACTTGAAAGACCATAGTCATTCTGATGATGCCAATTTTTGGATAAGATGTCAGACCAGTGTCCAGAGTTCATTTCCAGTTACGTGGGGCTTCCTGGACTTTTAGCACTTTTGTAAGAGGAAGAGTGTTCAATGTACTGACCCCTCTAAGTCCAGGAAATCTCATTTGAAAATTTCAGTTGCTTGTTCTCATAAGGAACTGTTGTCTTTAAAAATAAATTGTTGTTCAAGGGTAACGGAAGTGACTATTTTTTATAGCTCACGTCATTGGAATTCTTCATGTTATGTTAGAGTCCTTTGGAGCAGAACAGGAACTTAAAATAGGTAAAAAGAGCTCATTTAATTTCTCTATTGGTGCCTTTGAATGTGCAAATATTCTCACTATAGTTTGGTCCAAATAAATGAATTTTAAAATTCCATCATCATCATCAACCCCTAGAAGTAAACAAAGTTTTATGCTTTTAGAAAAAAACATTTGTATGCACATGAGCCCTCTCTGGCTTGCAGCAATGGGGTGCACATAGCCTGTCACCAAAATATTGGTATTATATCCTAACAACCTCTTGTAACACACCTGGTAGCACTGAGTTCAAGAAATGGCTGTGGATGTGAATTATGTGTGTTAAACTGACAAAAAAGCGAGATATCTGCCGTGTCAGGAGCAGACCACTTGGCAGCATACTCACCATCCATCTTTTTAAAAACTAGCAATAGTCAGACAATTTTAAGATCCATACAGACAGGTTTGGCAGCATATAAGTGCTCTACCTGAATGAGTAGAAATACCACGGCTCACGAAGCCTTTGGGAAGACATTTGAATACCATGAGCATGAGAGTGCTTTTTCTGGTCTTCCTGTCTGTTTCACAGTGATGGAACAGAAAACCTAAGCTGCCATTTCTACAAGTCCTGTGAGGTCCTATAGGCTTTGGGTAAGTGAAGTTTAATTCAGAACTGACTTAAAAGAAAAAAAATGGGATTATTTTTTTTCCAGCATAATTAAATATTTTACTTTAAATGAAATCTTCCCCCAAACTGTGTATTAAATTTTGATTTTACAACTAGGAATGTTTCTAATGGCACTCTAGATTTCCTTTTGAAAAGCTTCCATTTTGCAGGAGGTGTTTTATTCCCATCCAATTATTCTGAAAACTGAACAAAATTCTGACAACCAGGTTTTAGGTTAAAAGGAGTTTATATTTGTTACAAATATTTCTCATGCTATAGCTTCTTCCAACCTCATTCTTTTCTGTTTGTTTGTTTATTTGTTTTATTATTTCTTACTTCTGGCCTTAGAAAATAACAATTCAATAAATGATTGCATAAGGAAAGGCATTGATTTTGTGATTTGATATTGTGACTAATGCTCAAAGATCAATCTTGACCTCCTGAACACGGATAGCGGAGACAGAAGGGTCCAGGAATGGCTGAAGGGCTGTGACTGGGACAGTTAACCCTTGGGTAACTGGGGGGGAAATGTGGCCACAGCGTAATCCAACTGCAAAACTGCCAGCCACTACAAGACTAAGTCCTTGCCAAACAGCAGTGCTGAAAGGTCAACAATGTTTAGACAGCACTCTTTCTTGAACTGTGCCAATCTAGAATTAGTGGAATAATTAAGAGAAATAGTGTGAAATAATAAAAATAAACCTGCAGGGAAAAAAAAAAAAAAGATAAAAAGAAAACAGTATGGGCAATAATATACTTTACTATTATGTAAATTATTTAGACTGCTTCTATTGGAATGCAAATATTTACCCTTTTGATTTTGCATTTTTAGACTTTATACAAATTAAGCACTTTGCAAACACCAGGAAAAACCTCATAACAACTATTAAGACACCTATTGTAAAGAGTCAGAAATGAGAAAACACTGTAATTCACTAAAAGTTACCACAATCTACTCCTGCATTCCAACCCCTCATATTTCTAATTGGTCTGTTATATAAAAGCAATGTGCAAAGTCAAAAAAAAATTTAAATCCTCAGTTTTCTATCTCAGATACCTGTTGTAAGAATAGTGAAGATTTGGTGCAGAAAAACCAGATTCTTCACATGGTTTAAAGCAGTTTATCTCCACCACGAGCACCACTGGAGTAGAGCCAACATTTGTTTAATTTAACTATTTAAAATGTTATTTATATATATTATAAATGTTATATATCTACTTTTGACAGAAGTGTTTGGGAGTTGGATGAGCTGCTTCTATTCACATTATTTGGGAGAGTTCTGAACCAAAGTTGCAGAAGTTTAATAGTTTATTCCAAATTACGGCTGAAAGTAATAACATTTCTCTCAGTGGCAAGCAAGCACACAAAAGAAAAAAACAGGATTAAAAGTAATCTCTAGACTATAACTATAAAATAAACATGGGAAAAATTGGTGTGGCTGTTTAATTATGATCAAGATATCATTTTTCTTAGTGAATTCATTTTTCCGCAAAAGCACAGGGTATGTGAAACATGCCAAAAAGGGCACCCTGACCCCTTTAAGTTCTGCTATTAACCTAATAAGGATCTTGTCCTGGACAGCTGATGATTGCATAGTATAATTATAGAAACAAGGATAATTGCAATATACATAGGCAGCAGGCAATCTGCTATTCGCCAATAAGGGCCTGAGCATGATGACTCTGCTGACTTCAGCTCTTAATTAATTTCAAAAAGGGTTAAAAATTAACAGCAGCTTTTATGATAAACCTTTCAACAAGCAGAATTTTGGACAGGTGAGACAATCCAATACATTCGACAACCAAATAATTTTGCTTCTACATATCCCTTTACATTCTGTTTTTTCAACTCAGTCTCTACTCCAAGTAAGGAATATATTATGATTTGAAAAGGCACATAAAATACAAAAAGTCTCAATGTTATGATTGGAAAAAAATGTTGTATGAACAAATATGTATGAATAAGTTAAATATCCATGGTCTTGAAAGAGCTTTATCCACTCTTCTGGGGCTGCATATCAAGTAAATTAAATAGTCAGCCACATCTGTTCTGTGTTGGAAAAACTGGGCCAAAAAAGAAAATACTAGTTCCTGCCCAAGGTTTCAAAATGAGGAAATGGTTATACCAGGTGTTAAAGCTTTATTTGATAAGTAAGAGTGTCTAAGATAGCAAAGCACACAACATGAGATGCTGAGGCTCTGACCAGCAGCAACTACTGTGTCCTGACAGGAGTGGACATGGAGGGAGACGGAGATGCTGCTCAGTAAGTGTCACTCTGGCTCATGTTAGCCTGATCTTGGGGCCAAATCCCTGCCAGCAGCTGAAGGTCAGTCATGAGGACTTCTAGGGCACATCTTCCTGTTTTCAGTTTCAGAATCTAGTTCTGTTCACTCCCAGACTACTCCAGAGTGTGAACTGAAGTCCTGTTCAGTGGGGATAAATTTGATTCAAAAGTACACTCCTGATCCAAACTGGATGACAGGCACTTTTGAATGGTGTGCCAAAATAGCTAAATCCTCCTAAAAGTTGGGAAAACATAACTATCCAAGTCTTTGGAGTGGTCTTGCAAGTGTTAGCTTTGTAAATTAAATGGATTTACCCATGAATAGCTTCTCTGTATAAGAATAGTAAATGTGTCTCAATAGCATTTTAAATGATTTTTTACTATGTGTGTTCAATATTCAGTTTTCCATGAAGTTTTGTGTTTCCATAGAGATGCACTGTGTTTGGAAGAGAAGCCTGCCAGGAGTTAATCTGATTAATAATCTTAAAATTACTTAAACTGAGAAAAGTTTAAATGTTCTTTGCTGGTGAAAGCAACTCTTTATCTCACCTGGATGTGGAATAAATAGGAGAGGCTCTGGCATGAGGGTAGTGTGAGATATAAATCTGAAAGGCAGCCAGCCTTGAGGAAAGTCTAAAGATGGATTCAGCTTAGGTTACCATGAGCTTTCTCAGTAAAGCCAGGCCTCAAGAGCAGATGTGTAGCCTTGGAATCAAAGCGAATCAGGAAGGTCACTGAGGAATGCTTAAGGAATCCAAGCCTGGAAAGGACAGTCCCTCATTTCACCAGATCCTGGTCTCGACTAACATGCAGTAAAATGTTGTTCAGGAGTAAGAAAGAAAAGAGGTAACGAGATAGAGCAGAGGGAACAAATAAAATGAAGATCTGGTGCAGAAGCAACTGACTGGTTCTTTGGGGTTTTGCACTGAGAGTGGTTCTGAAAGTGGGAGCCAGAGGAAAATGCCTGAATGGCAATGAGGGCATGAAAGTAGAAGTAAATATGTAGCAGATGGGAAAAAAACTTAGGGAGAACAAGTGCTGGGAACTTCATTTTATCAGGAAAAGGAACGCCAGAGGAAGAAAATTATTCTGCCGAAGGTATATAATAAAAATAATATTTTGTGTATATTAATCATGAAAAAAATTTGGCTTTCTGCTAAGTGGTTTGTAGCAGAAAAGGGTTACTATCCAATTAGGATTAGTAGAAGCAAAAACTAAATAGTTTTAAGATCAAGCATTATTAATTCATGCCAGGGAAAAAAATACAGTATGATTTCTGTGACAGCAGAAGCTGGTGTTCAGTCAGCTTGAAATGAAAATTCAGGCCAGTATTTCCATGTTTGTGAGCCTAATGAACTATTAAAACTATCTTAGCTTCCTATACAAGTGTAGAACAGAACGAATGTTTCTAAACCAAAACTAAAATTTTAAATGAGCAGATTTATTGCTGTGGTTATATTGTGTCTTTCTATAAAAGCTTTTCCATTTTTAAATTCAGATTTTCTAATTGACTTTTATGGATGTAGCACAAGCCTTTTTCACATTCCAGTAACTCAGGAAACTGTTTTTATCCTCTTTTCCTTATGTATGTGCACTATTTCCCATTACATTTTAAATTGAAAAAAAATTAACAACAAAAGCACTGTATACAATACACAGATATGTTTGACTTCTAATTATTTTGTTCTTTTGTATAAGCTATTTTTTCCTCTCTGGGAACAAAAAATATCCCACAGGCAAAACCATTATTTCAATATAATTTTCCTTAGAAAAGGAACAAAAAAAGTTGAAATATTACCATTTTTTTTCAAAATGAAATGTTGCAAAATAATTCAATTTGGAAACGTCTATGTTTAGTTTTGACTTACTAAATCAAAATGTTTTATTTTCTTGAACTGAACCCGAACGCTGTGTTTCAAGTCGGTTCAGCATTAAGCGCTTTCGGCCTTTTGTGCCGCATGGGAATCTGGGCAGTGCCCCCCGGTTCCCAGGCTCTCACATGGGCCAGGCTTCTTGGCAAACTCCCCCCCATTGCACCACAGCATGTGACTCTAATGATGAGCCATATGGCCTGGACAAAGGGGAGCTCATGGTGCATAATGGGACATAAACCTTAGAAAAAAACTCTGCATTTTCCCTTAAAAAGCCTTTGACACGAATCCCAGCCCACTTTCTTCAAAGGCTAGAAAAGGAGGAGTTGGTTCACAGGTATACTGCTGAAAATCTTGTGTACATGAAAAGACATGGAATTCCAAGAGTTAAGAAACAGGACTGCTTTTGTGGCTGTTATAACTCCTCTTAGATGGGGAGGAAAGTGGCCCCTACATATCTTGACAACATAGTAAAGAGGACTGCAATCTACAGAAGTCAAGGGGAAAAAATGTGATAATAGAACAGATGGGGAATGTGTTCCTATGGTGACTAGATACACTATATTTTCTGCTAAGATATACAAATGAAAAGTAGCATGAACTGCAGCAGGGAAGACCAAACACTGATTCTTCCCAGGTTATAACTATAGTTGGGGTGCTGCTAATAGTGATAGTCATTATTAAAAGCTACACATCCATTTCTTGTTTAATGTCCAGCATATTATGATTATCAGAAAACATGAACTAGACAAAAGAAGGTGCAAAAATTAAATTTTGTATTTAGTATTTTGCTCTCAAATGCCCCACCAAAAAAAAAAAAATCAGCAGTAAAGATCAGAACTGTAGTGCCCTCAGATACCCAGACAAGCAGATGGAAATGTCTGGACTTTTAGGGAGACCTAGAGAGGATATGTTATGAAGAGATTTTCCATTAAGTTGCAGGAGATACATTGTCAAAGGGATCATAAGGTTGCAGAGGCAAGGTTTAAGAGGTTAGGAAAAGTCAGACCCATGGTTGACAGCGACACTATTTCTGTCCTTTGAGATATAAAAGAGTGACACTTTTTCTCCCCTTTATTTAAAAAAAAAAAAAAAAATATTAAAAAAAAATTTAAAAATCCATGCAAGCAAAAAGTTACAGCTGTGTCAAAAGTTTCCTCTGCATAAACCTTGTCAAATTATGTCTTCCTTGGAAACATCTATTCTGACACTGGCAAAATCTAAAATGCCTTTGGATGAGAGCATGCTGCTTTTTCAAAAGATTCTCAATAGGTACAAGGTGGTACCTCTGCTTCTCAGGCTTTATTTCAGAAGAGAGAGGTTCCTTATTCTGTCCTGGGCACGATGCCTGTTTCTGGCTTTGGCACACACAAAACTAGTTGAACAGAAATTGGTCAGCTAACATTCAAGACTCCCTGAAGAACTGAGTTGCCTTTTCATGTGTATGACTTGACTAGTCCTGGCATTGTCTTAATGGCATTAGTAATGTTTTGATATATGATATGCAGCGATATACTTCCTATATAGTAGAAATAATAATGATGATATAATAAAGTGGGGAAAGATCTGTTTGGCAAGTGAAGCTAACTAAAATAATCTTACAGTCACTAAGAAGCCTCTGCAGGGTTATAGTGGAAACATGAATAAAATTAAAAGACACACTCAGCGATATTTTCCTGGATGAGTCACTGAGAATGTGTGTGAATAGTAAGGGGCTGGGATTATTGGGGGATATCCAGCTATTCATTTTGCCATGAGTCTGAGACAACTCACTTAATGCGAATGAAAGGCATGTTTGCCTCTGTGATGGTCTGTTACTGGCTTGACTTGCAAAAGGAACTATAAATTATGTTGAAGAATGCCAAATGTATAGCTCTGTGATTTCAATGGTTAATGAGGGAAAGAAAAGCAATTGTAAAAAAAAGCTTTTTTTTGCTATCAGTGAGACAAGTATAGATGTAGTACATTCTTAAATTCTTCTCCTTGGAAATGCAAATTATTTTATCTGACTGCCAAGGAAGATTCCAATTATCAAGTCAGATTGAAAAGGTCACATTTGCTCTCCCACAACCCCTTGTGTTTGCTTTTCTCTAAACCTGCCTCAGCTGCACTTGCTGGGTAGTAGTAAAGAAGCTTGCTGTAATTACAAAGGTGTTAATTTCAGCATTGCGTGTACTTTTTCCTTTTACTAGATTGGCATGAACATTTCACACTCTAATGCGTGCTGTAATTGGAACAAACTGCAACACCTACTACTAAAAACTGAGCTCTTTGTAGCCATTGCTTGTCCCTTCCATTTAAAATTCCCTAGCCACACTTTTGCCTCCCATGCTGCCTTTGAAGGCAGATTTATGTGTTTTAAGTACAATTCAAGCATATTGCAGGCACAGCAGGAGATTGTAAACAATCAGAAACTGAATTGAGGGGAGTCCTCAGAATCTCAGTGTTGCAGAACCTGAAAAACACCTGCAGCTTAAGTGTTTGCAGGTATATCATGGATGATTCAGCATTGCCAGTAGATATTACTGAGGAACATCAGGCAAAACAAGAGAGCAGTGTAAGCAGCTGATACAGATGCTATCCTTGTACATGAATCACCATTGTTGAAGACAGGGTTTGACCAGCTCCCAGAAGATTCATCCACTTCTTTATTATCATCTTTATTTGGTATGGCTGATTTCACAAGAGGATATCTCCAGGCAATGGGGGAAACCAAACTCTGATGGGATCTAAAATTCAGTGATTGCATATGTATCTAGAAGGGTTCCCACTTGCTAATTCTGTATTAAGCACGTGTTAGAAAAATACTGGATATTTGTAATATACAAGGCTTATCTCTCTTGGACTATCAGGTTCAAAATTATACACAGCAAGCAACCAGAGACAGAAAACATATTGCCTCTTTCTCTGCAAAAAGACTGTTCTGCCCTTCTGCATATATCTAGGGCCACCCTCCTACTGGAAGAGGAAACACTTATGCAAATTCTGGATGTATTCTCAGTGTTAGTTGTTGACTACACTAAACATTGTGGGCTTTGAACAGCAAGAGCCTCAACAGCATTTAGAACTACTTTCCCTTTCAAAAAATTTCTTGACCAGTATCACTCTTTAAAGACAAGGACCACTGTCATCAGGTAGCTCCTATTTCAGTAATATGCCCTAACATTTGCTCATGGTTTTCTTTCTAATTTGTTGCATCTTTGGCACAATTCTGCACCCGGGGTATGCATTTTCTTTTGACACTGCGGGAATGACTTTCCTTTTCTCCTGACAGAAGGAAGTCTGGATGTCTTGGACTGGGCAGGGGAGCTGAAATCAAGCCTCCCTCATCCTGGAAAAGTGCTTTAATCACTAACTAACAGTCACTAATCACGCAAACAGTGAAGGGTTACTCTTTCTGAAATAATTTTGCTTAGTGAAAGTGGCTCTGGTGCTCTGCTTTGTGCTAAGCATGCTGCTGCTGACAAAGTGTTTTGGGATTCCTCTGCCAGTGTGTAAGACACCAGGGCTCTCAAGGGACTTCCAGATATCCTGAACTGTTTTAGAGATAGGCTCAAACTGACTAAGGTTATGATCCATGTAGACATGAATAATAGGAAAACGTAGGATGTGTAAGGATTAAGGTTGGTTGTTTTGGACACGGAAACCTAATCTCTGCCTAAATTGCATGCTAGACCCAAATGCTTTTCATGACTTGTAAAGTGAGTGTTTGGCAAATGACTATAACCACTATTATTTATAGAAAAACACTGCTAAAGGAGGTCTGGTTTTCACTGGAGTAGTAGAGGGTCCCTCATGCAAGACTTCAGGCAGCTGATAAAACTAGGGGTAAAGTTCCTAATAAGAAGGTTTCACCCAAGACAATGTCTCTATCTAAACTCTCTGGCTTTCTTCAGCTGTCCCCTAGTCTGATCAATAGGTCCTTCAGACTTAACCTAGGCTTATTTTGTAGAATATGACCCCAATTTTGTCTTTTTTGAATACATGAGCAGCTACAAGTTTCCCATCTAGAAACTCCAAGCTAGCAAACAGACTCAATATAACAACTGCTCCTACAGCTGGGCAGATCTGAGGAGATGAGACTTTAAATTGCATATGCCCTGAGGAAATACAAAGAGCTAAAATCAGCCAGGTTCTTTTTAAATATTTCTGCCTTAAGAATCATACAAGAAACAAGATGGGTGATACCATTCTTGGAGACTTCTAAAACTTGAACTGGGAAACACAGCATTCAATTTTTTAAACAGGGTGTTGCAGAACTGAACTTGTTCTATTCTATCCTTCCAAATGGCAAGTAGTATCCTCTGAAATCCTTCTGGAAAGTCTGTAGAGAATATCAGGAAATATTGGCAATTCCTGAAACCCTTCTAAAGTGCTGTATTTCACTAAATGTTTACCTGGGGCTGTAAACCTCAGGAAAGATGTTGTAAGTGGTTGAAAATTTATAGTTTCCACAGAAGAGGAAAATCATAATTTTCATCCTCTATATCTCAGAAATGAAGCATGTAGAAGATGTGACAGAACGGTCATTAGACTAAAATAAATAAATAAATACATAAATAAATAAAATCCAAATATAAATTTTTATATATATATATAAAATTAAAGGAAACAGCAACATCTAACAGGAAAAAAATTGACTTGTCCTGCAAAGCTTAAAAATAGTTCTGAATTTCAAGAGGATTAACAAAAACTTGCAAATTTTCTTCGAAAGCCTGTGACCCCATTTTAACTTTCTGCTCCCCAGCAGAAATTTTTTGCAATGTTGACATTTGCTCAATTATCAAGCCTAATTATAAAAAGTTACCGCTGGCTTAACTTATTTTTCTTCAGAGGCTGAAGGACTGTGTGTCTTAATGGCAGCGAGATTCCTCTCTCTCTCTCCCCAGTGGTGGTGTTTCAGAAGGAGCTTTGACACCAGTATTTACATCCATCACTGAAAGGCAAAGGCTGTGTGCCTTGCAAATGGAAGTTGCTTTATGGCTATTCATAAATGACCTAAATGACTGATGTACGTGACAAGAAATAACTGACAGCATTTTACTGTTGATATATTGTTCCTGGTTTAACTTTATTTTAATTTTTCCTCATGATTAAAATTAGATTATGCCAAGCTCACATTCCCATTTAAGATAAAGGGAACCAACAAGAAAAGGGTTTTGTTTTTCCTCCTTAAACTCCCTTAAACCTCATAGGTTAAGTCATGGAAACCTATAAAGCTCTTTTAGTGAAAACATATACACATTGCATGTTGCTGGATTTGTTGAGGTCATTTGATATGATCTATGTTCTGCAATGTGTGACTAGATCTCATATGAAGCTTTTAACCAGTGGGCTCAAATGAACATTTTAAACATTTTAAATGAACACTTCAAAACAAATTAGGCTCCAGAAGCATATATCTATTGCAATCTTTGCCATTCCAGTTGATATAAAGAATGCATATTTGAGAAAAACTTAACGTCAAATACCCTCTTCAGTAAGTTGACCATTTATTCCACATTTATTTTTTACCATTGTGTGGAATTCTGTCATAAAAACACAGGGAAACTCTAGTTTGCAGTATATGTGAGCTAATTAAGTAAATAATAGACAAAATTAGGAGGATATTTAGTTATATGGAATTGAAAAATAGGGTGAATGTGAATGCTGTCTGCTGTTAAATTACCCTCATCATTTAAAAAACACCTGGATGGGTTCAAAAAGTAAAGTAAGGCTGAGCAAAATATGAATTAATGAATAACACATTTCCATGATAGAATGTTTTTGACTACTATATAGACCTATAAATAAAACATGCTATGTGCATAGTTGGCACCCACCAATTGGCTAATGTTAATGTAAGTAGACACAGATTTCTAAAGTCTTTTTATATAAAATGTGGCTAGTTTCTGCTTTCTATGCTATGTTAATGAATGCCAGGGAGACTGTATTTTAACTTTTTGTTTACTTCGTCAGACTCATGCTGAGAGAGCAGTAAGTGCCACTCCCATAGCATAGGGCTTGCCACATGTACTTAAAAGGTCCATGCTTACACAATTAATCACATTTTAAAAATTATTGCTTTCCCACATCGAACACAATAGGCCTTTGTTACATTTAACACACAAAAGAAATGCGCTAGCTGCTAGAATACTATGATCGCATAGCATTGGCTACAGTAAATCGCTAATTTTTATATGTCTGGACTGCTACAGGCTCCTGATTAAGATGGTGGAAGATAACCTCCTGTAAGAAGACAGTAGACATTTTAGTAACTTTTTTTTGTGTGGAAAGCTGCTGAGAAGTTACAGACAAGAAAGCGAATCACTGGCAGTTGAGGAAACAGAATTATCTCAAATGTTTCAGTATCATAATTAAAATATCCTCCACCAAATAAAAATGGCAAAACAATGACAAAAAGTAACTGGACTGAATTAAGAAGTACAACAGGTCATGCATGGCAATAAATAAATGGCAGTTAATCCAGCAGTTTAGGAGTGGATCTGGGGTAGAAAACCTGAAGGGGTTTCTGCACTTGTTAGCGTTCAGTAGCAGAAGATGAGGACAAGCCTAGGCTGCGTTCTTCCCATATTGGTGGGAAGAAGGATCATCCATACCTCTCTTCTTGAAAAGGTAGGGAAGCAGAAGGAGGTCATAGCACTATTTCCAGTGTAAGAGAAATGGCACTGAGAGAACAAGTAGCATGATGGAAGCAGTATAACTTATTTATGTGTGTGTGTGTATATATGTATGTATGTATGTATATGTATATACAGCTATATATATATATATATATGTAAGCTATATGTATATAACTTCATCATGTATAGCTGACAGTGCCACATTCTGCACCTGACGGCCTTTGCTTGAAATGGCAATGAACACAAAGGATATTCTTGAAAAAGCAACTTCTCTGTGCTTAGCCAAGCCTAGGGAAAGGTTGCATTGGAAGAAATTTGATTAAAAGAATGGCAGACTAGCGAGAAGCTCATAATAAAATTATACCATTAATCACATGAACGCTCAGAAAAAAAATCCAAGTATACATGGCAACATGGAAAGAATTTGATTTACATTCCTGACAAAACATGGTTGTCCTTTTAGATAAAGTATTGGACCTTTATTGGTGTATACTTTTAGTATCATCATGCAGCTGATGCTGGAACCTGTTTTCACCTTGCCCTCAAGAGCTGATATGAGTGAACATATTCAGTTGTCAGTGCAGATAGTAAAAATGTTGTTACCCAAAGTGTTAAAGTTCTAAGACATTTTAATTACATTAGATATGTGAATTGTTAAATTAACTACTCAGATGTCAGCTTTAGACTGGTTACTGTACTTATTGTTCCAATTTGGAAAAACACAGCACATTATCACTGATTACTCAAGTGTGTTCTTCTAACATCTTATGTTTTTTGTCAGAACCTATGACAGCAATGCCCCATATAATGAATCCTAGATCTTCAAATTAAAAGGAATATTATAATTTCCAGTCTAACAAACTTTACACAAACTATATCCTTGATTGAAATCTTGGGCACGTTCTACTGCTAACTAAATGTGTGAAAAGCCAGTCAGATAACACTGCAACTGCTCAGTTTACCATGGTTGCATAATGTCTGGGCAAAAACAAGGGCAGGAATCAGAGATTTCTAAATTGGATTGACAGCAGTTAGTTTTCCTTACAAATAAAAGATGCTCCAAACTTTTTTCAAAATCTCTGTTAACAGCATTAGGTGACCTTCCATGTTAGACGAGAATGAGGGAGAGTTTGAGCTTAGCAGCTGAGAAAAAGAGAAACAGTAAGGTAGAAGGCAGAGGACAGACACTACATAGACTATTAAGGAATACTGGATTAAGCTGAATACAAACTCCTAACCCAACCCGACAGAAAAGTTGTTTTCTGCCTTCTCAAAGTGGCAATCAATCCATTGCACATATCCAAATATGTGAATATGGAATCCTGTATAAGAAAATGTGGTGAATATTTGGGTTTGGCTGGGTTTTCTGCTCTGTGTAAGTGAGAGGTAAGACTGAATGGCGAAGCAATATTCTTTGAAAGGCTCCTGTGAATTTACTCTGAAAGCACACTCCAAAGGGTTATGAGAACTTTGGGATCCATTGCAGCATTGTTCACGATGACCCTTTCCATTATTTTATGGAACATATGGACCTGGCTGTCAAATTTAATAGGGACGACGACTTTGTTTAACACAGAAATATATTCTTAATGGTCAAACCTGTAGCTGTGAGCCTTCTGTAAAAGTTCCAGGCAAAGACATTTGTGGAAATATGCTTGAATTGAGTTCAAATCCTGGAAAGGATTGAATGTCAAGCAAATTTTTAAATTTATAAACTACCCATGTGCCCATGGATTATAAGATTTCCTGATACCGTGGAACAATGGAGTTATAAGAAAGCACAAATGGATTTGGCCAGTATCTACAGGGAGAAGGTTTTTTTCACTTTATTTTAGTGGTTGAAGGATGGGATTAGGAAGCAGGACTTAGTGGATTCTATTTTCACCTCTGCTGCTCATGCATTGTGTGACTGCATGAGCCACAGCCATGCTAGCAAGACTCAGCTTCCTCTAGCTGCATTCAGTGTAGACCCGTAGTAGCACTCTGAAAAGCCTGTGGTCCAGGTACAGCCCAGCAATCAAAGGAGCAGATTCAGGCTCTGCAGCCAAACTGGTTCATTCTCCATCCAGCATTCTGTGGTCACCAGGGGAAATATTGCTCTTGGAGTCACAAGAAGCTTCTGTGGCTGCAGGTCCCCAGTGGCTCATGGAGTTTATTTTCTTTTTTAATGCAGTGTGGTCTGGCAGCCATGGAGGCTACATTCACCTAGGTCAAGCCCTTAATGATGCAGGGAGTAGTACTGGATTGATTAGAAGCCATCACCCAGAATTCACACCCAGTTTATTGGTGGTGGTGAAGTCCTCAGAGAGTAGTAAACCCAAAGTCTAGTGTGCTGTTTAGGTTCCCCACCGTCTGCATTAAATAGGCCATCAAATTAGTTTGATTTTTCCCCCTATCATTTTACAATGTTCACTTCCCAGAAGGCATTATCTTCAATAGGATCTACACTAACTATTTTAGATGAGTTTTCATATTTGTTACTTACTGCTCACTGATCCATTTGCATTTAACAGAAAGCCATCAGCAGGATTTATTAACAGTTCAATAATATAGAATCAGCATTTTAGTTTACTTTGTTTGTTGTGTGCTTGATTTCTTTATTACACTTTGGTAGTGCTTCAATAAGGAAAGCATCCTGGTGCTTTTTCTATTTGTTTTATTAAACCTCTTTGCTGCAGGGTATTTGGCAGTTGTCATGTAAGTTCCCTTTTAATATACCAGCTGTACTTCATGCTTATTCATTTCCTCTATCCTTAAACGTTCTTCAATAAACTAACGAACTACTTATTAGTAGTAACTTAAAATGTAAAATTTGTACGGTCCCTTCAGTGCACTGGAAGCTGCTACACCTTGGCTTTCCTTCTGATGACAAAATCCCAAATTTTATAAACACTGTAAATGAGTTTTTCAAACCATCAAAATGTACATTGTTATGTAAGCAAATATGGCATCTGCACTTGCTTTTTTTGGAGCAGATAGACTAAAATATTTGGCAGTCCTTCACTGAACAGGTCTTTTCTTATTTTCAGCATTATTTACATTTATATTATTTACATGCATTAACTATCAACATAGCTTATACATGAATAAGCATGTATTAAACAACTTTGAATAGACATGGGTAAAGGGTTTTTCCCTCAAATTTATTTTCTGGTTGGTGAAAGATCCTCCTATATGAAACAATTTAGAGTCCAAATATCATCTATAATAAAATTCTGTTTATTCTGAAAATAAATGCAAAATTCCTCTGGTGCACATTAGTTTGGTGTTTATGTTTGCAGGGAGTATATATGCTCTTTATACAGTATTTCACACAAATACAATTATGAGGTGGGTAAGATACTTGTGAAAATAAAGTAATAATTCCCATTATAATATTATTTCCCTAATATTTGAGGCCTGTTCTATACAAGTCTGCTCTCTGCCGAGGCTGAGCTTTAGGCCACAAATACCCCGCTGAGGGCCACCTGAGCACCTGCTTCTTCTGCTGAAGTACACTCAGGTCCCATCTAGCAACCCTGTGTGCCAACTTTGAACCCACAAATATACCCACATGGACATTATATAAAGGCTCCTCTATTTATTCCAAAAGTCCTTGAAACACTCTGAGAGGCCAGTTTATTGGTAGTCCTATCGAACACAACCCACAAGGAGCATGACCTATCTTAAGCTATTTTTGCCATTACCTTCCAACACCTTCTAATAGGATGGGAATTTCCTAACTCTTTGCCTAGGTCAGCCTACAACCACTCTGAAGCCACCCAAAGCATAGGACAAGGCAGATTTCAAAATTAACTCTCAAACTTTTTCATTAAACTCTGCCGCTTTAAACTCTAAACAAAACAGCACTGCTCTGATGACTATTCCCACTGGATAGATCACCCACTGTTCACCCACCTGACAACAGTTTCAGTTCCTCCATGTTTCACTGCTTTTAGAACTTGAGACCATGCCAAAAACTTTACTATCATAAATCTGTATGATATCTACTGCTCATTCCTATTCAATGTCATTAGCAGAAATAAAACAGATTAATATTTCCTGACAGTATTTATTCTTGACAAATCCTGAGAAGTTGCTTCTTATAATCTTGTACTTTTATTTCCGCTTGCAGACATTATTGATTCTGGTATTTTCAGGAAACAGAAGACAGGTTGCTTGGTCTATAAGCGTAAAGCCTCAAGCTCAGAAATATAGCCAGCATTCTGGACTTAGGCCTAGCCATTGCAGTGAGCTTCAGTATCCGTGAAGACTTGAGATGGACAGTCTTGAACCCATAATCCACTGGTGTGATCAAAACCCAGTGTTTTCTCCTCACCCCTCACCATTCAGCCATGTAGACATTCCCTCTGCCTGTCTGCTCCCTCCCCTTTATGATTTCCTCCTCCCTACTGAGGAATTACCTTAAACCTGTTTAAGAGAGCATTTACATAGGATGGTTGAAGACAATATAAAGTCTCCATCCTCCTTAGAAGATTTTGTTTTACTTCTGGGTTTTTCCCTTCCCTTCCCTTCCCTTCCCCTCCCTTCCCTTCCCCTCCCTTCCCTTCCCTTCCCTTCCCTTCCCTTCGCTTCCCTTCCCTTCCCTTCCCTTCCCTTCCCTTCCCTTCCCTTCCCTTCCCTTCCCTTCCCTTCCCTTCCCTTCCCTTCCCTTCCCTTCCCTTCCCTTCCCTTCCCTTCCCTTCCCTTCCCTTCCCTTCCCTTCCCTTCCCTTCCCTTCCCGCACCTTCCCTTCCCTTCCCGCACCTTCCCGCACCTTCCCGCACCTTCCCTTCCCTTCCCTTCCCTTCCCTTCCCTTCCCTTCCCTTCCCTTCCCTTCCCTTCCCTTCCCTTCCCTTCCCTCACCTTCCCGCACCTTCCCGCACCTTCCCGCACCTTCCCGCACCTTCCCGCACCTTCCCTTCCCGCACCTTCCCGCACCTTCCCGCACCTTCCCGCACCTTCCCTTCCCTTTTTCCCAATTTCTTCTACATTGTGGAAGACCAGGATCAGAGGAAGCAGTATCTACACATGAACTGAAAATAATGACTCCCCATGTTGGTCTTCCTTCCTGGAAAAAGGAATTTTGTTGTCTCAGGCAGTCTGCCAGGAAAGACCAAGCTCCTCTCTATTGAAAACATCACGAAGGACAGTGAAAGCTCAATTGCTGAGGAACTGAGAGGGAGAGCATCAAGGGGGAGGCTGCAGCTTTGAGAGGCAAGGTGGCCTCTTCAGCGTCTTGGATCCTTTTCCTCAAATTATATGGAAAGAGGGCAACTTTAAATATTCAACTGTGTGCCAGTGAAGAAAACTGAAAACTAGGGCGATGTGTGCTACGATCCGTTTTGGTGAGTGTGAAACAGAGGAAAGAGGGAGGCATGGGATTAGGCTGCTGTTGGGCTAGACTGTTCATTCTGTAGCTTTGTTTATGATCTCTTCTTAGGAGTAACTGTAATGTAATTGTTATAAGTACCTATGATAAAGAAGTTTCAGAACAATAATTAATATCCCCATATATTTGTGTTATAAAAAACTAGTATATTTTTTGTTTAACCTCATTGCTCTTCAGTTGCTTCTAGACAGAAACAGGGAACAATGATCAATGAGTTGCTTTGCTAATCATTTAATAAACATCCTTAACCTAACCTTAAATGAATAAATGACTAGTGAAATGACTGGAGCAAATGTCATCAATCAATCTCATATACTCAATATGTAAGCTGTTTCAATGGAGAAAAACATATGGTTGTAGTTTAAAAAGAAAATCCTTTGCAAAACTTCGTACAACATTGCTTAAATCGAAGCTAATCTTTGACATAATCCAATATGAAGAGAGTGAGAAAGATTTGTTTCCTCCCAATGTGATTAGAAAGTATGTTTGAAAGAAATATTTTCCAAATATTTTGTAAGTCACAGTAAAGTACTTTGGTGGGAAAAAAAAGCAATGGTGGAAAAAAATTTAAATAATATGTAACAATTTCTATGGTTTAGAAAATTAGTGTGATTGAAAAATTGCCTCCTAAGAAGCAAGAGTCCATATTATCTTCTATCTGCAGTGTTTGAGGTGTAGGAATACCAGCTTTCACTAAAGATTTAGACCATCACAGTGCAGGGAGTTATCTAAAAATCTGTGAAAGAATTACCTGTGGCCTGGGCTGCAGTATCAGTAGAAAGGCTGATATCAAGGCTTTCCATGTCACCACTGCCAGGACAGGAGTAGGAATATGCATAAGATACTTTGCATTCTCTTCAAAACTGCTTGTCACCAAGGCAAAGAGAGTCAAGTACAGCACATTGCCCATGGCACAAGACAATTACAGAGCACAATTACAAGACCCACACTGGCTTAGGAGACAAAACTGGAACTGCATTTTTCCAAGCAGACCATGGTGTTCTCACGCAAAAAATTCTTCATATTAATTGAAAGCATCAGTGTGAGTCTTTCCTCAGTTGTTTTGCAATGGAAAGTACTTTTCATGAGTATCTGAACTTATTTCTGCTCCCTTCTACTCTCAAACTTCATAGCTCAGTAGAATGATATGTGGGAAACAGTTTTAAATGTAGGTATTTCTTTTGTCTTTGTTTGGAAGTGGAAGGAGACTAAATTAGAACTGAAATATGTAAAAAATTATATGAAAATTTCAGTTGTGTGATGTATGATGTGCTTTGAAAATGACCAATATTTATATGTGCTCTACTGAGAGTTATGCATCAAACTTGATGAGGAAATTTCCTGTACTATCAAAGGGAATGTCTTTTAGGATACAATCTCATAAACTGACTCATGTTTTTTTTTAAAACTGCTATTCCTAATTTTATCATAGCATTTCTTGGGTATTTTCCCATCTATATATATCCTATACTGATAATCTAAAAAGCAGACTAATTTAAGTAGCTTAAATAAAAACTTCATTTATGAGAACAGAACATAAGAATTAGTACATAATTTAAGCTCTTCTCTGAAATTAGGAAAGCAAAGGTATTTTAACCAAGACTTCCTCTGTGGTGCTCCTGCTTGAAGTCCTCATCTTGCTGTTGACAACGTGTAGTCTATTAAACAGAAAACAGAAAGTTGTCACCAGTGTTAGTTCTGCAAGATTTAGTGCTGCAGTGAAACAAACAGCAAAGCTGATTTGACTAAAAGCAAATGTCACTTCATCATATCAGGTCAGTGAAATCCTAAACAAAAAATAGGGGGTTTAAAACTTATTAAAACTAACATTATTACAGACCAAAGTTAGTTAATTTCCTGCTAAAACTGATTTACCTCCTAAGTAATTTGAAAATGAGATAGTCACATACCTAGACCACTCAGGCTTTATCCGTCAAAATCAATCAACATCACTTTTTAAAAATACCTCATTAATTTTTAATCTGTATTAACTGTCCGGAAAAGTGATCCATTGTCCCTGCCTTCAAACAGTAAGAAAAAGTAATAGTTTCATTTTAAATAAATCAAATGTTCATCTTTAGAGCAAGCAGACAGTCCTCTTAAATAGAGCTATTTTAAAATGTGTAAATTTGAGAAACACAAAATTTTAAAAGAAGACGAAAAGGAAAATGGTCTGCTGCTTCTAAGCTCATACAACTGTGAAAAGCAATATAATTCATGTGTTAATTTACAGGTTTCCTTCCTGTCTCACATTGAGCTAGAGACACAAATTCTCAGTTGCTTGGGGTTTCAGATTATAACTTTTCACTCAGAAATAAGATTTACAGCTTTCTTACAAACAAGAATAACATGTAAATTGGATCGCTTTAATAGAATACAAATACTTGTGAATGTCCTAAATGCTTGAACTTCTTTGGTGAACTTTGGAAAGCTCTGGAAGTCATGATTAATGTCTAATCAGAGTCATTGTAAAGGGAAAACTGAAACCCATAGGTTCTATTCAGAACTTTCTGGCATTCCCCAGGTTGGGAATGCCATCGTAATTGTTGCTTGCCTAAGTGAAGAACCTTCTCAGGAGTGTTTGGGAGCAGGGCTGTCTGCCACAGCTAATAACTCACTCAGTATCTACCCCTCCAGAATCGTAATGCTGCAGCCCCAACCGCGCGCCTGCTCTGTGTGACAAAGAGGCTGATGAATGGTAAGAGCGGGCAGAAATGGTAATGAGCCCTGGGATTCGGGGGGACACTACCCACCTTATGTGTTGGAAGAATTTATGGAGATAACATGACATACTAATATATTTTTACAGCCCAAACAAGATATTTTATGCCAGCTGTGGGATCCACACATAGTTTATCAATATAACTTCCAAGACCTTTCCCCTTTTTTCCTCTGCACTTGAACATTGTTATTATCAAAGTAGGTAAAAGCAAGTCACTAAACAGAAAATTTGCTCGCATTTTGCTTCTTTTTTTCCCTGTCTTTTTATATCCATTTTGAGTAGTCACATAGAAAGTACAATTGTTTTCATGCGTAAAATCTCTTCCTTGCAATTATACTCCCTTAATCCTGTATTTCTCTCCTGGTACATTGGTGCATGCAAAATATTCTGTACAATCACATCATTGTACGTTGCACAGACTCTTCAGCAATTTTCTTAAAATAGAGCTAAACACCATCAGATTTGATTTTTGCTATAAAGCTGGTGCAGCTAACCAACTTGAAACGCTGTTTGCAAAACTGTAATGCTAACATTAAATTTTTGATGGTCCTTTGCTGCTATGAAATACCAGCCAACTATCTAAGGACCACGTGAAACACAACATATTTAATTTACTTTACACTGATCAATGAGCTCATTTTCAAGTAGCTGACTTCCTGTGTTAATAGTTTACCAGATGTAATAATTTTAAAAAATCATGTTTTTTAAATGCAGAAAAACTGTTTGACCACTAGGTAATGAAGTACATAAAAAGTAGCCTGACATTTCTGTAGACTCTTTTCTCTAATTCACAAAACACAGAAGCTATAACTGTGTGACAGTAAGGAATTCCAGATTTCAGAATAACCATCCAAGCAACAGTGACATAAAAAGCCACTTTATCATACTTTAAAACATGGGTTTACTCCAAAACCACATGCATGCCAAATTTAAAGCCTTTCTAACTGCCTCTTCCCAAACCCCTGATCATTCCACACCTCTCAGACAGGCTCAAGGAACTGGGTTACACTGTACAGTATTTTTTTTGGTGTGTTTTGTAGAGTTGAGCTCTGGGGGGAGTCTTCATGTTTAACTATTACACAATCAAATAAAAAGAAAGGTGCAGAGCATAAAAAACCCTTAAAAATCTGATTAATATACTACATTTGTTTAAATATATCTTTTCTCATAGAAAAGAGGCATTAATGAAAAGAAAAAAGAAAACACAAGAAGTTGCCATGTTGCTTTTCAGGTGGATGACAGTAGACACACAGACTGTCTTTGTTTGAGTTAGATAGAAAGGACCCAAGATTTTAAACAAAGGAAATGAGTAATTCAACATGACCAGGAAAATGGATACTTTGATACATATCTAATTTTGTTTTATGGTGCTTTATAATGCATAATCAAATTCCACAACAGCAAACGTGGATTAAGTCAATGGTGAAAACAGATTGTTAATGAAAATATAATAGGTTTATGCTCATTTCCCATGAGATTACTCCTTCATTGTACAACAGGTTATAAATTTATAGTGATTTAAAGTGAAATTATATTTCTTGGAATTTTCAAAGCCAGCAATGGTATTCAGCCCCAGATTTAAAGGAAACCATTAGTCTTGGTCTGTCATGTGCATCAAGGTTTAGAAGTCAGTACACTGTTACATCACTGAAGCTCTGCCAGATATCCCAAAAGGAAAGCTAGAGAGCCTTACATCTGGCCTGCAACTTTGCCAGATACACTGTCATGTCTGTGGCCAGGACAGATTTGGTAAAAGGCGCACTCTGAATGCCTTCGCTCGCACCGCAGAGGTGAGAATGTGATGGCAGAATTATACCGAGGCCGCTACAAATTTCTCCTGGGAAGAATTTCAATCATAACTGACCATGGCCATGACCCAAATCCCACATCAAGGCTTTACCAGTGCTCGGGAGTGAGGCTACACATTTCTTAGTGTGGGACTAGAGTCCAAATACAAATTGAAATTTGCTCTGTCTTCCTCCATAACCCGTATATTTGAACCATATTGTCAGCATCTGTTTAGACGAATCTAGTGAGTCAGGAATGTTCCAGTGTAACCTAGTTTTACTAGAAAGACAGCAATTTATCAAAACTGAAATTTTGTGGCACTATGCCAGATTTTGTCAAAAAACTTTCAGGTCCTTGATAGTTTTCAGTGAGGTAAAGAACCTGCAGACCTGAAATCGAGTCCGTGCAACCATATCTACTGTAAAATGGGTTATCATACTACTTTTATTTGGTGGACAAATCCTCCTTTTAGTCTACAAATTTTATTTAATTGAAGAAGAGTTTGTTTGTTTCTTTGTACATTCTAGACATCTGGTACACTAAAAAAAAAAGGCCTCAATAATTCAACTGGGCTGTTGAACATATGAAAATTGAGAGCAAATGACCACTATATGTGAACAAATGAACTGCTTGAACACGGATTTCTACCAAAGCATTCCCACAGAAATTTGTGATGTTCAGTTCCCCATGGCAACATCTAATATCCATAACCAAATGTGTTGGCTTTGGTATCTCTACACATTGCCCTGTTAAACCATATAAATTCTTCCCAGAGCAAAGCAACTGCAGTTGGATGGATTGAAAAACATACCTTGTGCTCCTGGATATCTGAGACTAACTTATGGATCCCCAGTCCATGTCAATACCTCCAACCTGCAAAGTTTGAGGAGTGCTTTCCAGGCAATCTTGTAAGAGCTGTCTGCTGTGAGCATTGCCACAAGGCACCCCTGTGAGTTCCTACAGTTCTCCTGTATTCACAACTTATCAAACCTGTTAAGTTCATCCTGGTCTGCTTTCAGTAATAAATACCTACAAACTTAATTAATTTCCCTCACGTGGCAAACGTTCCAAGCAAGAAAATATTTTCAGCTCCTTCTAGTTAATTCTTTGGAGCAAGAATTATCCATGATGTTCAGCACTCTCAGCACCAGTCTATAAATTAATAATAAAAATAACACACAAAATAAGAAAAAAAAATATAGTCTTTTTTCTATAGTAAACAACTTAGCAATTTAATATAAATACTAATGAAAGGCTATAATGCCTAAAAAATCTTGAAGTGTCTCCCACTTTAGGATAAGTATTTGTGTGAATGAAGATCATTAATTCCTGTTGATGTGTGTTTGGGTTTTCAGTGGTATAAGTTTGTTGGAGAAAATGGGTCTCCAAGAAATGTGGAAGAGGTTCACAGATCTGGAGTAGCTTCTTTCTATCTACCAATCCCTGCTAAATCCCAGGCACATTCAGTTAAGTCCACACAGGTGCATTGCAATAATATTTTATTGACAAATTTCCAAAGGGACTGGAGCTCATACTGCCATAAGCAGCATTCTTGCATTTTCCAAATTCCTCAGTGTGTCAACAACTTTAAATAGATATGTGGATTACATCTCTCGGGCAGCCAGAAGGAGTGTAGCTGTTTCTGTTGTGCAGTGATGCCATATGCAACCTCCATTTACTTGCTTCAAAGCTTGTAGTTGAAGAATTTTTTTTAATTTCTTCCTACATGCCTCTTTGATAACTTTGTCATATAGTTAGCTTTTAATACCTTTGTGATACTTATTCTTCTGAGAACACAAGACTTACTAATATTTTGAAGTTTTAAAATATTTTAAGCAGATATTAAGGAAGGAAAAATCATTATTTTGTACAGTTTATCTAATGTTTATACGCAGGGTTAATTCAAATACAAAAGGTAAAGACACCTTTTGATTTCATGTATAAAAGGAGAAAAGAAAATCAGTGCTAAAATATAGACATGCTCTTGATCTAACAGAGGAATATTGTACAGATCACCAGTTACAACACCTGACTATAAGAAATCTATGGAATTTTCTACCAACTACTTGACAGAATATTTTCTAGATTAATGGAAAGCTTTGTTTATTTTCTGGGGACTACAGTTTTATAATTGAATGTCATTGGCAGGAAAAGAAATATGCACATTTTTATAGCAAGTGTCAAGGTGAGTTCTGGACCCTTAATGAGATACAGAGCAGAGGAAAGAATAAACAAATATAAGAATTAATGTATATACTCACACAAAATGCATATGAAGATGCTTCTTCTCAATTACAGGCAGAGCAGTGTTTGTATGTATGTGTGAGTGAGTGTGAGCACTCTAAATCTTTTCTAGACTGTATGTAGAAAAAAAAAGAAGATGCTGTAGGATGACAAATTCTGTGGAAATCAGTTGATAATTGTATGAGGAACTAGAAAAATTTACCTTCCCCTGATGAACAGGCAGTAAGGATTGGTATGGAGCACTGCCAAAAATGTCAAGGCTGTTTGACATTATTTATTAAATAACAGGAAAACACTGTGGTCTAACAGACAATGCAGAGAATTACAAGAGGAGTATGTATGATATGGATTCACAGCCTTGATAAGTAGCAGTTAAGAACAGTGGAGTTTTTCTCACAGTCCCCCTTAGAGAAAACTCAAAAGACACACCCCCCCAGAAACACCTAGATCACAATGCCAAATATTCTCAAGAATTTTGTAGTGCTGGCGCTATATGAAACACAGCAGGAACTTGACTTTAGTCAGATCCAGATGGGTTTTGCCTTTAACCTTGAAGTGCAGGTGAAATGCGGAAGCCTGTTATCAGTGTCAGAGAGTGCTCCAGTGGCACCAACTATTTGTCATTGCTTCCTTCACTCTGGATTGTCAAAATAATTTTTTGAGCTTTTGAGTCTCCAATGTTTCTGTGTAAGAGTTGGATTGTGTGTCTGTTTATCTCCCTAGCACTTGGTTGCTGTAGTCTGATAACACAATTTCTTGTAGTACTGTGCTTTATTGGAGGGCAGAGACTTCTGCAGCGCAGTGTTGGCACTAAGTGTGCCATAAAGCCAGAATAGTTTCAAAGGAAATAGTTCTGTATATATGAATTCGCCACAAAATTAGTAATTGGCCATTCAATGCAAAAGTAAAATTGTATTCTTAAGATTTTCAAAACTATTAAGATATCATTTATAGTCCCAGGCCAGGATTTTCAAAGCTCAAGATAATAAAAAATCATTGCTATCAAAATTGGATATATATATATTATTTTCAAATTTGGGAGGCAGAAATAAAGCAAATTTTCTGCAAAGCAACATTTGGGACAAAGATCTGTAAACTGGTGCTTTTGAAAGAAATAACAATTTGTTTTAGTCATTGTTTTCCTACTGTAATATGAGAATGGTCTTTCAGGTAATTACATCTTTCTGACAGAATTCTGATATATATATATATATATATATATATATAAATCTTCTGGTCAAATTTATGAACTTCTGCTGCTATACCTGTGGATCCTATGTCTGTCAAAAGCTCAATTGTCACATTTTTTATTGTGATATTGTAGTTATGTGATAATATAGTATTAATATAGTATCTTGTTATAGCAATAAATTACAAATTCTTTATATATATATATATATATACACAAAAAAAAAGTAAAATATAAAACACATACACAAGAAACTTCAAAGGAAAACAAAACCAAAGTGAAGCACCAGAAGAGAGGAATCAGCAAAGTTCAATTGTCCTGTACAAGTTTTTATTTTGCCCTTTTTTTTGGCTTGTGCATTATTGAATAATTTTAACTATTCAGTAAAAACAAAAGTTCTCTTTACAGTATCAGCTCCCAGTCCTGCCCTCTGTACCTTTGCAGTCTATTACACCCAGATGAGTTCTCCTTTTCATTACAGAGAATTTCTTCTTTTTTCTTTATACTGCCTCAGTATGAACGGAAAGAAAACTAGTGAGGTAGTCTCTGCTTCCAGTCCCCATACTCACATCGTCCCACAACAGCCAGATTTTGCAGTTCCAGGGAAAACTGTCAACCTGCCAGCTCTGGCCTGGAGCATACTCAGCTCCAACCAAATACTCAGCAAATTAACTGCTAACTCTAAGGGGGGATCCCAGCAGATAGAGTTTCTTTGATGCTGTTGCTGAAGTGGAAGGTGTTGAATGTGCTTAGCTTGGCCAAGTTTAGGCATATAATTAGAAACCCAGTAAAAGGCACTTTCTGAGCAGCAGATGCAACATTTTTCTTTTCCAAATTTTAAGTCTGTATGGGTTGGTTACAGAAGAGATTTTCAATAAACTTTTTTTTTTTCTCTTTTTTTTTTAAAGAGCTAACTCTTTAAAGAGGTATATTCTACCAGAGATGAAAAAAATAAACAAACCAGCAACAAAGAAGAATTCTGAGGTTAGCTTGGCAAAATCATATTGAAAACAGAATATTCTGTGATTCTACAGTAAAAGTGGCATGGAAATGGAGCTACAGACAGCACTGCCTGTTCTGTTGACAATATTCATGGAGTTAGTTAGGTTTCCTACCTCTGAACTATAACTTTTGAGAGTTTTTGTCGTCCAGTCTCTCATGAAGAAAGTTTTAAGTTCCCTTTGGGATAGAGTATATATATGATCCCAGCTGATGTATTTTCAGTCTTGAGGAATGCATAGCCTTTTCTGGTAGCTAAAAATACCTTTATGAAATGAGTTGTTTAAGTTGTGACAGGATCATAAAACCCCCAAAAGCAAATAAAATTTACCTTGAAACAAGAGACACCCGTGTTAACACTTTCTAGTTGGATGGATACAGCCAGGTGCCTCTGAATAAAAGAACAATCTTCCACATCAAAAATTCAAAAACAGAGAAATGTTCCACATGCTGCATGTTAGGAGCTGACTTACTGTGGAAGCACCTACAGGAAGATACAACTGCAAAACTGTGGGTAGAGAGCAAGGAGAACAAGCAAGGCACTTGAAGCATGTCCAGGAGGAACGTTGTTCAGCAAGTGCAGAAGGCTGAAAATCTGAGAATAAATCACCTTTTCAGAGAGATAAGACCCAGTTGTCTCATTGGACCCCTTCTAGCAGGTTTTGGACTTGGGTTTCTAGCACAGGATGAGGGCTGATTATGGAGTTCATACATCTTATCAAATTTCCAGAAGGCAGAAAACACTGAAGGCTAAAAAAACACCCATTGCAGCTGAAAGTTTTGCCTATTTTCAGATAATGCCAGTGTGAATCTCTATCCACCTTTTTTACCACTGGCACTAGAGTCAGGCTCCACTGCTGCCCAGGTCAGAGGAATGTCTTTTCAGCACCAGCTGCACAACAAATGAGATCAAGCAGGAGCAGGAAAAGGCTTTTCCTGCCATTGCATAGCCATGTCAGGAGCTCACCAGATGTAAATGTACCAAACAGAAAGATGGTGTAGTTCATGTGACTTCAGCCTGTCAGTATCTGACAGCCCATCCTCTTCATGCCATTCACCAGAAAATGAGTGTAGTTGAAAGGATTTGCTGGAAACCCAAAAAAGCTGCTAAACCTTGCTGAAAGTCCTGCATGCAGTCTGAGCCTGTCTGCTCTCCAGCCACTCGACTTGCTACAGCTAACCAGGCAGAGATTCAAACTGAGAACAAAACTCTTCCAGTGGATGCAGGTTTATGCATCAATGAGAGCAAAAGAAAAAAGCATTTTGGCTCTTGCAACAAGTGCTGATCCCTTGTTCACTATTCATAAGAATGACTCCACACTGAGACATTCAAAAGGCTTAAACTCTATGAGGGTATTCCAGTGCTTAGGGGCATTCTGCCAATACTCATACAATCTATTTGGTGGTTTTCTTTAATTTTCAATTGTTAAAATCCAGAAAACAGGTAAATATTTCCAGAAGACAAAAATAGACATTGGTTCTCTAGCATGAAATGCATGCATTAAAAGTGGCAGGCTCCATTCAAATCCTTTGGGAATGGGGCATGCCAAGTTTCATCTGGCACTCAACCACACTTGTCTATTTAGAAAACTGGTGTCAGGGATTCCTAACCATGGTCTCAACCATGGGTTTTGACACAAATCCATTTATACTACATAAATCATCAATTCATTCCTTCAAATACCAAAGTCAGTTTTGAAATCTTATGTTTATAGCGGTTCATCTATATTCATCAGTACTATCACCTTAAAAAAAAAACCAAAAACCAGAAACTTTTAACAATATTACCAGTGAGTGCAATGGGAACAGAACACGAGATTTTTATTTTTTTTTTTAGCTACAAATCTGAAGTGGAAGTGAATGTTAAACGTATGCCTCATACTAAAACTTTATGAAAAATGAAATGCACAAAAAGCTGGATCCTTGCCATGACGCCCATTATGGTGAAGTCTGAGACTCTGACCCTTCGTGTTATACTTATTGTGTTTTTGACACATTTAGTCAATTAAAATGGGTGAAGTGTAATTTGTTTTTCTTAAGTTTAATACAGCATGTCAATAGAAGCTAACCAAAATTTATAGTAGGAACACTAAAACTGCCACTTGCACTTAAACAAATGAACACAATTTATCATGGTTGAAATAAAAGGAACATCATGTGCATTTGACTTTCTACTTCACATGAGCATGTTGCCAAATATAGGAAAGCATGTTACAGCTGACACTTCCAATGGAAAAGACATTTTACTTCACATTAAATATTGGTGTGAAAAATTTGGACCTTGTCCAATCCTAAGAAGTGTTAACGTTGGCACTTCCACTGTATACTTTTACTGTAAATTGTTGTAACATTTATTTGACATGGAATACCCAAAGGATTGATGAGTAAAGAAAGGAAGACTTTTTATTGTGCCATGTTCCCTTTTTCAGTCATGCATACTAAGCCTTTACATCTTCAGAGTTTAAACAAGTCACCACCTGTACTCAATCGGTGAAAGTTATTTTTCATGCAACTGGAGTTTGCCTTTTTTATAAACCTATAAAAGCACACATTTTCCATTTTATTGGTCAGCAAAGCAATGGCTGATTTAACCATAAAACTTACAAATGCTGTTTCTTTATGGAGATCTATGTTTTTTTAGCCCTTTATAATTCCTTGGAATATAAGCCTCCTTCATTTCATTTGTTGTCAGAGAGTGAAAACACAAAACAAAGTGAAGTATTTTTTCTTTTCATTAAAAATGTTCACCTAACACTACTACCACTTATATTATTGCCCACAGACTACTAAATATTTAGGAGGAACAAAGTACTGCTGCGTAAAAATTTATCCGCTTCAATTAAGTACCTGCACAAGAATTCTGTGTTCGTATTATGTGAACTATAACTACATTTATCTGCAGTAATGAAGCACTGTAAAATGCTGGAAAAGTGCTGAGGGGCACTTCGTATGATTTACTGAACTGATCTCTAGGTTAAGAAAGCAGGCCTAAGACAAGGGAATTACTCTTTTCATCCATATTTTTCAAATTAAGAAAATCCAAAGCCTTTTGAAATTATAAAATTCAATTTTAGAGACACAAACTTTAAAATGGTTGGGGTATTTTAACAATCTTAAATACCCAGTCCAAGACCTTGAGTTTTGATCTATTTAAATACAACACTTCAAGCTTTCTGCATTTGATTACAATTAAAAGAGAAATTTATACATACAAATACTGGGAAAACAGATTTTTTTTTCAAACTAGACAAGCAACACAGATGTCCTATAACAGAGAGAAACCTCAACAACTATGTGAAGCAATGAAACAGGAGAATGTAAACAGCAGAGGACATGAGCTGGTGCCTAGGGTTACACCTGCTGGCACCCAGAACATCAAGTAGTGGCACCCTCAGAGTACCTGTGGAGACAGGAATAGGTTCATTATCTAATTTTTTTAAGTACTGAAGTGAGTATCCATGCATTAAATGAAAAAAAAAAATAAAAATCTATCCTTTGTGTGTTCTTCTGGCCTACAACTAAGAGTATGGAAACCAAATCTAAGTGAATGGAAAGTCCTAAGAGAGGGACTTTTAATAAATAATCCATGTATCAGAAATCCATCAAGTCTGCCTTCCCCTTTGTTATTTCTAAATTGCAAACATGCTCCTTAGAAAAGACAAAGGATAGAAGAAGTACAGGAAGATAGAAAGGTTTGGACTAGAGGTGAAATAAAATGTTTGATAGATTTTACAGTGCTAACAACTCAGTCAAAAAAGGAATGTCAGCAAAAGCAAAGCCAGCTCAATCTTCTCAGCCAGGAATGATCAAGCCATGTTGCTTCAACATCATCCTCAGTCTTATAAAACTATTTTCTTCATGACAATCTCATCACTCTGCTTAGCAATAGGGAAGTCAAAGAGATCACGCCTATCTCCTAGATCACAGTCAAAAAAAAAGAAAGAAAAACACTCAAAATCACCCCACAGCCACAGGCAGTCATGTGGTAGGAATGTCTTTCCAAAGAGATGGTACAGGCTCCATCCTTAAGACTCAGCTGGATATACCCAGAGTAACCTGGTATAGACTCATGGATGATGCTCTTTTTTTCCCCCCCTCCTTTCTGCAGAGACTGTACTGGATACCTCCTGACATTCCTGCCTAACCTATGATGGTATCATTAAATTCCTTATTCCAACTGAGACGACATGATTTAAAAGATGCGTTTTGAAGACAAAACAAGAAAACAAACAGACAGCCATTTGATAAAGAGTAATAAATTATAAAAAGATGTTGTTGTGCCATTCCAAACACAATGGAACCCCAATTTCTACTAGAATGCAGATAAAATACAGGTAGGTATCTGTATGGCAGTTTTCCTATTTGCATCTGGTTTCAGAGAAAGAACAACAATTATTATAGAGTCTGCCTGGATTTTTTTTCCCAGGTAAAAAAGTTATCTTTTCCTTCTGTGTGGATGTAATGGTGAATCTGGAAAGAAGAAGGTTGAGTTTGTGCTGCTCCAGTTTCTAGCTGGAGTTAATGATGAGTGTGCAGGAGGAATACTCCATTTTAAGTAGCACTACCTTTCCTCCCATGTCATGCTATCATCTTTAATGGCAACAATAATTCACTTAAGCCAGGAAGACATTTTTTTCTGTTTTATCTATAGATCATTAGAGCAGTCTGCCTGCTGCATTAATGCCTGCTAAAATGGCATGCTGCTTCCCACTTTATGGCTCTATGTCAAAAATGTCTCTGATAGCTGGTTACTCAGTCCACTTTGTTGGTGTTAAACAATCCATTCCTTATTGGATGAGCCACACTATCACATGGCAGTTACTTGACTTCTATAATTTCCTCTATAGGTGTCAGGTCTCTGGAGAACTGTATGTCCTCAACTCCCACTGAAAACAAAGGTGGATAGCACCTTACAGATCAGATGTTGTGACTTTCTGAAGAGCTGCTTAAGCTTTTCAGTTAAAACTCAACAGCTGTGCAAAATGCGGGCATTATTTTTAGCCATACATTGCATCTCTCCTTTTGTGATCATTTACTACCCTGCAAAATATGTTGCTATGATATTGCTCAAGAGATAACAGTGAGGGAGAATTAGTACAAGTACGTAACCAACCAGGGCCAAACACTTCTAGGGCCACAATCTAGGTTTCCTACACTAGGTCCTACACTGTCTCAGTGTTGAGAATTGGGTTTTTATATTCCTTAAGCCTTTGTTTCTCTGCAATATAAATGATATTACAAAGAGCCAGGAAAAGTGTCTTATGGCACTTAGTGATTCAATTTGGCTTAATCAAATTGAGATTTGTTTGTTCACTTTTAGTGTTTGCTCTGGAGGTTCTTCATCCAGAATGGTTACATTTGAGATAAATACAGAAGGGAGAAAGACAGATAGAAGAAAAATATTAAAAGTAATGACATAAATTAATGAAAGATTATTATATATACCAAGTGAAATGAAGAAATCTGTTTGCACAAGTACATCCAAATGGCACAGACAGGGTTGCTGCATTTATGGACTTGGTATACAGTATCTAGATCATCAGTCATCATTCTGTTTGGATGCCATAACATTTTACAGATTTTGTTAATTAATATAATTTACCTAAAGCTTTGCAAATAGAAACTCTTTATGAATTTAATCCAACATATATATATAAACTTTTTTATTGGTCATTTGTGATCTACATGAATGAGTCTGCACAAAGAGCTGTCTTTTCTGCAAGACTCCCTCAAAAGAGCTTTTCACCATGCATCTTTCAAAAATACATTTCTGAAACCAAAACAATAACTTATGTTCTGATTACTCCCTGATTAAGAGGCTTAGAGCATGCATGACTTACCTGAGGCACCTGACCTGGTCACATGCTCCCGTTGTAGTGTGCTGGGCATTGTACAAATGTAAAACAAAGCCTGATTGTTACCTTATTTACTAATGTGAATTGCACTCAATGTACACTGTGTTTAGAGCACTACTTGAGTAAGAGACTGTCACTCAGTCTTTTTGTATTCAAGAAAGTTATTCTGGATACCATATATGAAAGATCCTGGGTCATTTTGCCATAGATGGAGGAATTTTTCCCCTTTGCAAACCAAAATTTTCTTTTTTGTTTCTCCAACATCAGCATCATACAAGGCAGCATTTAGCTGACTGCTTGTTACAGCCCCCTTGGGCAATGACCCATATATTGCATGCTATTTTACAGATCTTTGAAATTTTAGACCTGCCATGAATGAAAAATGTTGAAAAGTACTCCAAAGCAACCCTCTGGAACAAAAAAACATGAGAACTCAGGGTCTCTCATGCTGTGCACTCTGTATTCCTGAATCCCTTTGTCATTGTTATTACTGTTAGCTTATGGCCACATTATCCCTTATAATAATCAGGGAGGATAACACTGATGAAAATGAGAAGTTTACAGTGAATCATACTAAGTGCTGCCTCTAAGGCTTCAAGCACTCGGGAAATGGTTTGAGGCTTCTCTTTTCAAGTTAGAGGGTAGGCCGTTACCTCCCACTTTGGACAGGAATGTCTTGGCTCCATTTTGATGTTATATCTGTTAGGTGCAGAGTGATGAGTCTATCTTACTGCTGATTCACACCGGCTGTTCCAGAGGCAACATGTGACTGTGATTCCTCTGTGGCCCAGAGGATATTTTCCATCAGTGGTAACAGATGTTACTAATTCAGAAGGCCAAAAGAAAGAATAAAATTATAAGCACATAATACATATAAACGCTTCAGTCATATTCTTTTGACGATAGGACCAATAAATGCAAAAGTTAAAAAGAAATTAATGCTGTTGCTGTTAATATTTTTGGAAGACCTGGATGGTCAGGAAAGAGTCCTACTGAATGAGGACTGAATGCAGTGAGTTAAATTCCGACAGAAAATAGAAAATAAATTGTGATCCTACTTTTCTGAAGGCCTCAATAGAAATAAATGCAAATCACCTGAAAGAATATATAAGGGGATGTGTTATGGCGAGGTGGTGACATATCAAGTCATCTTAGTTCTCAGCATACAGGGTGGGAAATGGAAATGTGCTCCTCAGAGCAGTGATTTCAATGCAATTCTAATAATTTAAGGCAAGTCATTAAATTGCAGCTAGTGCCTGGCCAATGTTAGGACCAATATGATCATAAATTTACTGATATTCCATCCATGCAAAATGGTATGCACATTGGAGAGCTTCTCTAACAGAAATGACTGGTACAGATTTCATCCCTTCTCAATCTTTGACAGTAATTCTGTCATTTCCTGGTGGATCACACCCCACATAAATACCATTTTCAGCTGGACATTTATTACTGAAAATTATCTTTCCAAAGCAGTCGTTATACTTTATGTAATATATTGATCTTCAAATGTTTAAAGGGTCACAAAAGAAAATCCACCTGTTCCTTCAGCTCTTCTTCATACCTTTCTCATAATCAGTCACCACTATAGACTATTCTACAGCTGAACTGGGTTATCTTTGTTTTTGGTATAAATTATTTGCTCAAACAATAAACCCAATTTGGTGCTTTTTTTTCTTTTTTGTTTGTTTTTGTTTGTTTATTTTGGTAAAGCAATGAACTCTATCTAGAAATAAACTTACATTTTGTGGATTAATCAAATGAAAATTGCAATCCATTTAGGCAACAGGAATGAATCACCTCCTTTTCATTAGATGAACAGAGACTTTGTAAATTTTTCAGGACAAGGATCATGTCTTATTCACCGGATAAACTTTGTCATTATATACACCTATGTTATTTCAAGAAATATTGGTTAAATAAGAAAAAAAGTGGCCATTTGGAACCCAGCCTGAAACTCACTGAAGTCAATGAAAATATTTCCATTAGCTCCAGTATGAGCTGGATCAGATTCAAGAGGTCCTGTGAACAAAAACATCCCTATTAATATAACAAAGACTTCATCACTCAAGGGGACCAAAGTAAGATCACACAGATGACCTAAACTGTTGTATTTCCTCATGGGTTTGAGCATTTGATTTTGCTCCCTTAAAATTTTTAACATAACTGTTTTGTCTGTGTTACTGGCAGTGTCACATTACACTGCAATGCAAATCAGCAGATGTCTAGCTTTTGAATTTTTTCTTTTTTCCTTTTTTTTTTTTTTTAACAGACAACAGCCTTTTCTGCAAGTCACAATGCAGAGTTACTTCTTGAGCAATAAAAACATTATAGACACATGAAGCAAAGTTCTTCAAAGTCAGATATAATTATCTCTTCTATCAGGCACTTTTATTTAATATTAATTTCCATTAATCTTGGGATCTATGTGTGTTGTTTATTGAAAAAATGAATGCAATGTCAAACACAGAACTGCACAGGGGAATACATTGGAATTCTGGAAATTTTCAAATTAATTCAACATTTTTGCCATACATGTATTAGGAACAATCCCAAGCGTAAAACCGAATGTCACTGATGTAAAACTGTCTTCTAAAAGTCTGAAAGTCTGTCATCTTTCTCCATATACTCACTTCATTAAATAGTTTACAGCTTGCAAGGGGATCACAATGTTGGAGTAAGAAAATGACTGTCCTGACAGATTCAGACAATAAAACAACCAGATTGTTATATGAATGTTTTCTCAGAGACTGTTGCTGCAACACATAATAAATACAAATATTGAAACACCTGCATGATAAACATAATACTTTTAACAGATGTTAATCCCCCCTGAATGCGACCGGTGGATTTAGATCACATAAATGCAACTTGCCCCGTTCAGGTCTCCCTGGAAAATTGCCAATCATATGGTTGCTTTCTGACCAACCGCTGCAATCTACACGCATGGATTTGTGTCTCAGTCCTCCTAATATGAGCATTTTTAAAACAATACATAAATATAGCAATATATGTGCCTGACACTGAAGCCCATCTACAATTCAGGTTGCTTGTCTGCTGTCAGCATGAATTGGTTACATTATTTTCAGAAAAGAGTGTTCCGTTTTCTCAAAATCCTGACATTCTGGCAAGCAGGGCAGAATGTTTTTCTCCCCTTGGAGGGACTTGTTCTGCCTCAATACTCTCTGATCATATGCAGCTTCTGTTTACTTCAACAAATTTAATGGAGGTTCACCATATTTGAAAATTAGCTATTAACCTTATCAAAACACTACTGAAATTTTGATACCCCTAGGGGAGAAGCACACACTTACAACCCGCTGGCTTAAACTTAAGTACCTGCTTATGCACTCTGTTGGAAAAGAGCCTGAATTTACATCTGTCTTTTCACCTCCAGAAGGCATTTGAATGCCTTTCGTTGTAACTTCAGTTTATACAAATAGCTCTGCGCTGGTACGGCCATCTCTGCCTTACCAAAGATGACAGTGTGCGCTCGCACGGTAGTGAGTGGCATTACTCAGTGGTGAGCTATCCAGCCAGCAGGGTCTGACCTCCTGACGTGTGTGCAACTGAACATAAGCAACGCTGGGAGCAGAAAATAACCGGCAAGTGATTATTTGTGGAAGATGAATGGCAAAGGAAAACCTGTGCGCTTCATTTCATGTCTCCAATGGCCGCGTTAATTCAGAGAGAGAGACACAAACAGGAGCACAGCAAAGATCAGTGCAACAGAAAAATATCGATTCTTCAAGAAAAAGCAAAACTTTACTCTCAAAATTGACAAGTATGCAAGGAACACAATAACATAATTTGTATAAAAATGAACACTAACTTTCCATATCTCCATGTACCACCTAGGGACATCTGAGTTAAAAAAAATGTGGGATGAGTATTTCAAAAGATAGAAAGGTTTGCCTGATAAAGGAGTTCCCCAGAGAAATTTGTGACTGTAGATCAGGAGAAACAGATGCAACTGAATAGGAAGTAATAGAAGAGTTTACCAAATGGCTCTGGTGAATCTCCAGAGTTTCTCTTGGTGACAAAGGAAGACATAATTATATCTCAGATGCATGCTGAAGAAGAATAACTATCATTAACAAAAATTAAGACCTAATTTAATTCAGTTTAGTTGTACTCTTGCTGAAATCATTGCAGAAAAGCTATTGTGGTTGGTCACAATAAATAAGAAACACCACTAAGATGTATTGCTTGGGATATGACCAGCTACAGGGAGAGAGCTGCTCTAGGACAGAAATAGACCAACAAAAGTTTCCAAAATGCTACTATTCAGATGTGAATAAATAGACATATTTGCTTAAAGGCAAAGAGTTACATTTTCTCACTTCATCTAGTTGATTCTGCGATTAATTGCAATAAGTTGTGGACACAGAACACAGGAGAAACCTTTTCATTGATTATAAAGTGAAAAATTCAGCTGATTCTTCCACATTTTAGGAGTATTAGCTCATCATAATTAAAAGAAAAAAGGATGGTATTGCATAAAAATTGTTCCAGCTGAGCCAATGTGATCAAAAAAGTGAATACCCTGCTTGGACATTTGCACAACAGGTTAGAAAAGAACATGGACTTTTCTGATATAATAATATTCATGATGATGATTACGGTGTTCAGTGAGTGTAGTAACCTGAGCAGCCATGTTCAAAACCTTTTTAAAGGCTGTTGAAGAATAGAATGGGTTCATTAACAATTCTAAATGCTGCTGTTTACAGGAAAACAGCATATCAGGAGGAACTGGCAAGATTTTTTGTGTTATTAAAAGATAGTAAAAAAATGCTGAAAAAAATCAATAAGATTAAGTAAAAAGATCATTTGGTCTTGTCTCAAATTATATAACAGCTAGAGAAGGTTCAGTGAAAACAAAAGGTAACAAATTCAAAACTGAGAAACTGATTGCTCTTTTATTCACTCCATACTTAAGACTGAGAAGTAATTTTAAAATTCAAAAACCACTTGGTCTCTTCTATGGTTTGAAAGAGTTTCAAGAATTTTTTATAAAGCTCATTGTTTTTCAAAGATATTTTGCATTCTTTTTCACTTTATTTTTATTTTATTTTTATTTTAATTTTTTAAGCTAAAGCACTAGGTTAGGAGCGAGGAGAATAAACATTTTTCAGTATGGCTTGTTCTAACCATTTTAAAGAGTTGATCAGATGCAATAATTATTTTCCCTTGCTTCAAAACTAACTTCTGGTTGGCTATGCCTATAGCAGACCTTTTCATGCTTCTACATGGTGATCTCTTGGCCCCTGATTGGCTTTACTGCTGCTATCAAAATGCAGAGAATGGAGAAGTCTGGATACAGACGCATCTTCATTTTGCCAGGACTGTCTCTTCTATTCATTATTATGCTGCACATTCTACCTGTGAAATTCTGAGTACATTCTAATTTATAGCTTCATTAATTTTTTTCTACAAATTAAGAGAAACTTATAGCAATTAAATATTTTTTCACAACTGCCTATTTATAAAGTATTTGCCCTCCCTTCTCCCCCTGCAAATTTCCTGTTTGACATTATGAGCCCATGTTGCAAACCATTCTGAGCCTGATGTGCACCATCCCTTGGAAGGCAGCAAGGATTTAGCACTGAAGTCCGGGGTGGTGGAGGAGTTTTGCCACTGCCATGCCACAGTTTGCCATTGCAGGGAGACACAGGCATGACCACAACAGGGATGGGGATAGCTTTGAGGGCTTGCAAAACCAGATTCCATAGAGGGATATTCCAAATCCTCACAAAGTTGATCAGAGTAAACTGAATGCAGAATACCTGAGTACTTCACAGCCCTAAAAAATACTGATGATGTCTCCTGGGTTTGTGCATTGAAAACCAATGTCCATCTGCTATACACACAGATTTGCTGTAGCTTCTGCTGCTGCCAATGGTGCATCAGCAGATTGGGGGTCTCTGCTTTGGGTGTGCATGGGCTCAGCCTAGCTCAGCTTCTTCCTCCTCTCCAGTTTGCAGCTAAAATCCTTACCTGAGGAGATTACAGGTGACCAGCATAAGCCAAACTAAAAATATCAAACCCTCACTGCCTTCAGTGGTGGACAATAGACTGCTTGGGCCTTCAATTTTTTGTGCACACTCATACCTAAATGGCCTTTGGGGCTCCTGCTTGCCGAAGACATTAAGGTTTCCCTGACCCTCATTAACCGCTTGTATTTTAAAATTAAAGCCTTGAAGTGTTTCTTGTGCAGCTCCTCACCCCTGACAGGATTTCCCTGTCTGAGTCTCCACCCATGTTCTCTTCATATCTTCTCAATGGCGATTGCAAACTTCACCCCTCTCCAGATCCGGGCTCCTCTGGCTATTTTTTTTCTATTTTTCTATTTTCCATCATCTCCTGCACAAGTGTAAAGGCTTTCAGATGATACACACTTGAGAGGAAGTGTGCTAGAGCATTCCACTGTGCAAAAATGCTCCCAGACAATGTAAACCATGAGTACTATTAACAACAAGCAAACAGCCTTAGCATGTTAAAAGCAACCTTAGAGATTCTCATTCCTAAACCTTCTTTTCCCATGATATTTACGTGCTAAGGTTTCAGCTGAACTTAGGTTATTTAGGCATTTCTGAAAAGCCTACATTTTAATGGGTTCAAATGACTAAGATGAAAATGAAATTTCAGTAATTAAAGTTCATGTAAGGGGAGGTGTTTCATTTAGTTTTTTGTTTGTTTGCTTTCATCTATAGGCCTCCAGTGTTTTCGTATCAATTCTATAAACAGGATAATATAAAATCATCTAGTTACAGAAGAAATGAAAAGTTGAATGATTCGTTATATTTATATGACCTTAAAACATGTTGCAGAATTGCATTTATTACACACCAAAAAAAAAAAAAAACACCAAAACAATAAAACCTCTTATTGAGTAGTTGATTATATGGTATTACAAAAATCTGCCTTCCAGTGGAATCCTTTGGCCTGCATATGTACAACACTATAAATCTTGCTAAATATTTGTTTCAGAAATTGTCCAGAAGGATGAACAGATTGATTTTCCAGGCCTAAATCACTTCAACACCAAATAGTACTCTGGAGAAAACTGTGTTTCTCTTCTTGTTGTTTGCAGACACATTAAGATCACACACTGAGCTGCAGCAGTTCAGCTTTCTGGTCCTTTTGCTGTTTCATAGCATCAAGATGGAAAAGGCACAGCTTTGAGACTACCTAAATACTAGGAGTTAATGAAATCCACAGTAAAATTAAGGAATTGCTGAATGCATTTCATTAATTCTGGACCTAGTAAGAAACTACATTTCTGGACTGTGGATTTGCATGAGTTTGAAAGCTTGGAGAGCAAAACCAAAGTGAATATAAGACTTTTTCACAAAACAGCTTGTATAGGTTTTGGGTTTTTTACAACATATTTTCCTACATTTTTACAAAAAAGTGATAATTATTTATTTTTTTTATTTTTCATTTCATTCAAATGAATAAATACTTCAATACTTCTTTCATATGAAGTTGTTTATAACTTAATACCTCTATTTAATGATATTTTCCCCAAAAGGTAATTTCCCCAAATGGTAATTTCCCCAAAGTATTTGCTGTTCCAATTTAAGCTCACTGTTTCAATTTGTATTCCATAGCTTTGATTTTTAAAATGTTATGAAATGTATTTCCTCAACTGAAAAGAGTAGTTTTCCAAGTATGAAGAAGGATATTCCACGTCACACACCTTGCTGTTAAAGACATGCATGCTTGTGACCTAGGCACTTAATGCTGTGTCTTTAATTTGCTGCTGATAGCCTGATGCCATCCTTCTCCATTTGTACTGCAGGCTCCTGCCTGAAGCACCATGCTGGCCAAAGGCATCCACAGACCTTTGATTTTTTTTTTAAAAATGTACATTACATCAGAGCCCATTAAAAACTGAAAAGTAAGGAGTGCTTTTTCTCACTTTTGTCATTCATAACATACCAAATACAATTATGTGTGTGTGCACTCATCGGCAACACTTCACGATTACGCTTTTACCAGACTGCTAAGGTCTAGAAGGACTGATTCAGTTTAGGTTGGTTTTATGCATGGGATCAGTTTTAACAAATGTATTTTTAAAATATGGAGTCCTGCAAGGTGAAGAGTCCAGTGTGGTCAAAAATGAATATTTTGTACAGCTGTTATGAGACCAGACTTAGACCCTTTGTCATGTCTGCCAGATTATATTCTCCTGAAAATCTACATAAGAGTTAGGGCTCATAATTTTCTAGATATTTACATCCTTTTAAAGTATGCAGCCAGCTAAATTACTATATAAAGGGCACTAAAGTCTTTTAATATATGGTGTTGCTGAGTATAAAGAAAATCTGGTGTGAAACATCTTTTTCTTTATGGAGAAAAGGAAATCTGTACCTTCACCTGGCAAGTGACTTCTCTGTCTGGAGTACGTTTTGGGAGTTTGGGGGGCTTTTTGTTACAGATTTGGGTTAAGAGAATATTGGTAATAAATGCCTCATGAGAAGTGCCCTTGCAAGTACAGTACAGAACTGTGAAATCTATAGAAAAAGGAAGAGAGAAATTTCCCAAACACAGCCAGAACCTCTCTCATTTACACTCTAAGCCTCTGGATTGCAAAAGACTCTTGAATTTAGAGCTTAGTTCTGAAAAAGTATTGAAACATTTCAAAAGATCCTAAAAGCCATGTGGAAAGGTAGACTTTATGCATCTTAAAAAAATAAAAGTCTAACACCTATTTGTCAAAACTCTCATTTCCTATTAAGTAAATGAAATTGACTTGGTGTTTAGTGGTTTAGTGAGTTTCTCCTCTGCTAAATGAACCCAACCTGCTGGATCCAGCAAATTCATTAAAAATGTTCTTTTACAGGATAGAGGGCTTTAGGAGCTGCTCAAACCCATCAGACTTTATGAGTTTTCAGACCAGTTCTATGCACAGGGTGTGAGTGAATATCTCCCAGTTCCCAGGGAGCCTCCCTTCACAAATAAAAAGAACAGAGATAAGCTGAAAGACACGCAAGGTGAGCATAAAATATAATTAAAACATACTTCCATTTTCAGTCTATTGCAGCTGCTAACCTTGCTGATTAGCAGTTCTTCCATCTAAGGTCATCTCAGAGATCTGTTCACAGGGGTTCTGAGCCTGAAACCACTCTTGTTTCGAAGGATGACAATGAGCAAATATTCAGATGTAATTCCATGTAGGCTGAAGGCCAGTAAATCCACAGTATGATGTGACAAAACATGTGCCAGCTTAAAAGTTATTATGTTAATTAAATCAGTTGCATATGGTAGTTGCATAATACATACCCTCTCTGGGTCAACAGTGGCATTCTTTTCCATGCAAGAGGTTCAAAGATGAGCAAAACAGGCTGCTAAGCACATGTTTATTCCACCTAATATCTATAAGATAGTCCTTGAGGCCAGAACGTGAACATAAAAAACAGGTGCATTCTGTGTAATCACTGATATTGGACAGCTTACCATAATTTTCCCCTACATCCCAGTTTACACAAGTATTAAATTAAGTCCTGCTGGTGTTTTATGAACTTTAATCATAACAATTACAGACTGTATTAAAACCAAGTCCTCTGCTTGGCTGTCCTTTAGACTCCTTTACTTGTACATAATTTGTACATAATACATGGGTTATACATTTGTAGGAAAAACATGCCAAGGTGAAAAACATGCCAAGATAAAAATCTCCTAGCCAAAAAAGCCATAGAAAATGGGTGCATCAATATTCCAAGGATGAGCTGAACATGTAGTACAAGATGCTCAAGTTTTCCTCCCTCCATTTCAACCTGACTTTACTGTACTATATTAATCCATTGTCCCAGATCAAGTCTTTCTAAGTGCAGCAGCTCCCCAGCCAATTCCAGGAAAGCTCTTAGCAAATCACTGTCCAAATTGTCCATACCACATGATGATGGGCTTGACAATAGTCACCTCCTTCCACATATTTACCCCATCATCCCAAAATGATAGGCTTTTTTGGCTCTGCTTACGGAGATCTGTGAAAGGTCCTTCCCTTTAAATCCTCAGGGTGAGTGTCTCCCATCCTTCAGAGGAATACATCTGATCTAGGAAAAGTTCCTGCTCAGCATTGTGAAAAGAGGGGGCTCTGAGAAAGTTTCCCCCTCCAGATCCATATTTGGTATTTCATATGTTAAATTACTGCAAGCCTGAAGCTGTTTATACACTTCTTTATGGGTCAGCCTCCAAGGGCAATTGCAGTAAATGCTAAATACAAATGCAGCTATATGGGAAATATCTTCCATAGGAGTTTGGCTTGTATTTGGGATCAACTACTGCTTTGACATGTTTTGTTTGGAGGAAGTAGACTGTCTCTGAAGGGTTTTGTGCTGGTGCAGCACTCTGCCTCCCCAGTGGTTGTGTAGTTGCCACACCCCACCACACTTTACTCTCCAAGGCCACCACTTGCACTCTTCATGCAATAGTCATCTGGGCATGGAGACAGCTTTACCCTGGTCTATCCCCAGCCAGAAGACTGGTGCACCTCTGATGGCTCTTCCATCCACACTTTCCAGGGATGAGAGATGGGTGTAGCTAAGATACACACTGATGGATTTCTGTGTGGTTTCAAGAAATTTCATCCCAAGTCTTTTTCACATTGTAAGTATATTTCAGAAGCTGTTAAAATCAAAACCTCACAGATAAGAGAATGCCACCAGTCAAGTTAAATAAATGCCAAATGCAGAGATCTGTGCAGGCCTTTCTGAGTACTTGTATTTATTCCTTCATGCACACCTACCAAGGGATGTTTTGCATTCCCAACTCTGAAAGCCATGCCCAGCCATTTGTTTGCATAGATATGGTCTTGAAGGTCTCCACAACATATACATTTCTATTTGCAAAAGGGGCCTTGGACAGTAAAAAATTTTATAACTCACATCATCTCTGTCATAAGCTATTTAAGATTCAAAGGTTCATGACTAATTTCTTAATTTTTAACTACTGCACGAATTACTTTACCACTGTAGCAAATGTTTCCAATATTTTTGCAAGCACAAATCCACTAAACAATCTTTGTATTTATTATGTTTTCCTTTAATACATAAATCAAAAGACAATAACAAGCCTAATGTCAAAGAAAATTTTTGACACTTCATACATTAAATAAAAGCAGCCGATAAACAGTTTAGATGAAATTATGGCTTGAAATGTAGTTCCCAAGAGAAATGTGGTTCATAAATTGATTTTATACTGCCTCTGTCATTGTTGATTTGAGATATTCACAAGACACCCACAGTCATTACCAGTGCTACCATTACTTAGCCTGCCTTTGCTCTGACTGATATTTAGACACAGGGAGACTACCAGCCATCTATTTCTGTGAAAAATGCGTTGTTTGGTTGTCATCACATGTGTAGCATGTTGCCTTCTATTTGAAAGCTTGACACATAATAAAAAATTTGGAAGAAAATCAACCTTTAAATTTTGACCATGCCTGAATCCCAGGAACTTCTATAGCTACTTTGAGTGTTCAAGGGGGAAGTGTTTTCTAATCAGAAAAAATGAGGTAGCATTCGATTGGTAATTGACCTAATGCCATTGAGTCTCAAAGGTAAACCATTTCAAGCTCATGAGTTCTTTATTGTATCCTACCTGTAAAGCCACCTTGAAAAAGATACTTCCTTTTTTCTTTTGTACTTCACCTTTTTCTGCAGCTAAACATTACCACAGAAATCACTGCTTCAAAGATTCTAGTCTGTTTATTGCCAGAATATTTATAATTATTTGGAAATTAATATGCCAGTGTTCATTTTAAATATTGGAAATGAGAAATTCATTTGTGTGGAGCAAACATTTAATTTCTCATTCACTTCTGTTGGAAGAAAGTGGTTTTCAAAGCACCTGAGATTATGTAATACTGTGCCTTTCACATTAAGCTCTTGATTTCCAAAATTGCACTCTCCATTTGAACACTTTCATAGGAACAGAACAATTCATTGAGCTGTGCTCTCTCTTATCCACCAATAAGTACTTCAAACCGGAATTAAGGGAGAGCTAAGAGTTAATTCAAGCATTCATTGTAGAAATGTTCTAATAACAATGAATTATAAATAAAACAACCATGGATGGACTCATCTAGCAAATGATATATTTATTAAGTGCACCACTTGGGTTTTTTACAGGTCAAGGTACCCCACCTCTACCAGCAAAGGTGGTAAGCTTCTAGAAACACCTTTAATCATTATGCTAACTATGTGACAGCACATTTGCTGAAAGCTATACAAATGGAGCATTGTACCTGAATGGCAAATATATGCTTTCAGCACAAACAAAACTAATAGATTTTAAGAGTGACTTTATGCCTTCACTAGCAACTAGTCTTTAAAGAGTACACATCCTTAGCACAAATCCTGATGATAAAGTATGTGCAAGCAGAGCTCTTAAAAAGAGCACATTTGAGAGCCTACACAGCCCAGCAGATTTCCTATTTGCTGTGCTTTCAGTTCACTCCTCTAACACCTCTACACAGAGACTTCACAGCAATACGCATTCACTTGAAGAAAAAAGTGGGTCTATAAGAAATAAACCATAAATATATTTCCACTGCTCTACTCATGACATTTGTTTCCATTGTTTTTTAGGGAATGGGATAGCTGATTGATGGCACCATTTTTCTTCCTCCTGACAATTTTTACTAGTAAGTGCCACTGACATTGAAGAAAATCCACAGAAGCTGGCTGGCAGCTGGCAGGCTAGATTTGTAAAGTGAACCTTAGGCAGCTGTGTGCATACAGTGCTGCAGGGCCAAACTGGGAAGTACAGACACCTATCCCCCTCATACAAGTCATGAATTTTTCAACAGGGAGATTCACACCAATAAATTGGGCACATAGGGATAACACACAAAATTAGCTTATAAAAAAAAATAGCCAGAAGGGAAAAACACCTAACCTGTTTTATTCATCAATGAAGGCTGATGTTGACTTTCTTTTTGTTTGTTTTATTTCCTTACTTAAGTATAAAGGAAAAGCTACTGCTTTACTTTCAATGTCATTAATGCCTGTAATTCATTCCCCTGAAACCATAAGGTTTTTGGGGATTTTTTTGTTTTTTGGTTTTTTTGTCTGAGAATGTAGATGTAAAACTAATCATCCAGTGAAGGCTTTATCCTTGTATGGTATGAGGAGCTGAGCTCACCTTTGGGCTGTGTCCAAAGAAAAAATCTACAGGGCAGAAATGTATTCCTGAGAGGCCATTAAACTTGCACAAGGCATTAATGTTGATAGTATGTTGATCTAGCTTCTGTCCTCTCTACTGCTCTCGTTAAAGTGACTAAAAAGCTTTCCTTCATCAGATCCCACTCCTTTTTACTGAAATCCCTGCTGCCTTCAAGATGTGGGAACAAACTCTGACTCTTGAAACTGTGAGCTTCTTAAAACTTCCTTCACTTTTATCCCTCATGGCTGTGTAATAATGCTTTCCTCACTTTCTCCTCTTTTTTTGCACAAAGAAAAATCCACAGTGAGACTCAATCAAAAATCAGGAGGATTTTAGATATCTCTCAGTCTGAGATTGAGAAATCCTACTTTTGAGCACAGCCTAATTCTGAAGGATCCTGGGTCAAACCAGCACAAACCCCACGGTGGATCACAGGGTTTGTCCTCAGACAAAAGTTCCCCACTTGAATGCACCCTAACTTTAACTAATAGTGGCTGTTTGTCCTCTGCCTGGCCTTCTGGGCAGAGCAACCAGTGGCAGCTGCTCAGGGACCAGGCACCAGCCTTTTCTCTGTCAAGAAACCATCACCAAATGAACATGAGTAGAAAAGACGTCTGAATGAGACCAATAGCTGGGAGTCACTCCGCTACTGATCTCTCCAATGTCCCTGTCCTGCCCTGCACTTCCAGGCTTGGTAGTGCTGATCAAACTGTGGTGTTCCCCTTGACCCCTGCACGCTGGAACTGACCTGTCTGGCAATGGCCCAGATATATCCCAGGGGGAGAAGGGATGGGTCTGCACACACCCAGACAGAATGAAGTTGACCAGGCTGCTAGGTGGCTGCTGGAAAAGTAATAGGAGCTAATCATGGGCAGAGCAGGTCTTGGGATCAAGTTTGATGTGGGCACCATGGGACACCCTTCCCTTGCTTCCAGCAAAAGTAGACATGTTCCATCTCTGCATTCTCCCCTTAGCTTTGTCATTTTTCTTGCTTATTCCATTACATTCTCAGTGATTTATCCCCCATGTTCTTTCTCTTGTATGCCTTTCTCAGGCAAATCCTAGCCCAAAGCTCAAGTCCAATCCCTCCACCTTTTCATGTGACTACCTAAGGTTTTCTCCAAACCTGCTGACCTCATCTCCCTTTGCTATAAAGCAATTCACACTGAAAATTATTGTTGTTGCCCTGTCTGATATTCAGCTCTTCCAGGCTGGCCAGGTTGACCAGCATGGTTTTTTCTGGGTTAGGTATCTAACATCAGGCAAAATAAGCAGAGCATGACCCTGTGCAGGAGTGGAGCTGAACTGCTGCAACTGACACCATCCTACCATGGATCTGAGCAGTTTCTCAGCAACAGGAAAAAGGCCTAGTGACAGCCCTCTTGGCCTCAAAAGGATAAGATTCAGTTCTTAAGATGTCTTCTCTACACACTTAAGGATTAATTATTGCCAATGGGCTAAAATAAGAGATGCATAATGGCTGCATAAGAGATATTCTAGATTGTTTTCTTTTGATGTCAGTTAATGCCTTAATTTTTTCAAGGGCTTATGAGAAATGGATTGCTTATTCTATAACAGGTATATAAAGTGGCTTACTTATGTGTGTAACACACAGAAAGGACTTTCCATACAGTACAAATACAAATGTGCCTGATCTACATTTGGTGCCCCTCCTGCCTGTTCCTCCTGTGTAAGACTTAGTGTGGCATTACCTGCTGTATTTTTAAGGTTTTGGGTTTTTTGTAAGAAAAGCAGCCAAGGGATGTAGACACATTCACAACTGGAACAAACTCTTTTTATTCTCGATTGCTTTAATCCTATCCTCTGAGAACAGTCCCTTAAGCCAAGGTTTATAGTCAATCACCAAAAAAAGTGGGGGGTCCGTTACCTTCCCCTTTTAATTGTAGGGCAGGGGCCTTTAACTTTCCATGAGACTTTACTAAAATTTCTTCTGGGCAGAATTTCCTTGAACCTGGTAATTAAGACCACAGGATATGTGTTAATTGTCTTTGACATGCAGAATTATCTGCATTTACCCAAACTAATAACATCACCACAGACATGCTGTTTTTTAAACACATGCTTTAAAATCATCTATAAATTTAATTCCTCTTCACATAATGCAGAGATTGACAAATGCAAGAAAAGCTGAAAGAAATTAAGGAAAATATGCAACTTTATTCTTGATTCACTCAGCTTGAATTCCATTTTCTGAAAGACTAATAAGGCTTGGGAAATCACTCCTTTTTACAGTTTCTGCTCTGTTAAGGTACAATCGCACTGGTCAAACATCAAGCTACAGTCTTAATTTTGAATGGGCTTGCTTCTCTGAGCTAAGGTCAATACTCTTAATAAGAACAACATTTTAATTGCCCTGAACATATTTTTTTCTTGGTGTCTATCTATACAAAATGTCAGAAAGAAAAAAAAAATTAAAGAAATACCTTGTAGAAAATTAAAGGGAGAAACAATTGGCATAGATGTTCAGAATAAAAGCATCTGCAAGCATCTTAGAGTTTTAATAATTTTTAAGTGTTTGCATTACTTCTACTTTGAAAGAAATACCATAGCTGATAAATCTTAACTAGTAAGTAATAAGTGAAAATAATTTGACACAAATTTAAATTTTTCTTTAAAATTAATCCACAAAGTAGATGTGGTTGATTTAAACAATATTCATTTCTCAAAATTACTTGTTTAAATTACTTAAAATTTGTAATTCATTTTCTTTACCAATTACTTAGCAGGTTTTCCACATGTAGCATTAAAACATAAAACTGAAAGCTAGTGTGGTTATGCACCAATCATATATTTATGACCAAGCTGCATGATTTGAAAAGATTAGAATATATTTCTTTTCTGATTTATTTTAATTTTTTTGCTTAAGACATCTCTTTGTCTTTGCTTCATCTTCTCATTCCAATGCAAATCTTAATTCTTGTCTTACATTTTTCTTCTGATGTGAAGGCATAAATTTTCCATATTTTATACAGCAATAAAGGTTTTGGTTAGTCGCACTATTGTGTTTTATTTGTTAAATGGCAGTAAAGTGACCTGATAATTTGATTATGATTTTCTGAATTAATTTATCCCGACAGAAGTTTGCATTCAGTTCTAAAAAGTTGTGAATATTGAATAATTTTCACTTTAAAAAGCTGTCTTTCAGGAAATGTTCTTTGTTAGAACTTCCCCTGGAAAATGATAGTTCAGTGTGGAGGCTGTGTAATGGGTCTGTGTATCTCTCAGGCCCCGGCTTCCATGTAGGTTCAATTGAAGGAGAATTAACAGTGTTTATTTATCAAAACATCAAAGCCAATAATCATGAGGAGGAAAAACTGCAACAATTGTTAAACTTTGCTAATAGTTATAGTGCTGCACTGCCTTACCCTGTGTCTTTTCCCCTGCCCTAAATCAACTGGACAAAGGATAGCACACACACTGGAATTTTCTTTCCTGCAGGAATTCTGTGCCTACCACATTGAGTTGTGCCATTTACTGTGGCTGCAGCTGAAAGCCTAATGAACAGTTTTTCAATGAATAATGAAGATGGTCGTATGAAGATGACAGAATACTGTAAAGCTGAATATAACAGAAACGTGAATTAAAGAAAAAAGAAAGGTTTAGAAATGAAGTAATATTTCTGAGATAACTTTTTAATCAGAAAATTCTATTTCTTGCCAAAAATAAGTAGATTGCTAGATAAGAATGTGAATAGGTTTAGGCACAAAATTTGAGAATAAATACAAAAGCATGTAAATGCCTTCTAAATATTCTGCTGGGGTTCTGCCCTGGGGTTAATCAGCCTCACAGAAGCTGGTTTGGCTAGAAATCCATAAGTCCTGGTACAGATGGGTGCCCTGTCCAGCCCTAGAGTTATCCATTTGTAGTCTTGTCCTGTGTTTTGATCCTTCCTCGTGCTTAATTCACAACTAAAGCAGACAGAATGCCTTGACAAGCCTGCCAGTGTCATTGGTAGAGCCTGCTGGGAAAGAAGAGGGGTGGGAAAGGGAACGAGTATGGACTGACACACTTTGCCCTTGGTCTTCTTCCCTCATTTTTTTTCTTCCTCTTCCATGATGGAGCTGCCTAACCTGACAACTCCACACTTCACTGCCTTCAGATGTCTCCAAACTTTCCTTTGAAGCTGTGAAAATCATGCCATGAATCACAGCTGTGATGAGACATGAGTGCAGACAGACAGAACAAGAAGTCTGATTGCCAGCCCTGTGCAACAGAAGACCCTCCCGGGTCAAAGAGGTGGATATGCTTTTCAGCAAGGTGAAACTAATGGGTGAAACCTTCAATTAAAAGCAGAGATAGTCCTCTGGACTATCACAGTGCTTAGGGTAGTAATCATCTCTCACAGTACTTATCCCTCTGTCTCCAAAAATTTAGACTTTGGTGCCTAAAGTGACCTCAGCAGAAGGTGACAGTCTTCACTCACTGACAGAAGCCCAGACTTTACTGCTTTTGTTTGGCCAACTTTCCCTTCAGCTATAATCCTGCGGTTTTATCTTCCTTAAATTTGGTAGATACAATTAAGAAGTTGTTTAAAAAAGGGTCACAGAATCATCTTCATCTTGAAGGTTTTGTTATTTCAGCACATGACCTTGAAAGGGCTGGGTGGCAGGGCCCAGGTTTACTGTACATAAAGCTTGTTTGGTTTTGTGTACAGTAGTGCATGACTTCACACTGTAATGACTAATGATTATAAACAGAGAACTGAATATCCTAAAGACAGTGGAAACAGGGGAACAGGCATTTGCAGATTTCTACATGCGAGGTCTAGCTTTGAGAACACACTTCAAACTGTAATTCAAAATATCAATTAGTGTTCTTCATCTGTATCATAAAGTTTGAGGATAAAGCAATTGGAAACAAACCAAGAAATGTTTACATTTTGCCAGAGTTTTATAATCAATTAAACATCTTTGCTGCATCAACATAGTTGAATGGCACTACATTTACACCATGCAATTTTGTGTTGTTTCTATGTAAATATTTCTTTAAAGCCAGATGTAAGTTCAGATTAGTTGTGAAAGAAACACTAAAATAAAATAAACTTCCATTTGGGGCTGATCACAAATTACTCTAAAACTGAAGAGCAAGCTTGTTAAAATGCAAAATGAAAAGCAAACAATATTAAAACAAGCTGAATAAATGAGGAAAAATAATACAAAAGGATGCCTTAAAAAAGGTTTTCCATATTGCAATTGATTTTGAGGATTACAGATAAATTAAAATTCAAAAGGAGTTTTAATTTAAGCAACGTGAAATGACACAGGAGTTTAAAATAAAAGGTTGTTGCATACCTATACAAGGTCTGAAATTCCCACTACAACAACTAAAAGCAGAATTTACTCCTTCTTCCTCTAATTCTAGTTAAATGGTAAATGTTAATTTCATTCTTCCATCCTGTTTCCTCCTTGAAATCCGCTGCCAAAGCACATACTCCCTCAGAGAAAACCCTGCCAAATTCTACATCATTTAGAAGCAAACTGTAAAAGAAAGAATGGAAAATCACAATCTCAAAACAACCAGCTCATAATCTTCTTTCACTCCTGTTTGTCTGACATCATCTATCTCTCTCAGATGCAATCTTGTACCTAATTTAGATTGAAAAATCCCCAATGGCAACCACGGGTTTAAACCTACTGCATATTTTTCCATTCCACTAATGATGTTACATATAAATAATTAGCCAATCTTCCAAGTTCCATTCAAGTCCTGGGGAACTGTAGGGCTGAGGAATAAAAACTGTGCATGAAAAATCTTCTTCAGTTTGAGCTTTTTACAGAGTATGTTTTCAAACCACTTTATCTGGAAGTTTTCATTAATCATGTGGTAGACGGATGTTCATTTCCCTGCATTTGTGATTTTTAGGTTTCAGTGGCTGGAAAATTATATCCTCAGAATAGTTATCAATACTTTGTTTTGCAAACAGAAAGGTGGATCAAGTGGAATTCTGAAGAGATTGATCCAGGAACTGATTCTTGTCAGTCCTTCATGAATTATCCAAATTATAAACTAAAGAACATACATACATTTCATGCATATATTTTATACACAGAAGGTGACATCAAGCTACAAAGAACTCAACGTAGATGGAAGGGCAAGACTAGAATTCAAAATTATCTTGATAAAAAAAAAATGTGATTGGGGAAAAAATAGAAAGTAATTGCACTTTTCAGAGTAATGGATTGCATAATAAGAAGGCAATATCCCAGACTGGGAGACCCTTTTAGGGAATGATTTTCTGGTTATTGTGGAACATAGGCTGAACATAAACCATCATTATCAAGTTACCATTTAAAAAAGAGCTAGTAGATTAACAAGCATGCAGGCTTTAAAACAGGTAAACCTCCAGTTCTGCTCAGTAGAGGAGAGGTCTGGCTGCCCCACTGTGTCTGGTCTTAGCTACACTATTTCAAGAAATACAAGATAAGCTTAATTAAAGGGCCAGAAAAAAACACTAGACCTTTAAGAAGTGTAATACTAATAATTTAAAAAATAAAATATCAGCTTCTTTGTGTAATAGTGTAGAGGAAGGAATACTAAGGAGAAGCATGATAATCAAATTCGTAGAAGACAGACATAAAGAAGAAAAGAATTAACTGTGCTCCATGTTGACAGTAACTAGAACACTAAGCAGCAGAAAATTCAGTGAAGATTTGGGAACAACTACTGCAAGAAAGAAATAAATACTGAAATAAATGTCCTGAAGAAGAAAGGAATAATCTCTGGAAATCTGTCAAAATACAAGCCATTGCCAGGAATGCTGTTTTTGACAGATGAAAATACCTTGCAGCAAAAAGTGAAATTCTTGCCTCTTCAGACACCATCCAGCCTTCTGTTTTCTCTGGCTTCTTCCAGGCCTTATAGTGTAAACTGAGATATCTGGTCAAATCAGCTTTAGCACTGGCAACTTTGGAGTCTAATCTCTCTTTCTGAAAACACTTTGGCTTTGTTTCTTTGAAAACAGAAAGGCTCTTTTGTCATGTTGATAGCGTAGTCAACATTTTCATAGTAAAGAAAAATAAGTTAGTTGTCATTTCCTGACCATACATCCAACACCCTTCTTCAGCTACCTTTCAGTCCCTTTATTAGTGTGAATTCTAACAGGCTCCCTGCACAAAGTCATCCCCAGCTCAGATGAAAATTCTCCAGCATTAGAAATCACTTGATTTTATTTTATTATTAAGATGCTTTCTCATGAAGGTGAAGGGTTAATGACACACACCAAATTATACAGAAATTTCTTTAAGGAAGAGATTCATCTTAGACCAACAGCTACAAAAAAGATCAACAATGATTGATCTTCTCACCACTCAGCAGCATCAGCAAAGCTACAAACATATATTGTTTTTACTCCTCTGGGAGTTATTTATTGAGCAAAGGGAGGATGGATAGCATTTCCTTTGAAGTCAAACATCTTGCTTGGATAAGGAAATACATTGCATGAAACGAAAGTAATAAAAAGACAAAATGCTTTATTAAATCTTCTTTATCACAATATTGTGTTCCAACAACATGATCTAATTAAAGACATATATGAACCTCTTTTCATCTGAAGATTAGTTCAGAGGTTTTAATTTATTCTGAAACAAACATGTTGCTGAAATGTTTCCAAGATTTCCAGCGATGTATTCTTTCCATTTTCTCTAACAGGTGTTGATGCTTTAACTACCTCTTCAAGATTTGTTGTACAAGGAGGACAAAGAGACAGCACTTTCTGAAAGGAAGAGACAAATTATTTCTTTATTATCAAAGCAGAAAAAAATATACTGTTTAGTCATTTAATACTTCATAAATTGAATGGATCTAAAGGTGGATAGCTCTGAGAGTGGATCTCATTGCTTGCAACTTCACTTCAGCTCTTTCCTACGCAAGAGGTGAAATATCAGATGTATTAAAGACACCTCAGACAAAATGTCTTTTGGAACATTGGTTTCCTGTGCAATTCCCTTAAGATCAGCACGTCTCACAAATAGAATGAAGGAAGGACAATACTAATTTCCCTTAGAATGGTACTAGCAGAAAATATTTTGCAGGCTACAGCCTTTACCTTTCTCTTGAAGCACTTTACAAATTTTCCCCTAACACTTGCAGCTGGCTTAGCCCTGCAATAATACCTGCATCAAAAAGATCTTGTTTTACTTACAAAATAAATTTCAAGAAAGTTTGGTTCTGTTTCATGGTAGTTATGGTTCTGCCATGTCTGGTGTAAAACAAGATAAATCTGATATACTATATCAGTTAATAATAATAATAAATAATAATAATAAAAGTTAATTGTAGGAACACTATAAAATATTACTTAGGTGTAGTTATATTTCAAATCTCTAATAGTAAAAATTGAATGACAAATAAATACACCCATTGCTACATACAGTCATACCTACATCTTAGTTATTTTTATGATGTTCATAAAATGTTCATGAGAAGCCTAAGTATGTATTCTGTAGTAACAGCTTTGCAGAGTGTTCAAAACATTTGAAAAATATTTTGTACTGCTCAGAATTTCATTGAACTAGACCTAGAGGAGGTTATTCCCTAACTGGAAACAAATAGCCTCTTTTTCCTTCTTTTTCTTTCTCTCTGAAAATATTCTTTACAATATCACACATATTGTTTTTCTCAGTCAGGAATTGCTCCTTTTTTGTGGTTTCTGCATTCAACAGTCATTTGCATTTATATCTATGAAGGTTCTTCACTGAAAATAAAACTTTGGTGTCGTTTTTGTTTACTTATACTCACAATTATACTCCCAATTCCCCTTTTAGCCCTTACAAACTGTCATCAATCCTGCCTTAGGTCCTTCATTCTTCCTTTGTAATCATGTAGAAAATGACCATAGTAAAAAGAAAAAAAAAACCTTGTCCTACACAAGTGCTTTTGTTCTTATTGATATTAAAAATCCACAATGTCTGTTCCTCCCACTAAGCCCTCTCAGTGAATTCCTTATTACTGTACATTGTACTCCTTCTCATAGTCAGAGATCAGATTTGACACACTTAGGATCTCATCCAAGACCATCTGTTTTATCAGGTCCTTTATCCAAACTTATTAAGCCATTATTTAAAAACAGAAAATGGGGATGTATTATTAACTTCTGTGGTAGTCTGGAGGAAGACAAAAACATTTTCTGCTTGAAGTGGTATAACATACCCACGTGCTAAGGCAATTGGAGTTATTGCAAACAGCTTTTACATAAAGTAAATTAAAGCTTATATACAGAATGTGTGAAGCAAAACAGTTCTGAAGAAAAACAGACTAAATGGACAGTAGGAGTCAAAGGAAGGCAAAGGAAGTGGTGTATTTTGGGAATGGTGAGTTGGTTATTTGTATTTCAAAAATAGATTTTGTATTTGTAATTTAAAAAAGAGGCTATGTGTTAAAAATTTGTGGAGTATTAACTGCAAATAATATCTACATTAGGCTAAGAAAGAAGATAATTTTTCAAAGAAAAAACAGAAGTATGAGGAAAATGGGTCTTCAATTGTATTTCATGTAGTTCTGCATACTGCAGAATAACTGCAAAAAATTAAAGCCCAGGAATATTTAGAGTAATACTGGAACAAATGGCAGATTTAACCAATTATAGAGCAGAAAACTACAGAAGTAGCAGTTTCATACTGTTGACTTTTAAGCAGGTAAAATTACAAAAAAGTCCCTGTAAGAACTGGGAGATTGCTCTTGCAAAAAGCAAGTCCACTGCCACCTCTGAAAAGCTCTAGTATCTTTCTTTTAAATATATTGTATCCACATGTAAGTTAAACTGGTATTTTTTATTTCTTTTCCTGTGCCCATTACTGTATGTATGTTCTTGATTTACACTTATGCTCTTGTTCTTAATGAATCTCTCTATGGATGCACCAAAGTTAGTCTCCAAACTTCTGCATAAGTCTGTTTTCAGGTATTACATTAATAAATTGATTCGCGGTCATCAAGATGTATCATCTAGCCAAACACTGGGCAGGTACAGTCATCACTGGTTAAAAACTGGCTGGATGGCCCAGCCCAGAGTGGTGAGAATGGATTCACATCCAGTTGGTAGCCAGTCATAAGTGTCCAGTTTAATATCTTATTGAAGTTCAATAAAGAAAAGTGCAAAATCCTGCACTTCAGTTTCAACAACCCCAGACAGAGCCATAGACTGGGGCAAGAATGGCCCAGCAGAAAAGAACCTGGGGGTGCTGGAACATGAGCCAGTGTGTGCCCAGGTGGCCAAGAAAGCCAGTGGCATTCTGGCCTGTATCAGCAATAGAATGGCCAGCAGGACAAGAGCAGTGATTTTCCCCCTGTACTTGGCACTGCTGAAGCCACACCTCGAATCCTGCGTCCAGTTCTGGGCCCTCCACTGCAAGAAAGACATTGAAGGGCTGGAGTGAGTCCAGAGAAGCTGGTGAAGGGTCTAGAGAGTAAGCCACATGAGGAGCAGCTGAGAGAGCTGGAGTTGTTTAGCCTGGAGAAAAGGAGGTTTAGGGTTTTTATCACTCTACAACTCTCTGAAAGGAGGTTTAGCCAGGTGAGCATTGTACTCTTCTCCCAAGAAACAAGCAACAGGACAAGACAAAATGGCCTTGAGCTGTGCCAGAGGAGGTTCAGTTTGGACATCAGGAAGAATTTCTTCTCTATTAGAGTGGTCAGACAATGGAACAGACTGCCCAGGGAGGTTGTGGAGTTACCATCCCAAGAAGTGGTCAAGAAATGACAGAACATGACACTTAGTGCCAGGTTGTTGACATGCTGGTGACCAGACAAAACTTTGGCTCCATGATCTTGGAGGTCTTTTCCAACCTTAATGATTCTGTGATTAAAGGACACTGTAGCATGTAGAGCAATCCCGTCTGTGTCACTTCCTACCAAACTGACCTGCCTTCACCCAGCTGGCCTGATGAGCCATCTGGGTTTTAACAGAATTGCCAACTTGTTTCTGCAAATATTTTACTGTTTTCTAATATTAAAACATTGTAAATCTCAGTCAGTGAAACATTAAACAATTACTAGCAGAGATAAAGAGTTCCCAAATGGTACTGATACACATCAGAATGGCAGGTTCAAAGACATAGGAGAACCTCAGTACATTTGATCTGTCATATGAGAATAGTGGTTCCAGGAAAAGTCATCCTATCTCTTGCCAGTAGAATATCATACATTTATTACAGCCAGTGCCAAGTTTACATTGCATTTTACAGATATATGAAGAAAAGCAGTTATTGTCCCAAAACTGTTCCAAATGTAGAGAAGAAGAGAAATATCTTTTGTCAGGGAAAAAGAGAATTACCTAGCCCAAAGGACAGCATAACAACAGACACAAAACTGGGAACACATTGAGCAGTGGATTAACAACTTCTGAGCTAAAATGAATGCTGAAAAGAGATTTGTTTGAGTACATTAAAGACCTCAGAGGCATCTACAGCAAACCAGGGTGATTCAGACACTGATTAAAATTCAGGAAAAGTAAATAATTGGTTTCTATTTGTTGGTAGATAAGCATGGCCTAAAAACTTCTCACTGGATTTTCATCACTGGGTTCACAAGAAGTGAAGGACAAAGGAAAGAAGTCAAGCTTATAACTAGCCTAGGGAAAATAAACATTTGTGTATGTCTTTGTGTGCTCAGCTCTCAACACACGCCTGAAACACCATTTATATACGGCAAAAAAAAAAATACAAAATTTTATAAAAATCCATCACATTTCTAAAAGCTGAAAAAATGGAAGAATTTTCATCAGGCCGCATGAAAAGGACAGTGCAGGTTCTCCAGGATCTTAAACTATTTTGAAGAAAATACTTTCCATCTAGACTCTATGAAGTGTCTTTCAGAGGAGGGAAGGTAGGTCATCTTACCCAAGAATAGATTAATCCTATAGCATACCATATCCAGATGTCTCTTCTTGCCCTCTGGGTGCTGTTGTCTTTCCAGCAGTACGATGGATTCTGGTCAGTCTGTCCTTGCCAAGCTTTCAGACAGTCCACGACCATGCTTGTGTGCTCTCATCCTTACAAACCAGTGGTCAGGAGAGCAGCAAAGCAGGGCAGCTCCCCAGCCTCTAGCAAAGCAAAGGGAAAACAACCTTGAACCTCCAGGGAACCCCACTCAAAAGGCTTGATGTCACCCTCTGGTCATCTGTGGCTCTTTGAGCAGGTTCAAAGTGCCATAGAAACTGAAATGAAAAACTATAACAGAATCCTACTTCTACAAAAACACAATTCTAATATAGAACAACTTCCACAGAAAAAAAAAAAAGGGTTTTTTTTAAAAGTCCTATTACAAATTATGTTTCTTCTTCACCTTACAACCAGTCTTCATGTTAACAAATGAGCTTTTGCTTTGCAGCGATTTTCCCATTTAAATTGTTATTTCCTGCATCATTTATTGTGTTCTTTGATCTTGAGCTGCACCTTTAAATCTATGTCATCTTCTTGGGCTGTTTAGATAAATGTAGCTTAATAACTTCACAGTTTTATCTTTAAACACAGATAACTATCACACAGTCAGTTTGCTGTGCAGTTGTGGACAACCACAAGATACTATTTTTAAAACTTCATAAAAGCCCTTCATATAGCTGAAAGTACTAAAAGGATAATACTAGTGGCTCTCACTGTAACTGTAAAAAAGACCTATAAACCAAGGTGAGGCATCTCTTATTATTTCAAAATCAGATATCAAAGAAAATATCATTTCATAATGTCCCAGATATTAAATAACTGCATTTCTTGTGCATTGAAATCTCAGATTTTATTATATATCAGACTTCATGTGACAAATTAGGTCCCTCTGGTATTTATATATGACTTCTAAAAATGTCTTGACATGTAAATCTCTTTGTAAACAGTAACAAATATCTGAATAGAAGAATTAATATATAGCAAGTTAATTTTAAAATAATGATGCATTAGGCATGAACTTGAATGGTTTATTTCATAGAACACAAGTTAGAGAGGTTATGAGTAAACTGAGTGGAGATGAAGCACCAGTAGTCTTACACTAGAGAGAGGATTTCACAAAGCCAGAAATGTTGGTGGCTTTATTACCTAAGATTTTCTGACATTAATGCACCCCACAAATGCAAAAGAATTGAAAAAGAAAAATTAATTAAAGTTCAGGTGCTAAACAACAGGTTGGAAGATTCTGCTCAGTGTGGTTTCCACACATTCAGTGCCTTACACAAAGCTCTTTCGTATATTTTAAAAGCATTCCATGGCACACAGGAAAAAAAAAAAAGTCTATTAATTTATCAATTGGGATCTTTTGTTCTGAGCTTTTTTAAAATCACTTCTGTGAATGAACAGACTCTGTTAGTTCCAATTAAACAGGATTAAGCTCATATTTTCCCTAGCATCATTAATCATTCTTCCTGCTACAAACAAGGCCAAATATACCAGTCCTGATATAGATGGTCTCAGGTGACAGCTTAATTTGGGAATTATAACTGCTGTACTTACAGAGTGTGAGAGATGCCTACACCACCTAGGTCTAGGTGTCCTTTCTGACAAAACTGAGGAAGACCCAGTGTTCTCTTTTATAATGTCTGATAGTCCACAAAACAGCAGCCAGCAAGTGGAGTCTGCTTCCATTCAGAGTGAAGGAAATGTTCAGCTGCGGTAAAGTACCTTTCTACTAGCTGTAAAGCAGAATAAAAGGGGAACATAAATACAGTGCTCCCACCACTTTGTGAGATACTCCTCTTCTTATATTGTAAGAATTGAAAAGCTGGCATGATAGAGATTAATGACTTTGTTTACCTTGGTCACAACAATCATTTAAAAAACTGAATGATAATGGTGTTTCCAGGTGCCCTCTAAGTTGTTACATTCCGGGTTCTGAGTGAGAGTAAGCTGCCTAGATCAGCAGCTGGGCAATTAGCAGAAGCACAAGGCAGGTGAAAGAAGAAACGGATCTCTCAAATTAGCTTAACCTGATCAATGTATTCAAGTTCAATGTATTTCAAGCTGGTAAATCTTAAGAGTGACCATTCAGAAGTGAATAGGAGAAAACAGAATATAGAAAAATAGCACATCCAATGAACACATATCTGTCCAGCAACAGGCCACAAAAGCTGTTTCTTGAACAGGACTGAAGCACAGGATGTTCTGGATGTTGTGAGGAAAAAAAGATATGAAGAGAGTTAAACAGTGGGATACATTGAGCAAAGAGGATGTGCAGACTGTTCTCAAGAGTTTTCAGGACCAAGTGAACAAAGTCCTGAGCATCTTGCTCTGCCCCTATAGCTCACTCCACCTTGAGACAGAGTTTGGGATACAGACCTCCATGAGTTTTTCTAGCCTTGACTATTCAGCGGTTGCAGATGAGTGCAGATAGTAGCAGTCAGTAGCATCTCAAAAATACAATGATTGTGAAGAAACCTCAAGACATTTTAGACAATTTATAAACTCACTTACATGGGAAGCTAGGATACAGATCGGATGTTTCACAGATTTTCTATCACATGACAGCAGCTCACTTGTATGTACAGAAAGAAACAATAAAAAATTTACCCTTGAGAGTATTTGTGGCATACTATTCCTTCTACAATGACTCTACAATTTGTTTGCTTTTCAGAGGATACTAAATATCCAATTTATAAAGTATAAACTAACAGCTGGCTTTGTAGGAGTGCTGTTTGATTTTGAAGTGGAGAAAAATCAAGGGATGAGAAAAGACCAGCCAGAAATTAGTTTTTTATTGCTGCTACTGATAAATGTTTAGCTGTAAAAGAAGGCATTGCACAATGAAAAAAATTTCAGAGATCCATCAGTCTGTAGTGAGGAGGTCATTTCTCAGTTCTTCCTTTGCCTCAGCTTTATGGTAGACATTGTTCTATCCTACTTCCATGTACAAGACTGCATCAAAACTACTGGTATGTTTTTCATATCAAAGAGGGAGAATAACTAAATAGTAGAGAGTACCATTTTTTTAGTTAATCAAATGTGAATTTAAAATTTTGCTAATCCTTCACTTATTCACTTCCTTATCCCTAGCAGATTAAGGAATGCTGCTTGACAATCTTTTAGGAAGTTCACAACATATAGCAATGGAATTATTTCATAATAAATACATATATGGACCCATTATTTTCCATTTGAATGCACACACTTTCCATCATTTTATCATCTTGATAATCTCCCTTTGTCTTACTTTAACTATGTTTACTGTTATAAAAGGTGATACTTTTGTATGAGGTACAGATAAGGCCCTCAGTTATGGCTTGCATAACACACAAAATCAGTTTTCAAAAAGCCCCTGTTAAGTCAGAAATCTAGTCCACCCCAAGAGTCAATGGAGCTTGGTCACCTGCTACATAGGATTTTTTGAGAACTTGACTCTATCTATGATTAGACATGCAGAAAAGCAGCAGAACTGCCAGCTAAACTTACCGTCTTGTCCTTCAATTTTTTCTTTTGTACCTAAATCTGAATCTAGGGTTTTTGCACTCACAGACACACACACACACATAGATTGAAATTAGTTAAACTGTATATTTGAACAGACTAATTTGCTCCACTCACATTGCAATACCACTGTGGTTATTTTACAGCTTCCAGAAAAGTCACATATCTGGTGTCTGCACACTAATTAATATATTTGTCTCCCCTTCCAGTGTTACTAATTGTTCCTTGGGCTTAACCTTAGACAGTGACTTAGTTAAACGCTATATTGAATTTCACCATTTCCATTTGAACTACCTTTCTGGTAGTTCACTGAAGGGTTTATAGTTATCATGAGTGACCAAAGTACTTGGATGTGCGTACTTAGGTCAGTGTCTAGGCCTATACATGTGGGATGGGGGTGAAATCTTTTAAAATAAAACAGCTGCAGAAGAAATGGTCAAGCCATTGAAGGCAATATGATAGCTGCTATTAAATCCCACTTTGAGAAACTTCCTTTAGCTTTGATGATTTTTTTCTTCTCAAAAGTTGCTATCAATTTTTCACTGACCTCAGCTCAACCTCAAAGAATCAACCTAACTTGTAGTCTGCTCACATTTTTCTTATGTGGGCACAAAAAAAGTAAAACAGAAATAGTAAATTGTATTGAAACTGAAAGTGATCAAAAGTTGGGATGGTTTGGGTTTAAAAAAATTTCACTCATTTTATCTTGCTTTTGTAAAACAAATACCCTGAGGTGACTCACATAAGGATCCCTTTTTGTCTGAAGTTCCAGAAGGTAAGAATTCATAGTTTGAGACTTTCCCTTTAATTGTAACCAAATGCTACCTTATAAAGGGCCTGAGGACTACTGTAAAGGTGTTCTCAGCTTTTCAGGGGCTGTTGCTGCTTCTGAAATAAAAATAATTTTCATAGTGCCTACTCAGTATAAAATCTGAAAGACTCATAATCTTTATTTATGTTAACCGCATTTTTATTAAGCATCTTCGTTATCATAAACCCATATATTCCTATTCAGATGCAAAATTTACCCATAAATGGATCAATGCCAGAGAGCAACACAAGCTCTGCATGTCCTATAGCTGCAAAGCCTGCCTGATAGAGGAATCTGCCAGAATGAGTCAGGCACTGAAGATCTTTTCCTCAGGGCACATGAAGCACCTTGCAACAAGGTCGACAGAAGCACCGTGCCAAGCAGCAAATTCCTTGTGGCACTCGTGCATAACAGATCTTAAAATGTTGCCCCTCGTCAAGACTTGAGTGTTTGGCCAGTATAGAAATCCCATATTTCAGCCTGAGAAATCTGTGCAGCGTATGTGCACTCCACCCCACGCTTCAGGAAGCAACACGTCCTGTTGCACATGCAGCATTTCATTGCTCTGCATATTCACAGTAAATCTGACTTACAGAGGCTTTTCTGTGCATGTTCCCAGGGACTGGGCAGCACATGGGCAGTAGGTCCATTAGACAATCCCCAGAAGTATAAGTCTTACTGTGCAGGCATGTGGTGACTTCATCACATGTGCATAATAAATGTGACCCTCTCTTCAAGTGTTGGCCTGACTATGAGGGCTCTTGCAGTCTTGTGGTTATCACCAGGCTGTATACAACCTGTTGTGGAGCATCCTGGGCAGAGAATCTGACCTGCCACAGCTTCCAAACAGCTTGAAATTGTAACAAATGTGCAAATTTATCAACATCTGCCCAGACAATGTTTCTGGGCTGAAAAAGAGAATGTGTTCAGGAAATCCAACCCCTTGGTAGCCTTTAGACTACAAAGCCTAAACTCGCTAAGTTGTCCCTGAAGTTCACAGTCTCCTCTTCAGCACTTGCACTTGCATTTCTTTCTTCACCCTGGGATAAGTGACCCCCTACCCCCATCTTCTTGGTCCAAACACCACCTCAGGTAGTGAAGGAAGCTGATTTTTTTCCTAGTTTGGATGACATTTCTGAAAAATATGTGATTTTATAACAGCATGGAATGCAACATTTATAGTGAATGGAAGGGTTGACAACCACTGCATTCAAATAAATACATATAGCACTTGTTCAGAGCTCTGACTAATTATAAACTAAAAATTATTTCCAGGCTGAAAAATATTGGCTTGAGGATTTAGGCACTTTAATTTTAGCTTTCCCAAAGTGACACTTGCCCAAAATGGCAGAGAACCTCTGGAGTTTCCCAAGCTAACAATTTTGTTGCCCAAAAGACCAATTGTTGCCCAAAAGATCATTTTCCTCCACAAAAGTTGTGCATTCAGCTTTTCACCAGACTTTTTATGCTATTTTTTGTTTCTAAAGCCACATGTATTAAGGAGTTAGATCTGAAGGAGAAAAAAAGGAAGAGAATTTTATATGTTAGAGATGCTGAGTTCACCCTTCTGATGGGCTTTGTAGCTGTGGAAACAGATACAAAACTGAAAAATTCTCACAGGAGTCTCTCACCCAAGAAAACTCTGCCTCTTCCACAGACTAGCTTTCTCATCTTGACAAAGATTAGCATCTCAGGTGAAGGACTGAACTTGCCTGGCAGGCTGTCTGTGCTGGAGTTACAATCAGTAGTTTTATCTGCAGTGTCTAGAGGTCTTTGATGATCATTGTGCCACTCCCCAGGAAGCCAGCCAAGACTGTGCATGGTGAGTAGGAGGTACTGGTGGACAGACCTGCTGGTACTGTTTTATTTCATGTGGGAGATAGCAAAGCTCTGTGTGGTTGAAGTGGGACCACCTTCCACAAGATCAGGCAGCCAGAAGAAATGTTAAATGCTTATACTGGGCACATTTTTTTAATGGCTCTGGGACTGCTCTGAGCCAACAGCCCCAGATCAGGTGGATTATCCAAGGACTGAGGAGTTACACCACTGGGATTGGAAAGGGGCCCTGCAGAAGGAGCAGCAGTGGTGATTTTTTTATTTCTTCACTAATACTGGTTTCACAGCATCATCAAAAAGCGGAAGCCACACTGTGGATGTGTGGTTCTCAGGTTGGGAATGGTCTTTGGTGTCCACAGTGGTGACCTTATTAGAGCAACCACAGAACTGATAGAACTTACAGCAAAGGCCAGCCAGGCTTCAAATAGGAAATGCTTCACAGTAGCTGCCATTGAGCTGGAACACAAGTAATCAGGTGAATGCAGAGGCCAGGGCACTGATGTGAGCAGACTTGCTCAGTACACTCCTGCTGGGCACATCCCAGGTAGGAGCAACTTAAGCCTTAGCTTCAGCCCTTCAGTCCCCTACTTCTTCCAGTTTTAACACCATATCTTCTTCCCATGTTTCAGATATTATCTAGATTTTTCCTGTCCTTTCCCTTTAGTACTTTTACCTCTTTCTTCAGTCTTCTATCTTTGCTCTTTTCTCTCTTTATTCTTATTTCCTGTTCTTTATTTGATTCAATTTCTGTCTCCGACTCTCTCTTCAAAGCCTGTAATCTCACTACGGCTCAATAAATCTATTATTTTCTGCTCCTTTCAGGTTACACTTTAATTATAAGTTTGGCCTTCACCAAAATCCTTAATTTCTCACTTTTGCATCCTCAGGTCACATTTTTAAAATTCTAAATGGTCACACCCTACCCAGTTCATCTGATGATGTCTCATTCACAACCTGTTCTGCTACTCCATCCCCTCAGTTCTTAAAGTAAAGGAAACAGCATGCCATGATAAATTTCCACAAAAAAACTTCAAAGTTGTTATCAAATCCTCTGCAGTTTCCTTATGTATCTTCCCCATCAGGAAAAAATTTATCTGTTGCCTGTGTTTTCTAACCTGCTAGTAAGCAAGAGCTCAATTGCTCAAGAAGTCTAAGACAAAGGCAATTTTGCCATGGAATTTGTCAGGAATCCTATCCATTTTCTATCTAGAATTGAAGGGGTTGGATTATCACAGATATTTTCTACTAGAAATGTTCGGGAATGATCATTCTGTTGCAAAATTAACAGTAGATATAGAACAGGGAAATACCAATATTATTCTGACCAGAAGTTATAAACATGGGAAAACAAAACTTTGAAGCATAAATGTGCTTACAAAAAATTATCTATGAGCAAATTCCAAGTCTGCAGCTTTTCAATTGCATAACTTTCCGTGGAGGGCAAGAAAAACATCTGTTTGTATACTTGACTTTTTGGAGTCCTTCCTTAGAGACACCATGTAAAGTGTTGATTCTTGTACTTCATTCACTGGTGACATGAACCCATGGAAACATTGCAAGAAACCAAGTATTTGACTCCTCATCCTGATAGAATCCTGAGTGCAATCCCTGCTTTCTAAAAATTATTCAATAGATCAGATGTATTTGATGGGCTCCTTCAAAACCCTTTAGGAATATACTTTATCAAATCTTGTGGGGGAAAAATGATTATCTAACCATGCCATGTTCAACCACAAAACCTTACCTTTTCTCTGCTCCTTCTCTCTGATATCAAATAATTACCTTGGGCTGCCATACATCTTCTGTAAAACTAGACATAAGGAGAAAAGTCTCTAATCCTTCCTACATTTCTTGTAATTTGACCAGAAATTCTTAGATGTGTAAGGAAGCCTGTAATCCTTGTTGATTTCTTTTGTGAGAGAAAACTCGAGTAGAGTGTAATTTCTGCACTTCTCTCAGATCAAAGCCTAATCTAGAATTAAAATTCACATTTCTTTCTGAAAAGAGTCATGACATTTTTGTGCATTCAGATTGTATGTTAGGAATGCAAGGACTAGATTTGTCCAGATAGAAAATACACCTGCTTACAGGGGAATGTGAATTTGATGTTTATTTATGCTTCATAAAAATGGCACAATTAGCAATGTAAATATGAATGATACTTTTCTATCTTAACTATATACAGGATAAAGTGAAAACTGTATCTAAGGTGAAAGTGTAATTGGATGATGGTTTCTAAGTGACTGTAAGGATGTTTTTTATCTAGCAATGCATGTCAGGAATAACTGCAGAAGCTGCTTACAGTATGAGGATAAAGAAATGCTAGACTATGAAGAAGGTAGTTGCTTATTTGCAGACTAAAAATCAGTCACAAGTTACAAAAAACAGCTCTCTGCCTGTAAATGTCTATCTTCTCTTTCTTTTCCAGGCAACAGTAAATAGAGTGTGCCTAACAAGACTGAAATTTGAGGAAGAGTAGGGAGAGGCTAGGGAGTATTAGGTTGTGATGCATACCCAAGTCTTCTGCTGTTTGCCAGATGGATTTCTCAAGCCAGGTCCTTCAGCAGAGAGGAAGACTGGACTCATTGGCACGGACTTTGTTTCCTGCTCAAGAAGCCTGTACACATGCTGTTACAGCAAATCCACCAAACAGATTTGACATAAGCTGGTGGGGACTTGGACTAGCAACACAGAAATGAAAGGCTCCATTGTCTATTCATGGTCTCATAAGCTATTAACTCCCACTTGAATTGTTCCATTAGATTCCCACTGTAAAATCTTCAGCTTTCTTTTGGTCTTTTCCCTTCATTTTATCCGATTGTTTGTGCAGGACAACATTTTAGACATGTAGTATTTTAAGCTGAAAGGTTTCTTCCACTGGAAATTTAAATAGATTATACCATAGGAAAATATCTCACAGCATGCATGTGTTGCTTGCTACAGGGAGTGCAGTGTTTGTCTGAGTCCAAATTATTGCTAAAGATTTCTATGGAGTCTAAGTAACTGAAAAAAATATTTAGGAAAATATTTCTTAGGTCTTATAACATTGATTCTTTGGTAGGCAACTTTCTTGGTTTATGAAGTAATTTAGCAAGTGCTGTGCTGTAAATTACAAAGTACAGTACATAACACTCAGGGTAAGGGTAGTTTTGTTATTATGACTGCCCAAGATCTGATAAACTATTATATCTGACTTTATAAACACTTTATTAAATATCACGCTATCACAAACCCAAGAATGTTGTATAAAAGCAACTTGAGCAATTCAACATCTACTTTTTGTCATAAAAAAAGAAATATTCTCTTGATTAGTTTCTATGAAGCATAATATCTGTAAAATAAACAAGATAATCCTTGTGTAAACGGCACAGGGTGCATAGAGCACAAAAATGGATAGAGGCACAAAGAATATTCTTGGCTTTAAAGCCTGAAAGCAAATTTCCGCTTCATTTAATCTAGTTTAATAATAGTTTTAATTGTAGTATTTTTAAGTCACTGAAAAATAACTTTTCTTACTTTTTTTTAATTGTATCTAGGTTTGGTTTGTTGGGGTTTTTTTTAATCGAATCTAACCTTCTAGGCAGCATCCCCATGACTGCAATGAATCTGAGTGCTCATGTGCTACTTCAGAACTATCTCTAGATTTCAACAGTGGAGTTTCACCTGGCAATTTTGTTGTGTTCTTCATATATCAAGGAATCAAAATGTGGATCACCCATCCTCAAAGTGTCCATCTTATAGTCCACTGGCAACATTTCTTAGTCCAGACAAGAAAAGCAGCCAGTGTCCATAGACATAAATATAAGAAATACATTGGTCTCATATTCAGCTGTTCCCCTTCCATAAGCACTTCCTTCAAGTCAGATATAGCATATGGATTTTAATATTTTTCCATTATTTTAATCTACAGTTTTGAAGGCAGAAATCATTTATATTTCTACAGTGACTGATATGTGAAATGCTCCATGCAAATGTTACTTAGGGGAACTCCATGTGGCCAGATGCAACGAAGACACTTGCCTCCACAAAGACAATTATCCATGAAAATCCCAAAGAAGCAGCATCAGATGTTTTTCAAGAGCTGTAGGTTTGCACATATTGCTAATTCAGACAGATCCAAACATGTCTTTTGAACTAGAACACTGGTTAAGATGTAAATACTGAAAGGAAATGTCTAGATCCTGTTTTGGGTTTTTTTCATACTCCTACATATATGTATACATGTATGTGTTTGTGCATTTATCAGCTTGCATAGGATATAAACATTATTAAAATTTAAAGTCCTGGTTTCTTCTTATAAATAAGTTCATAGCATCTGCCCTACAAATATCAGATTTCCTCCTGACAGCAACCATGGGAAGGTGTAGTGACAGTCAGGATTTTAAATGGCCTGGAAGTATTCCATACCACTGGAAGAGAACCTGTCTCCATACTCTCTTATGTACTATCCAAAGGAAGAACCAATTCTTCACAAGGCACAAAGTATTTGAAGTCTTTTTTAAAAGATATATAGGCATTGAGGTATTTGGGGTTTTTATTTAGTTTACACTAACAGATGTTTTCTCTATGTCTCCACGTATACATAATTTCTGATACACCCAGAATTTCTGATACACCCAGTGGCAGATTTCTAAGGAATCTAAGTAAGAAAAGGACATCAGCTGCTATCATTCTGCGTAGCACCATGCACTCCTGTGTCAGACAATGCTTTCTTAGTCATGCACCACCTACGTGTAGTTTAGGGAAATGTCCTCCCCTAGATTATATTCCATTTTTCTTTATTCCCATGTCAATAGAATCGATATTTCCCATTTACAACCCCCAGTTTGGTGGTTTTTCATTCTCGAGAGTCAGCCTGACAGGCAAAAGTGACTAAATATCTCATGGAAATACCACAGTACTCCGTGCAACTCCACCTTTGATATTGGTTGCACTTATGTCATTAGCACAGCAATCAGTGTGCTGTGTGGTAGTCAATACACATCATTACTCATTCTTAAACAAGCATGCCCGGTTCAGCTTCAGTGTAAGAGAAGCTGACACAAGCACGGCAAATACTCCCAGTGATTTTTAAAGGGAGCAGTTTTCTCTCACGTGGCTTTGCAGAGGAATTTCTAACCCACGGTGCCTTTAATCAGGATTAGGCGATAGCATCTGAAGCACAGGCAGCTGGGGCTCCGTTCTCCGCTCTCCTCAGCTGCAAAACTGTGTCGGTGAGCTGATAACAGACAAGCACTTAAAAACCTATTGCAGGCACAAACGCCTCTCTTCAGGAGCTGTCCTGGAGAGATGGGGGTGAACCTCGCCCAGCAGGCAGGGCAATAGGACTCCCGTTACCTACAGAGGTATTAGAAAAGAGTTCCCAGATGAAAGCCTTTATCCAATTTCAATTGTCCACTGAACAACAACAACATTAGGAGCAACATTGTTCCATTTGCTTCTGTGTCAAATGGTACAGCGACTGTTTAGCATTACATTTTGTTTCCCTGAGTAGCTGAAACTACTGTGAGAGTAGAGAAGTATTTACATCCAAAAAATCTGCATTCCTCAAAGCAGATGTTTTTAATTTTAATAACATCAGCCTCTAGAAATGAATATCTGAAATATTCTGATCACTGAGTGCATGTTGTTGTTAAGGAGTAACAGTCCATCATAGTGAGTTTGCAGAAAACATCAGGGGCAACCAGGAGAAATGAACTTCTACTAACTGTGCTACCAAGAACAATTCTGCATTTTTTTTCCTTTGAAAGCCACTTAAAATGTCCTCCTGTGCAGAAGAATTACATTTTCTGCACTGTAGATGTGCCATATTATAGAAAATTGCACATGTAACATTTTTTGTAGTGTGTGCCTTTACTTTCCCACACATGCAGCCCAGATGTGTGCATGCACATATCACACAAAATGGGCATGTACTGTTTTTACAAGCTACGACATATCTTTATGAATAGCACACAAATGGAGTGAGGAGAAGCCTTTTGTGGACTCCAGGGTATGCAGGGCAGAATCCCTGGACTCCAGGTAAAGAAAGGTGTATGGATGTGCAGTACTCACTTTTCTCACTACTCTGTCCATATGCAGACTACAGGCTAGTGTAGCCGTCCTTGAAGTGGCTGTAAAAAAGTGCTTGCAGCCCTTTAGTGCAACAGAATGGAGCTCAGTCCAGGCTGCTCTTCTCAGTGAAGAGTAAAACCAGCCTTCACTGTGGTCTGCCTTCCTAGGCAAGACTGGTAATGGTAGATAAGCTATTGACTATGTACAATTCTTTTTTCACCAACAGTAGGCACGTGCAAAACTTCAATTCATACAAATAGATGCCACTCTGATGAAAAGTTGGCTTAAGCAGAGCAACTTGTACAGATGAGGTTTGTATTTGTGAGTTTTTGTGATCTTTTTCCCATGGATTTCTTTTGTACATGTTGTTCCACACATTATTTGGATTGACATATCTGAACTGATTGTTCTACAACCTTTCTTAATAAAATCGGGGCTCTGAATCCACTTATCTGTTTTATTATTAAAAAAAAAAATAAAAGGAAAAAAAACTGCACACACTGGAAAAAAGCAGTGTGACTTTCATTTAGCTGCATGTGAGGAAAAAAAAAAAATAAGCAACTAAAAGGACTTATTTGAAAATAACATGTTTAACTGCATCTGCTGCATCTGCATTCTGCTTTCATAGCTGTTAGGTTTCAAGTGACCAGTCTCTTAGAGTGCCATACTGCCTGCATGTGTGTGTGCTGAGGTTGGAAAAGCGATACATGAAGCAAGTGTTTCAAAATCTACACTTCCAAACCACTGCAGCCCAGCAGCAGACCACTGGACCTACCAGCTATCTCTTGTTCTCTAGGTGACTTAATCTGGATCTAAGCACTCAGGGTAAGCAATATCAGGATTTGGTCATAAGAAAGAGGGAAAACAAGGCATGGAGACAGATAAAAAAATATGCTTAGCACCTTAGATGCAAATATGTTTGCATTTTACAAAACAGTTTGAGGATTTATGAATGTTTTTGGATTTTTTTATAGCAGAACATGACTCTGAAAAAACATTGGGTTTAAATCCTTGAAGTGCAAAACCTGCACTTACTTCAAGGAACATTAGACTCTTTACCACCTGGAAATCCTCCCCCTGAGGTACCTATATTTATTTTAGCATGTGAATCATTCCTAAAAAAAAAAAAATCCCTTCAAAACTAAAGCTGTAGTTCAGCTCTATGGATGCATCAATTATCTCAAACCTTAATAGTATTAAAGTGACTAGAAAGAATACAACCTAATGTGCTCATTCTGAGATGGAAGGTGGAGCATTACTTCTGACTAAAAGTTTTGTGAATCAGTAAACTATTAAAAGGTAATGCCAGTGACACCATAAATAATCACAGCATATCCGTGCAGTGGTCAGATGTAAACTCTTGTGCCAGCATTGCTCCCATGAAAATCTCAGGGAATTTTGTCATTGAACTGAGGAGCACAGGGCTGGATTTCTGTGTTCCAGGGAGGGCTGGGAGAGGGAATATGGGTTATTCTTTTCTATGTAGGTATCTTTAGATGTACCTGCAAAATAGTTGAGTCATAAAACCGTTGGATCCTTGTGTTTTGCTGCTAAAGAGAATCCATAAAAAGAGATTTATTATCATATTTCCTTTTTGTATTGCACCGTTCCCCTCCATCATAAAATATTCTCGTCGGTTTATAGCAAAGCAAATACAGCAGCTTAGTTCATAAACTCCGAATTCTTCTCTGTTACACTCCGGCTTTCAGACATAATGGAATTAGCTCCGATCTGTGTTGATGCCGCCGCCCCGAGCCGCAGTAACGAGGCTTATGGAGCCCTGGTGTGTGCAGAGGGCTCCTTGTGCAAGTGACCGAGCTGGACCCGCACCAGCCCGCAAGTGTGCAGGAACCCGTCCAAGCAGTTCTAACTTTTATTCTTCCTGACGAAGATTTAAAGCGGCCCTGTACAGCAGTCAAACAAGAATAATCAGCTGTGGAAAATATAACAAATCATAAGAGCAGGGTAGCAGAGAGAGAGGGAGCGAGTGCAGCAGATCAAACCAGCTGCCCGGAGTGCCCTGCCTGGGGACAGGGGGGCCGCCTGCCTGGTCCCTGACCCCGTCATGACGGGCAAGGAGGCGCTCGGGGAAAAATCCCTTCTGTTGAAGGGAAGCTCGTGGCTTCAGAACAGATGCTGAAAAAAAAACAAAATTTAAAAAATTAAAAGAAAAAAAACACTAAAATCAAAATCAGCATTTAGGAGGGGAGATTCCGTGTAATTTTTTAGCTTTGACCGCTCACTCAGTGTCCCCCGCGGGCGGTCCCGCTCAATTCCCAGCCCAGGGAAAGGTGTCTTCTGCGGGGCTGTACGGCAGAGACGGGAAGGGAGGGGCGGGCGGGGGGCTGGCAAGGGGAACTCGCCCCAGCGTGCAGGTAGCCACAAGCCAGGCCGTAATTACAAAGCAAACAAGGGTGAAATATTGAATCGGCCTCGCCCGTGACAAGATCTGCGCTTTTTGCCGCCAAATTGTTTGTGGAGCTCTATTTAAAGGCGCTTGATTGAGGAAACGTTGAAAATAGCAGTTAGGGTTTCCCTAATGAGACCTCTAGAGGAAAGCAGTGGCATTCAGGGGGCTACAGCAGGAGGAGGGGAAGCGCTTAACCCTTTCCAGCCTCCCCCAGCCCGGCTGGGCTGCTCCCGGGCCGCCCTCCCCCGTGAGGTGCTCTGGGCAGGGGGCCAGCCCTCCGCCTCCCCCTCGGCCTCTGGCATCTCCAGCACCGATGGGAGGGATGCCCGCGGCCCCGCCCGGGCACTGCCGGGGCACGGCTGAGCATCTCCGGCCGCTCCCGGAGGGGCTGCCCGTGTCCCCGAGCGAGCGCCCCGAGAGGAGAGCAGCGTCGGGGCTCTGACCCCCGCCGCCCTTCCATGTGCTGGGTCGGATCGCCGTGTGGCTGCGGGCTGATCCTTCAACCCAGTAGCCCAAAGGCGGGCGGGGAAAAAAAAAAATTGAAAACGACCCTTAGAAATCCCGAAAAGGCAGGGAACGTATTGAAGTAATAACGAGATGTGTCACACCAACACGCACTGCGCGGGGGCCTGTGACGCTCCTTCCCTTCTACCCATCGCTCCCATTTCTGCCCCTGTGTGAGCCTGCCCTGACACTCATTCTCGCAACATCGCACACGCTACGTGCTCAATTAGCGCCTGTCTGAGCCCCGTATTACACACCAAGGAGACCTCCGGCAGAAATGTCGATAATATTTTGAAAGGCGCTAATGCCTGTGAGGGAATGTGGGTCGCAGTCCTCTCCTGCAGGCTGATTTTTCAGAGTGCTCACACTTGAACGACATTGATATCTCCCCGTTCTCGATTTTATAAATCACCTCCGAACACCGGGGGCTTTGCAATGAGTTGCCTGCAGCCTGTAGGGCCGTGGGATCTTACCTAAGAGCATCTGATCGCCCCTCTTCCCGGTCGCCTCTGCTCACACATGAACCTCAGCCTGTTGATTGTATATATATATATATATATATATATATGTACATATACACACACCTGGGCGGGGATCAAAACAAACTTTTAGGGAATACCTAATAAAAAGTGAGCATTGTCTCTCCCTAGAGGAAAGAAAAGGTGAGCAGCAGAAAAACAAAATGTTGACTTAGTAAAATAAGTTCTGCAGGGTGATATAAAGTATTTATTTTTGTTGTCGCATTTACACCCACTCCTTTTGGCCGCCGCTCCATTTCCCTCCAGGTCTAGGGAGGTACACTTCTCCATTTTCCGTCTTCTTAACTTTCCTGAAAAGAAGAGTAAAGAAATTTTTTCCATTTAAAGTGCAGCAAATAAACATTTTGTGTATCCACAGATAGTTTGTATCATCTGTACGAACAAATTACGGTAAGCGGCCGTGCGTTTCTAGTAAAATATCCTGTATTCTGTTTACATTATGCCATTTCTGTTTGTAATTATTTTATTTTAATTTTATGTCACTTTTAACACAAGCCAGACCGGTTTTCCCTCCGTGTTTTGTACACAATGCTCTCTTTCTCGATAAGATGTTCTGTCCTATCTTTTCGCTTTTTTCTTTTTAAAAATGTTTATAGTTCCCCACGAGCAATTCTCCAATATTTCACTCTTGCATTTTAAGGACTTGTCCCTGTCTTGCTTTATTTGTTTGTGTGAAATTTAGTTTGAAAGGAGATCAGAGAGAGCAGGAGGGGTTTGTAATAAGAGAATGACCAAGTGACCTAAAGGCTGATTATATGTCATTAACTGGAGACTTGGTGTATCCAAATTACCAAAAAGACCTCACTCAGCCAGATCAATTACACCGAGATACGCACATAGGAATTGCCGTGCGGGCTGATGCTTGCAACAAGTGTGCAGCCGACATTTGTAGGACTGAGCAGCTGCATTTTCGGAAGAGCCCGTGTGCCGCAGCCCATCCCGGGCAGGCGGGAGCGGGGTGCAGCGCAGCAGGTACGGGCCGGGGGACACCGGCAGGACGACACAGACATTTTGGGACGTGTAGTTAGGGCCAAATTGCAGCTAATTTTCACTGCTCCAGAGGGATTTTTCTCTTAAGCCAAGAGAGGTTACCTTTGATCTATGAAGGTTTCTTAAGCCCCAGCCTCGTTAAATGGAGACTTTCCATGAAGAATGACAATAGAAATGTTGGTTTTTGTTAACCTAAACACAAAACGATGCCAGCCCAGCTTTCTTCTGCCTTCACCGTCTGAATTTCAGATGCTGGACAACAAAATATTCGTTAATGAAGGTAATTACATTCGCAAACTATTTCATCAGAGTCGAGCTCAAGAGCAACTGAAGATGTTCTTTCCCGGGAATACAAACAAATATTACTTAGGAAAACAGAGTGTTTGTCTGTATGCGTGTGCGTGTTTATACATGCATGCATGTATAGGAGATGCAAATAACAATTCCAGTAAATAAAGACACACGGTGTTCACTGCAGAATTTTGTAAGCTCTTTATTACTATTTTTCTGACTAAGTGGGGCTCTTGGTTGGAATTTTCTTTCCCTGATTCTTGTCCAGGGTCTAAATGCAACGCTGGATGCTCAGTCACAAATATAAGCAATCCTCGAATAATTGCTTGCACATGCAGTGGTAAAACGCGTAGGGTCCAGCGTTTACTGCCAATCATTGTGACTTACGAAATGGTCAGTGTCTTGGGTTTTTCTCATCCCTGATATTTTTTTCTTTTTTTTTTCTTTTTTCTCTTTTTTTTTCCTTTTTTTTTTTTCTTTTTGTATACACAACGACTGCGAGATTTTCATGCTTGAAATATGTGGGCGTTCATTACCGATAATAGTAACGTAAACCAGGGTTCCTCCACCTCTAAGGGCAGAGACTAATTCGGGCCTGCTGGGCCCGATCCCGCCCTCTGCCCTGGGCGTTGAAATACAGGTTGTGTGAGCACAAGAGAGGGTGCAAGCCGGTCCCATTAGGCACGAGTCCTTTTCATTAACCCGCACTGACAGGTTGACCTTCAAATCATATTTCTCTCTTTTCAAAAATCCCTTTTCTTGCGTGTTTATGTCCTTTCACAAACTCCTAAGCGACGCCCAAGATATAGGATGCGTCTCATCCCTGGGACGCGGGATGCTCCAGCATCCCCAAGTCTATCCGAGAACGATACCCCTGTCTGATACGTTTGGTCCAAGGGTCAATGACATCATGCACTCTATAAATTCAAACCCGTCTGGGCTTTTCAAGCCGTGCACCGGACTGTTGAGGGATGCGGTGGGCAGCCGGGAGAAAGGAGACGGAATCGGCACCCCGGTACTTAGGGAGAGACGCCGAGGGGGTTTCTCGGCCAGGGCAGCGCCTCAAAAGCAAAAGATGGGGTGCCCTTGGGGCGCTTTCGTGTGTCTGATTATTTCTTTGCTTTAATGAAAATTATGGAGGGAGATCCCGATGCTGCTGCACAGAGCAGGGATGGATACGTCTGGCATCGGTACCGGGCACCTCAGCGGTGACTGAAGCTCCCGCCGCTGCCCTGTCGCCATAATCGTCCCACCGATTTCGGGCGCTCCGCAAAAGAAAGGTGCGGTAAAGAAGCAAACGAGCGGGCTCGCTGCCCAGGCACCGGTGAGGCGCCTCTCTGCCCCTGGCCTGCCCTCACAGGGTCTGGCCCGGTGTGGCCGCAGTGTTCCCAGTCAGCCAGCCCGGGAGTCCCCAGCAGATGTGGGTTTCCGACCACCCAGTGTCGGCACCTCTTCCCCGTTTCCATACCGTTTTCCCCGACCGATTCGGAGAAATTAGCTTAATTTGCAATTTAACTTAATTCACACAAGCCCGGGGGGGAGGAGGGGGGAGCACAGCTCTGTTGTTCTGTTATCCCAACTCCCACCCTACTCTTGGCCCGGAGGAGAGAAGTGACCTGGCGATAAGCGGCCCGGCGGCGACTGAGCGCCGGGGCCGGGCAGCGGGTGGCCCCGGCGGCGCTGAGCGGGCGCCCGGCCCGGCGCCCCCCGCCGCGGGCTCCGCTCCCCCGGAGCCTCGGGCACCCACCGCGGGGCAAAGGCAGCCCCTTCCTCCCGCTCGGCCCCGCCGAGGGACTGGAGAGGCAGCGACGGCAGGGCAAAACCTACTGATACAGCCCCACACACCGACTCCCGAAAAATATAAAATAAAATAAATTTCTAAAAGCGGGTAGAGGAAGAGAAAAACAGCCTCGGCACAGACTCCACCAAAATTCCTTTATTATAGCAATCTAGGAGAGTCTTGCTTGGCAGCAGAGTCCAGATAAATCGCTGCCTGACATGAAACTATTTTGGCAGGGAAAGAAAATGACATAAACTAGAGTTTCTTTTCCTTTTCTGTTTTTTTTTCATTGTTTTTTTTTTTCACCATATGATTTGTGCACAAAAAAAATTGTAATCAAATTAATAAGTGTAAGATGGGAAAAATGCTGGCGCTTTTTAGCGGTCTTTGAGCATAGTATTGGGAAAGGTACCTTGAGCTGCACCGTTTTGCAACGCGTGGAGCAAACAGAAAAGGCTACAACCCATTATCAGAAATCCTGAGTATTTATAAGCTGAGGGAGGAAAAGAGAGTTACATTTGCTCTAAAACTCGCTTTATAAAACTCATAAATAACGGCTGGGATAAGAGGAGATTATATATATATACATATATATGCAAAAGAACCTTCTGGATGCTTTATCTAGAGATCCTCTTTCGCCAAAGTTAGTTAAGCAGTCATGATGCTAGCTTTGGAGACTGGTGTTCTGATCGATATCTCCTGTATGTTTTATTACTTTTTCTCTGTCTCATGTTTTCCGTTTCCTTCATCATTGGAGATGTTATCGGAAAGGCCGTAGTGTCTTGTCACAGAGACTGTCACAGTTGCAGTCTAACCTGCAGTGCATCGGAAAGCTCGTACACAAACAGGCACAGTGTAAAGACACACACGCCCGTTTGCAAGCCAATATAACTTTCCGGCCCTGACAATGTCCACTTCTTCCCATCAAGAATATATGCAGCAAAACAAAGCTGGAGAACTGCTGCAGAAACTGGGTGGATTTCCAGGCTGCGCCCTGCAGACATCTCATCCCGAGCGGCGGGGGCACGCGGTCCGGCCGCTCCGGGGCTCTGCCTGCACGGTCTGCCAGCGGCCTTCCTTACATTTAAAAATCCACACTGCAGACACATTCTTTCATTGGGATAACACCATATATACACGTGTGCTTGTGCATATATAGATACAGATATCCATCAGCTGCTTAGAGGCATGTGTGTATACGTATAAGATATATGTGTATATACATCTATTCTACATCTGGACTAGTTTTTCACTTTCGTACTCAGTTTACACCCAGACGCTCACGCATATGTGTAGATGCTTATAAAAACCTACGCCTGCATGTCTGTGCTCCGTGCACGTCTCCCCTCTAGGTCCTACTCTACACACCCCGTCCTGCCGAACCGCGAGTCCGGCACACTTCTTCCCCTTCAGCATTTCCCCGACGAAGGCAGCTCCCGGGTACCGCGGCAGGCTGCTCCTTGGCGGACGGCCTCATTCGCGGGGACCGTCCACTCCCTGCAGGGCATTCCCCGCCGACAGCCGGCAGACCCACTCGCAAAGCCCCCGGGTCCCAACAAGCCGCCGTGTACCGTCGGCAGCCTTCTCCAAGCCGGGACCGCCCGAGCTCTGCCTGTCCCCTTTCCCCGGGCATTCAGTTGATTTTCGCCCTCTTCCCACCACCCAGCGCTTCCCCCGAGGTACCCCCACCGCCTCTGTACAGGAGAGCGTATTAAGCTGCTGCAGAAATTGGACCACAGTTCTTTCTGCCTTCTTTCGCAGACTCCTCCATCTCTATCTTTCTCTTTCTTTAATTTACGACCTCTCAGCTCCTGTTGACACAGTTTTCCACACTGCCTATATTGTAGAACTGCGTTGCAATATACGCCGAATCAGCCTAGGCGTCAGCCAGCACAAATAAGGGTGGGTATTTGGTATTTCGCAGCTATTTAATAATGCTCGGCTCCATTTGAGGATGACAACAAATGCACCTCGCCTCGGAGTTTTCCATGAGTTACAGCTTGAGATGCATTTTTCTTTCGTAATATCTTCAAGCTTACTAAAGCAAAACACCTAAATAACTACAGGAGATTTCCTCCTTAGCCTGGCCGTTAAGTAAACATTTAACTACTCCCTTTCGATAACTAAACCTGCTTTTCGCAGATGCCGGTCTTTTATACTGCAAAAGAGGGAATGCTGAGAAATATTTATATGTTTGTTAGTAAAAGCTAGAAAATTAGCTCTGAACATGCTATAAAAAATATTCGGTTACTTACCGATCATACCAGTTCAAGAAGCATGAAACCGATTTCAGGCGCCTGAGTCACTCGGGTGAACGCTGGTGGAGGTGCATAGGCGCAGGCAGTAAGCTGGAAAAGAAACAGTCAGAGTCGGGCTTATTGTTAATGTCTCAAAACAATTCTTTCAAAACCATTCCCATGCAAGCCCCGAGCGCTCCTCTTCCTCGGCCAGTCAGCAGGAGCGCTGCCGGAGCCAGCCCATGCTAACCCGGGTCGCAAGCCGGGTGTCAGGCAAGGCAGAGCAGCTTCGCCTCCCTCCTCACGGAAACTAGTGATCCCGTGGTGTATACTAACCAGCAATACGGGTATAAGCCGCAGCGCTGCTGGGGCATGCCTGTCGGAGTCGGGCATCGATGAAGTGCCCTTCCAAGCCGGATTTATTTGTTCCTCTACCGGACCGGCACAAAGCACTTTGCCAGAGCAACCTCAGAGCCTATCTAGTTCTCACACAGACTTTTGCCAAGAAACTTCTTGGATCCGTACTGTACCTGGTTTGAGATTATCCGATATTTAAGTTTTAATGAGTTTGTAGGGTTTTTTTTGTTGTTTGGGGGTTTTTTCAATTTTTTTTTTTTTAACGCAGGTTTTACTGTAAGGCATCTGCTAAACACTTGCATTAACCTCTGCCTCCATGATAATTTTTCCCCCCTTGTTTTAATTACGTTAGGGATGCGGAGGGGCAGCCAATCCTAAAAGAGGAGCTCGGCAATTAGCAGAGCGAACATCAAAAAGTTTTATTGCGGAGGGCGGCGGGCTCCGCCCCCGCCCCGGCCATTGGCGGCCGCCGCTTCTGACGACATATATTAACCCGAGCGGCCCTAAACATGTAGCTGTACATGGAGATCGGGCCGGGGAGCCCTGCCAGTGCCCCGCGCCGAGCCCCGCCGCCGCCCGCCGCCGCCGCGCCCGGCCGAGCGGCGCGGATGCCGCAGAGGAGAGCCGGGGCGCTGAGGCTCGCGGCGCGGCGGGCAGAGATGCGAGCGCCCGCCCAGCACTGACGGCCCCGCCGCCGCGCAGGGCAGAGCCAGCGCCGCCCGCCCCGAGCCGGGGGCGCATGGAGGGGGGCCGCGTGTAAGTACCACCCGGCCGGGCCGCGGCGGACTTGGCGAGAGCGGAGGGAAGCAAGAGGCGAGGAAGATCCCAGGCTGGAAAGCCAAGCCAAGCCATTTTGTTTTGGTCGACATCTCTCCACAGCATTTTTTTTTTTTTTTTTTTTTCTGTGCGCGCTTCCTCGAAGACCCGGCCCCGGGCGAGGAGGAGGAGGAGGTGGAGGCACAACGCATGAGCGGCGGCGGCGGCGCCCGGGCAGGGGGGATCGCTCGGGCACCCGCGGGGACTTTGCAGCAGCGCCCTATGGAGAGGCAGCGGGCAGCGGGGCAGTGCTGGGGGGTGAGGGGCGGGCAGCATCCCCCGCCCCTGCGACGGGGGTGGGGGGGGCGGGGAGGGGAAACCTTTGTTTTGGGGCCCGGGGGGGCGGGGTGGGGTGCTCTAGGGAGCGGGGATGAGTCTTGTGGGCGGCTTCCCCCACCACCCGGTGGTGCACCATGAGGGCTACCCTTTCGCTGCCGCCGCCGCTGCCGCTGCCGCCGCCGCCACCCGCTGTGGCCACGAGGAGAACCCCTACTTCCACGGCTGGCTCATCAGCAGCCACCCGGAGATGTCCCCCCCCGACTACAGCATGGCTCTGTCCTACAGCCCTGAGTACGCCAACGGGGCGCCGGGCATGGACCACTCCCATTACGGGGGGGTGCCGCCCGGGAACGGCCCGCCGGGGCTCGGGGGGCCCCGGCCGGTGAAACGCAGGGGCACGGCGAACCGCAAGGAGCGGCGCAGGACTCAGAGCATCAACAGCGCCTTCGCGGAGCTGAGGGAGTGCATCCCCAACGTGCCCGCCGACACCAAGCTCTCCAAGATCAAAACTCTCCGTCTGGCCACCAGCTACATCGCCTACCTCATGGACCTGCTGGCGAAGGACGACCAGAACGGGGAGGCGGAGGCTTTCAAGGCAGAGATCAAGAAGACAGACGTGAAGGAAGAGAAGAGGAAGAAAGAGCTGGTCAGTGCTTCGGAACGGGACGGGGCGGGACGGGGCGGGGGAGCCGCGGAGGGGAGGCTGCTCGGTCGCCCGCCGGGGCCCCATCCGAGCGCGCCCGGCTCCTCGCTGGGCAGAGTCGCCGGGGCACGTCCGTGGGGGACGCCTCGGTCCCACCGGTCCCTGGCCGTAGCTGCGGGCCAAAAGCGGGACCGTGCGCGGCTGCGAGCCGCCGTCGGCGTCCGGATCCGACCCGGCGGATAAGAGCAGCCTCGGGGAAAAGATTGCCACACATTAGGGCCCCCGGGGAAGATATTCCCGGGCTGCTGCTTGTCCCGTATCCCAAACCGTGATCTCGCAGGAGGCAAGCCTCTGCTCTCTTAAATGAAAATCTGAAGGCATGATTACCTACTAAGCCCAGCCCAGCTTTAAACCCTCGGCAAGTGCGAGGTTCTCAGCGAGAGGCTCTCCTGCCCCTGCACTCGGCGCTTCAACTTTTTTGATTTTTAACGGGAGAGTTGGTTAAGGCGAGGCAGCGCAAGCCCAATTTCGTGTAGGCCCCATGGCGTGCTCGCGTGTGATTGATTCCCGCATAAGTCAGCGGCCGCAAGTCCCATGTTTTGCCCAGTGAACGTGCCAGTGCCCAGCTTCTCTCCGCAATCAGGGAGGGGATGGTTTAGGGGGGGCCTTATCGTAATCCCCGTGGATAGCTGGCGCCTCTGAGCCTGCAGCCCCGCGCTCCGGCCGCCACAGAGCAGCGGGGTGGCACGGAGAGGGAGCCGGCCTCCGCAGGGCTCCGCGGGCGGGCGCGCACCGCGCGAGGCCGCTCCCACGGGCGGCGGCTTCGCCCGCGGCGAGATCCCGTGGGGGTCCCCGTTATGTCTCTTGAAGCCCGCAGGCCTCGATGTGTTCGGGTGTCCTCGTAGTTTTCGATCTCGAAGCAGAGCAGATGAGACCTAGAAAGGGGAGGAATATATCTAACCTTTTTTTTCTCTCCTCTCCCCCTTCTGTTTCTGTCTCTCCCCTCGCATCCTGTCTCCCCAGAACGAAATCTTGAAAAGCACAGTTAGCAGCAACGATAAGAAAACCAAAGGGAGGACTGGCTGGCCGCAGCATGTCTGGGCTTTGGAGCTCAAGCAGTGAGCACGGCAGGACTGGAGGAGCCGTCCTCTTAGTCTCGGTAGTGAGCTCTCCTCTGAGGACTCTTTGTATTTGGAATCATCCAGTTTATTTATGTGCAATTTCTCCCCCAACCCCCCAAAATGTGGATATTTGAAGGAGAGGGAAAAAGCATTCCATATATGAAGAGGAAACTCCAGCTTGGTAAGGGGTAATGTCTCTAAATGTTTTGTGAATGTTATTTGCTCTGTATAAAACACGTGGGGAAAACAGAATCATAGAAAAGGAAAAAAAAAATCCCTCCCTGGCATTAGTGTGTATGTGAAGTGTATCTTTAATACTTGGCCTTTTGGATATAAATATTCATGGGATTATAAAGCTATATTTCAACAGAAGCAGTTGCACCAATGTTTCGATTGACTCGGTATTTAGTGTTGTAATTTTGTTGTGGTCGTTCGGTATTTGAAGATGTTTTCAACAGTTACTGGTTATGTGCACTTCCGTCCGTAAGGGAAAAAGTGGAATCTAATTAATATTGAAGGTGTAAACGTTGTAAGTACTCAATAAACCACTGTGTGTGTTTTTTACAAAACAAAAGAAAAAAAAAAGAAAAAGGAAAAAAAGAAAATTCAAATCTTTTTATGTTTTATACCTCAAAATGTTTTGAATAACAGCGTTGTTTATGGCTTTTTTTTTCATAATATTTAAAATATTCGGAAGTAAACTAAATTATAAAGATGGCTCCTAATTTTATTTTTAAACAAGTGACTGAATTAAAGGAGGGAGGGATCTCTCAGCCCCCTGAGTATTGAACAGAAACAGGCAGTTCATCCGAATAGGAATTCCTTGTGGTGGTGTTCTCCATGCAGGAGACCTACTGCGAACGGGAAATGGACAAGGGTGCAAACCCCGGGCGGCTCAGGAACAGCAGAGATGCGCGGTTTTCGTGCCGTCCGAGCCCGGGCGGCGGCGGTGCCAGGCGCGGGCCCGGAGCGGGGGCGGCTTCCCGGAGAGGGGCCGGAGGCAGGCGAGGGAGGCTGGTGAGCTTTGCTCGGAGTGATTATGTAGCAGGTAATTTTACGTCAAGAAAGAAAGAGCGAACAAGGCAAGGGATTTGCGGGGGTCTGGGGGGGGGGGGTGGTGCTGTAGGGACTGTGTAAGATTTACAATGAGCTATGGTGAACTTAATATTAACTTTGTGGTTCCTAAAACTCTCCTGGGTTGCACGTTTCCAGTACACTGCAGCGAGTATAATTATTTTAACCTTTTTTATCCAGCTGCAAACTGCAGCAGCCCAAGCTCTGGCTCTCTTTAGCATGTTCATTGCTTCCCCAACAGGATCTCTCTTCCTTTAAATACTTTGCCCTGCCCATAGAGTCCTTTGCAAGGGTCCCGGTGCCAGTCTGGTGACTTTTCTGCTCCCCAGTACCAGGGTGAGGTGCAGATTTCAGTGCTGTGAAATGCACGGCATCCTTCTGTGTTGAAGGTACACAGGGGAAAAAAAATTAAAGGTTTTCACTAAAGGAAGCTGATCTAGGTATTTTTGGTCCATTCCTGATTAAGGGCAAGGTTTTTCACCTTTTCCATAATGAAATTAAGGCTCGTATTTTAAACTTTTACATAAATCACATCAACTTAAACCAAGCTGGCTCTCTCTCCAGGTCCAGGGCTGCATACCTGCCGGCCTTCCCGTGCCACCGTGCCCAAGGAAGTGGTTCCCAACGAGACCCAGCAGTAAGCGTAGGTAGATGTGCAATTGCCCATAAAAAGATAAGGGAGCCCCTGCGCCGTTTCGCCGCCCCTGCTGACAGTGAGGAGGTTGCGGGGTTACAACAACCAGACAAAAGTGATGTGCCCTCCCTCCCGTCGGGTCAGGCAGCCCGGCTCTGCTCTCCGGCGTGGGTCTGTGTTTACAGACACTTGCCTCTGTTTATAACACTTGGAGAGAAGAATCTGCCCCCTTGTTTGCTTTTCCTTGCCTATTAGTTGCCCAGCTGATGAACTGGAGCTTCTCGCACTCTGCGTTCACTACTCAAATAATTTTTATTTTTTTTTGTAGCGGCACAGGGAAAAATAAAAAGGGTGAGGGGTGGCTGCGAATGCTGCGGTGGAGCACATCATGGGCAGCCTCTCTGCAGAAGCCCTGTCTTCCCTCGACCGAGTCACCGGGTTGCAACTCCTCCGGGAGATGCGCGGTAGGGCCCACGGGCGGCTCCGATATCCAGTCTCCGAATAGCCTGTCCAATATTTCCCCATGAGTAATTTTCCGGTTTTGTAACGTCAGTTTATCAGAACCGAAAGCCCCTGTGAATACGCTAAGGAGGATCTCTTTTAATTGCTCACTAACGAGGATGTTGCTATTTTCTCAGGAGCAGCCATTCCCGCATCTAAATCGCAGGAGCCCTAGACAGACCGGAGCCGACAAAAATGTAGGTTTTGACGTTAAAAGCTAAATGGGGAAGCAGAAGGTAAATTGATGGTAGATGGGGATGTCAGTGCCCTGGCCTCAGCTCTCCGCCGGCGGAGCCAGGGCCTGATAACAGCAGAGCGCTGCGCTCCGCATCCTGCCCGCACCCGGAGGCATCGGCATCCCGTCCATCTGCCCTGTAATTCCTCGGGCCAAAACATTTTTGGGAGCTTCTACCAAGGTTAAAGGCATGTAAGAGTAGGGATAGCAGCCTTTCCCACTCTGCAACTTTTCTCTATGGGTGCAGGGAGGAAGAGAGAAGGGAGGGCAGGGCGGAGAGCAGCCGGGTCGCTGAAGCCCTGTCCCCTCAGATTGAGTCACGGATCTGTGTTTTAGGCTTGTAGCCTCCTTTCATGGCTAAGGGAGTGAGACCCCCTGCTCTCTCTCAAGAGAACACAACATTTTAATTTTTTTTATCCTCTTGAAAAGGAAGACCGACAAAACTCCCCCGGGTGACGTCCCGCCTCCCCTTCCCTCCCAAGGAGCGGCCCCTCGGTCCCCCGGGGTGCGGGCCCGGCTGCACGCCCGAAACAGCGGGGACCTCCCCAGCGGCTGCGTGTCCCCTGGGGGACCCGAGGCATACAGCAGAGCGGATTTTTAGAGCTAGTCCGGATTTTGGAAAGCCGGGACGCAGCGAGGGGGCGGCTCTGCGCTCCGCTGCTGGCAGCGAGCCTATCAGCCGCTGGCAGTACTGAGTTTTGGGGCACTCTGCAGCATGCAGGACCTCGTTGCTATCGGATGTGTATGCCATGCCTGCACTCCGGCAAGCAAAAGAGATAAAAATGTGGCGGGGCCTTTTTTTCTTTGTTTTGCTTTGTTTTGTGGTCGGGGGTTTTTTGGAGGTTTTTTGGGTTTGTTTGTTGTTTTTTTTCACACATACTCCCCCTCTCCCCCGTGGTTCCCAGGAGCTCTTCTTTGCCCCAAAAGATTATTGCAATAATTATTTCTCGTTTGATATCGTTGTCAAAGAGGTGCAGCGGGGCCTCTCGGCCAAGCCAAAGACACCCCCAGAACAAGCGTCGGGCCATATGTGGGGTATAAACAGGACTGAGGGATGCCGTGGAGACAGCATGAACTTGAAAGATGGGAAAGGAGGTGGGGAGAGAAGTTCAATAATAAAGCCTCTAAGCAAAATATCCTCCTTTTGCGCTTGGAAACCTAACCTTAATCCTCCTTTTTCACACGTACTCGCCCAGCGACTCACAAATACCCCCAGAAGAAATCTCCAAGTAGCGATGGGAAGGAAACGCATTCCGCACGCCTACAGACATAATCCCCTCTGCTGTAACGAGGGGCTTATCAATGTTTTATATATTTTTAATTTGGGATTATTTTTTTTTCTGCGCGCCACGAAATATGTGCCTTTGCAAACCAGTTCCGATCTTTTCTATTTCTAATTGGCCCATTACTGTTCAGCTGTTTCAGCTTGTCACCTACAATGGAGAGTAAAGCAGAGTCTGAATAATATATTCACATAAATTCTAGCAAAGCCGGGCGATGCACGAGGCCAGCGGATTTCTGAGGTTCCCTGTGTCTCCCTCTTCCCCTTCCAAACCAGCGTGGTGTGTGTCTCTCTCTTCCTCGGTTTTCCCTCCCCCAACCCCATTTTCCTCTAGAAACACCATTGCTTTGATGATGCGATTTTAGAGCATTGATTACAAATTTATTCTCAGACACTATATAAGTCTTTATATCTGCTATTAGAGACATCTGGGAATGATTAGAGCCGTCCCTCCCCCGGCTCTGCTCCCTCTATCTTGCAGCGAGGAGCTAGAGACATGTTGACGTCAGATCAGACGGCTCGGAGCCATCCTGCTCTCCACTTGGGTGTAATCACGGCGACGCTTTCCAAGCCCCGGCCCGGCAGCGGCCGCCAGCTGGGATGCGGGTGCAGTGGGAAGCGGCACTCCAGCCCCGGGGCTCCTCGGTACAGCCCGGTTTTGAACTCCGGAGGCTCCGGCTCTTCTGAGTTTGCCGCCGAGGTTGTTTGTTTATTCGTCTGTTTGGGACTTGGAGAAAGCAAAAGCGGTGCATTCCGCGGGCGGGGTTACTCCCCCCAGCCCCCGGCCCAGCGCTTGCTTTATCTCTGTCCGATTTCTCCCGGCGCATTCGCTCACAGCGTTGTCTTCCAAAATAAATATCGAGCCAGGCATATTTCCACCTTATGTCTTGGCAAGGAGAAATTAGCCAAAGTGCGACGCTTACGTGCGGGCAGTCGCAGGCGTGCTGACACCCCGTTATCCAAAGTGGTAGTCGGGTTTAGGACGTGCCGGGAGAGCTGGGGGTTGCTGTAAAACAAGACGATTCCCTACCCAAACGGCAGTGCTGCTGGCAAGGAGATGGCTTTGCACCTGCTATTAAATCCTAATGAGTCGCCTCTAATTGAGAGCTGGGGCTGACTGACGGTAAGGCAGAACAGCCAGCATGGAAGCCTTGGCTCAGCAGGACCCAAAACCACGTTTGATAAGCTTATTTTGACAAACCTTTTACTTCACAATTTTCTTTTTTTTTTATGTTTCGTATCACTCTATTTTTTCCCCCAAGGAGGTAAAAGAATAATAATTGAATAAATACAACTTAATCCTCCGCTGGCTGTTCGCAGTCTTGGACGGCTGACACTTGTCCAGCTGTACATTACAATCGGTGCTACTACCAGGAAGGAGGGGCGGGGGGGTGGATGAGAAAGCAGTTGATCTCGTCTCCAGAGGAAAAAGATAATGTTAGACAATTTATCTGAAGGATTAAATTCTCGCGGTAAAATACGCTTGCCAGGAAGAGGGAGAAAAGAAAAACAAAGCCCTGTGTGACCCTAAAAATAAATTAAAAAATACTTCCATTTCTTTGTTCCAGCAGAATAAAATAAAATAAACCCCCTAAGATACCGCAACGTTCCTCTGTGTCTATCTGTAATCTCGAAAGGAAAAGGAACATTTCCTTTCTGAATCAGTGCAAACGGTATGCTATGAGCTCGGCTTCCCACCACAGCCACCGACCCAGGGGGTCGGGCGGGAGTAAGTGAATTTTTTAAAAGCTGTTAAAGTAAAAGGAAAAAAAATAAATAAAAGCTGCAAAATGAGCCCTAACAAAACAAAACCAAAAACAACCCAACAACAACGAAAAAAACCACAACAAAAAACCCAAAACCCAAACTAAACAATAACAACAACAACAACAACAACAAAAAACCAGCAAAATCCTATTTCTATCCTTCATGGGAGACGTGTGACTGATGACGCCTCTGTGGCAGGGCTGGGGCTGTGGCCCCAGCACCTCTCCCCGGGCAGTCCCCTGTCCTGAGGCTGGAGCCGTCTCCCCCCGGCAGAGGCCGTGCGGATGCTGGCGGAGCGGGGGCCGTGTCCTGCGGGCCTGCCTGGCCGGGGCGCGGGGTTCTGCGAGCCGCAGGGCTGGGGCCGAGGCACGGCTGCCGCCCGGAGCGGCCCTCTGGGAGCAGCAGTGATGTGTTGGCGAAACAATGGAGATCAGCCGGCCCGCATCTCGGAGCCCTTCGTTTGCTACCCGTGGAGGCTGTGCAAAGCAGAAACAAGCCCCTCCGTTGCCCAAAGGACGCGGGAGAAAAATGTACAATTCTATCTTAATGCAGAGCAGTAGAATCGTTCCGCCGGTGCCGTCTACTGAGGAAACGTGGGGGTAATAGGGAGGCCGACCCTCCTATAGGGGTCTCTATTTGCATGCCGTATGTGGCTATAGGCTGCAACAGCTGCGTATAATGAGCTTCTTAAAAAAGATAAATACGTGTGCAAATCCAGAGGAGTTTTCTAAAACTGGCCTGAAAGACAATGAAATGTCCTGCCAGAAAATACAGGAGGCGGACGAGATTAAAAATAATATTAGGTGCTTCCCCCCACAAGCCTCTAGCCTTCGCAGAGGTGCTGGCAGCGCTGCCCGAAGGAGGACCCCGGCAGCTGGGGGGGCGCGGAAGGCCGGGGACGCCCGGGGGTCGGGCGGCCCTGGGGGGAGGTGGTGTCTGGAGCGGTCTGGCAGGAGCGAGCAGGAGCACACTGCTCGGCCTTGACTGCCTCTCTCCCAAATCTGGTTTTCATAGAGCCGCGCAGTAATTACCTAAAGCCATAACTGTCTCTGAAATTATTCATTAAAGTCATTCCCGGGAATCTAGCGGCGCGAGAGCCTACGTTTACGGCCTTTGCGCCCTCCGAGCATGACATCGTCTCTCGCCTTGCGTCCTCGGCGGCCGAGTGCTCAGCATCGCGGAGAGGAAGGGGGAGACAGGATTGCTCTCTCTTGCCTTCCTCTCGGTGTATTTGTTTGCGGGGGCTCAGGTTGCTTTCCCCCTTTTGGCAAAGGAGCGCGATGCAACCCGGCAGATACCTTGGGAGCGAGGAGGGTATTTTGGGGAGTTGCAGTGTTGTGCGGAACATCATGTCTGTGCCCTGTGGTGCTGTCAGCGGTGACAGATCCCAGATGCAGTCGCTACTGTATGGCAGATTGAGTTTCTCAGCAGAAAACTCTCTCCCTCCCTCCCAAACGTCTTCAAAAACCTTCTCCAGATACTGCGGGTCACTTCTGCTCAAACGGGGAGAGAAAGGGGGGAAAAAAGGCTTTTCCTCTCTCCTCCCTCTCTCTTCCTCCCGCCGGATCTCTCTGGGGTGCGCGGGGGGCCGTGACCGGGCCCTTGTGCACCCGGGGGCCCGAGGCGACCCCTCTCACCCTGGTCCTGCTGAGAGCCCGTCGCCGAGCACGGGGACCGTGGTCCAGGTAAGCGGGGGGCGGCGGGGAGCGGGGCCGGCGGCCGAAGTGATCGCCGGAGCCGGTCCCTCCTCCCCCGGTCGGATCTCGCTGCCTGAAAGGAGTTGCCCGAAGCTGGGTGGCTGAGGTGTTCCCTGGTCCCAGACGTGGGCATGGGGTGAGAATGGGGGGACAAGGCAAGACCCCTCGCAGTGCCCCGCCCGCCGCGGCGGGAGGCAGCAGCCGGGACCCGCATCCGCCCAAAGCTCCCGATCCGGCGGGGCTCGGGCTACCGGAGGAGGTAACGAAGCGGCGTGACTTTGGGGACTTTAAACGGGGGACCGGAGGAAGAGCGGGAGGAGTAGGGGAAGGCTGGCCGGCAGGGCTGGGAGCACACCCGGCCGGCTAGCCTGGAGCCAGGAGGACGAGCCAAGAGCGAATCCTCAGGGGCCGGCAGCCGCTGTCCCGGTAAGCGGAGGAGGTCGGGCCACCCCCCAATCTTCCCTCCTCTTCGCTTTTTTCCACCTCTTCACGTAAATGCAAGAGGCTCGTGTTTTTAACAGCCCTGTCTCTCTGAGACATATAATGACTTTCAACATTCCTGTCCTCCCACCTCCATAAAATATTGATGCTCCCCGAGTGCCCAAATCAGAGGTCAGTTTGCTGTGGTGTCTCCTGGAGTTCTTCTCCCCCTCCGTGCAAATGGGTCATGCTTGAGAGCTCATTGTGCACCGTGGTTGTGTAGCCCGCTCCTCCCTACCTTAGAGGAGCGATGCCCGTGCAATGTATGGCACCGGAGGGGGGACTCCCATCCGCGGATGAGCCCTCAAAACACTTCGCAGGATCGCGGGGAAGGCCCACTGCTCCCGATGGGCGATTTGGTGTGGCAGCCCTGGGGTCGGAGTACCCCTTGAGAAGCGCCTCGGACCTCATTCCCCCTAATTTCCCTCTGTGTGGAAGCAACCTCATTTTGTTCGTGTCTGATGGAAACGGTTTCAACTAACCCCGCTCTCGGTCTTTCCTTCCCCAAACGAATTGAAAGGCATTAATTCAACAGCTCGCACACCCCCTCCCCCACTTTTCCTTTTGTCTTTTTTTTTTTTTTTTTTTTTTTTAAAGGCAACTCTTGCCTTTAGCAGAAGTATAATTGTGACCCTGCCTGATCCACAGAGCCTCCTGTTGGGAGCAGTTAGCTGTGGTTGCATTAGGCCAAAGGACCTCCCAAGTGGCGTTGGCCTGGGTGTCATAGGAAGGGACTCTGCACATTGTCCATTCTTTCTCATCAAAGTCCCAGGCACCGTGGAGCCAACAGTTTGGTGAAGAAGGAAAATAGTAAATAAGCCTTTCCCCTCCCTTCCCAATCCAGCAACCCTGAGATCTTCCTGGGATGTGGAAAAGGGAACAAACTTTTTCATAACTTCAGCTCTATGGTGTGATTTACACTTCCGGCTGCTCTGTCAGAGTGGCAGTAATTTACAGCCTGATAAAAAAGACTTTAACAACAGCAGAACATGTACAAGTGAGTGGTGGATTACTATGCTTTTTTTTTTTTTTTTTTTTTTTTTCTAAATAGGACACAGGCAAGAAATAAAAGTTCGATTTCCTGCCTTTTTCCACCATGGCTGTTTGAAGAGTCGAATGGGTTGAAGTGTAGGCAAAAGAAAAAAGGAAAAAAAAGAAAAAAAAAAAAGAAAAAAAGAAAGAAAAGGTAGGAGCAAGCTGAAGAAAACAGACTTGAAGTAAATCCTGGGCTTTTGTTTAGATATTGTATATTATACATCCACGTCTCTCCTATCTCTCTAAGGTTTTCGCTTAATGGATACTTCTACTATTGTGGTCTCTGGCCAAACCCTACTAGTCTTGCCCCAGGGATTGCTTTCATTTAGCCAAGTAGCTATTGTGTTTAAACAATTTCTTTCCTTTAATAATTCATTTCTTCTCCGGAGTCTAAAATCGAGTGGGTCTGGTAGCGTTTATGAAAGGGGAAGCATCTTTTATTCAGTTCTAAAACCGGGGTAATAGCGTTATCCCTTCTTGAGGAGCATCCAGCCAGACTTCTTCACCAGGGCAGGGCAGGACGGGTCTGGAAACTAATGTACAACATCCCTATCCTGGTAGGAACGATAAAGTTTAGTAAATTACAAATATGTGAATTTGGCAGACAGTTAGGGATGAAAATGATCAAACGATTTAAAAAAATAAAAAAAAAAGAAAAGGCAAGCAATGAATAAAACACATGTAGCAGTTGCCGCTTTCATGACTTTGGTAATTATTTACACCTGAATCATAGTTTACTCCAGCCACGGTTTCAAAAGTAAACCTTTAAAGAATTTAATTATTTCCAGTTTTCGGCAATAGACACGAAAAAAAAAAAAAACACGAAAAAAAACGTAGGTTAGTGAGTAACTGCTGTCTCCCGAACTCTCATAAAAGGCTTTATGTGCATTTCCATCCCAAAGACACAAGCAGCCCTTCTGAGTTCCCTCCTCCCATCCGTACAGGAGCGCCCAATGTCATCTGTGCATGTATTTATGGCCTAATGGGAGAGTCCTGAAGGTCACATGGGACGGTGCCGCTGCATATATATATATATATATATATATATATGTATGTGTGTGTGCGTGTGTGTGTGTGTGTGTATGTATATGTATATGTATGTGTATGTGTATGTGTAAGTGTATGTGTATCTATATCTATAGATATGTGTATATCCGTATATATGTATATATATAATGTATATATATGTATAAATATATGTATATATATATATACACACACACACACACTTATATTCATACATTTGCCTATATGTATGTGTTCAGTCGAGGCACAGTATTGAAGCACGTGTGGGTGAACTCCCTGGCTCCTTCCTTCAGCTCTATAATAGCTCTGTTATTTTTACTAAACGATCAGGATGGCTCTACGTGACCCTTCGTCATTTAAAACCATTTTCTATCATTGCACGTGTGCCGGGGGTGGATGGATGGGGAGAGGGGAGGAATCGACAAGTCACTGAGAATAACTGGGAAAGCCTGTGATGTATAGCACTTTTATCTTTATTTAGGCACACGTTCTCCTCAGGATGGCCTGAGTTTCCAGGCGCGACAAGGGCATGAAGCACATACATCCTCGGGGAGGTGCAGGCAGGCTAGGGGAGCTGCTGTGGCCGGGGGACGGCTGGGCTAGCGCAAGGGCAGGGAACCCTCTCGTTCCCCTGCTGCTGTTTCCTGCGTGTGAATTCCGCACTTTTGGGAGAAATTTCAAACAAAGAAAAATTAAAAAAAGGCTGTTCTCCGTTACCGGAGCTCCTCAGCCACACTGGCTGGGGAGTGCGCGGTGGGCGCGGGCAACAACCCAGGGGCTGGGACTCCCTGTCTCCGCCGAAGCCCCTCCTGCCATGGTACTGCGGTGAGCTGCCAGCTGCGAGTACTTTCAGTGTTTTACTGCTCCCCCTCCTTGAATCCACCGCACTTCCCTGGTCGGGGCTGCCTTGGCATCCTTCGAACAGCATCCTGGTGTGCACCGTATCCCGGGGCAGGGCTGGGATTTAAAGGGCTCTGAAGAAGGCAATTTGCTTTTAGGAAACCGGTTCTGGCTTTACTCTGGTGGGAGTCCCGGGGGTAAAAGGGAGGGACGCGTGGTTTGGAGCGCAGGCTTCTGCAGGCGGGGGTGTGCCCGTCCCTGGGCACCGCGGCCGGGCAGGGAGTGCCGGTCGGTCCCGGCGGGAGCTCCTCGGGCACATGCCACGCACAGCCGGCTGCGGGAGGAGGCGGTGGCCCGGGATCCCGGGACTGCCCTCCTCCCAGCTCCTTCCTTCTGCCCTGCCCGGACCTGGCGAGGCGGGACTCTGCGCTCGCAGAGCGGGGGATGCTAAAGGAATGGAAAAATTATCTCCACACGCGGTTTTTAAACTTTCTGGAGCTTCCCCAAAACAAGCTGCATCCTCAAATCATTAGATCTGTGAGGGTTTTATACGCACTCCCTTTCCCAGAGTAACGCACTGCTGGTGCATTAAGCAGTAGCTGTAGGAATATGTGGACATAAACGTATATGTGGGGGCATGGATTGAAAAGCTGTGCATCACCTTGGGCTAAGGGCTCACTCCTCAGTGTTTTTCTGGTCACTGGCTCCTCGTCTGTAAAACAGCTGTTAGAAACTGTGTTCCCCGAAGGACAACGAGTTCGGGATGGTTTTTTTAATTTTTTTTTCCCCCTGCTCTTAGCTGAGAGAAAGTAATATCGTGCTGGATACAGGGAGGCGAGAAGGGACAGTAACTAACTGTAACTCATTTTCTAGAGGTATATCACCTCAAGTATGTGCTTCATCATACTTTTTTATTTATGATGGCCGATCATTTTAATATATGTCCAGTCATTTGCAATTACTCGAGCTTCTTTCTTATTTTTGAAAACAAAGGTATTTTTTCCTTGTCCAACCCTAAGAAGACGTACCCAAACATAAGATTAAAAACATACATCTTATTAAAGATGGGCGGCGCTGGTTCTCACTACAGCATCTCATTAAAATCGACCAGAAAATAGAGATTGAAACATTATAAGATCATATAATATATTTCGAATGTAAGATATATAAGCATAGCAGGTGTTTAAAACGGTAACATTATTATTTTAGGTTTTTTTTCTTTGGTTGTTGTTATTTTTTAAAGCAAAGTGGTCATTTTATGTAATGGTCTACACACACGTGTGTATATATATATGTGTGTGTGTGTGTATGCATATATGTGTGTATATACATTTCCTTCTCCCCGAAGAGAGCTCTAACACCTCCAGCACCTGTTGCAAGCCACAAAAGAGAAGATCACACTGCGAATTCTTCCTGTGGTTTTATTTATTTATTTATTTACTGATGATAAGCACTCTTCTGGGACAAAACAGCTACTGGAAAACTTTACTAAGTAAACGTCCACCTTAAATATCTTCGAGGTTCAATTAATTTTACATTGGGATGAAAAACGTGCCGGTTCGGTCCCGTGTTTCCCAAGCAGGACACCTCCGAGGAGATCCCTGGCAACCTTTTCTCTATTTTATTAAATTCTATGGAAACTAGATACTGAATATGCTTTTTATATTGACTTGCTGAACCGCAGGGCGAAAAGCATGACAAAATTAAAAAAGCTTGAGGGGAGAGTCCGAAAAAGTGCCATGTTCTCCTTCACTTAGTTGGGGTTCTTTCCTGGGGCTGTCCTCACCCATTGCAGCGAGGGCGGCCCGGCGGGGCTGCCGTGGCACCAGGGGGTGCAGCAGCACTCCGGGTACCCGCGGAGCCCCCGCGGAGCCCCCGCTCGCCTCCCGCACACCGGGCGGTGCCACCCCCCACCCCCCGCCCGAGGCACCCAGTGGAGGGGGTGAAGCCGCCGTAATTATTTTCCCCCCCAGATGTTGTCCTGGAATTTAAAGGGCTAAATCCCAACTCCCAGGCACATAGCTGGGGTGTGTTGTATCCTATCAATTCATTACAAGGAGGCATTTTGGGAAGGCTGGTCGGGATATTTATTTTAAAATGTGTGCTGAAAAGATATATGCTGGGGGGAGGACGGACAGGGTTGGGCGTCTCGGGTTTTGTTTCTAAGCCAACCCGGCACAGTTCGAGCTGTGAACAAATGGTTTCCAGAGAATAGTTATTTTCTCTTTCTTTTCCCTGCAAGAAGTTTGTTTGAAGTTCCCGGAGTTTTTAATGTTAAATAATATTAATACCAAAATGAATACTTTGGAGCTTATTGTTTTAATTTTGAAAAGCTGGTATGTGTGGGTTTCTTTCTTTCTTTCTTTCTTTCTTTCTTTCTTTCTTTCTTTCTTTCTTTCTTTCTTTCTTTCTTTCTTTCTTTCTTTCTTTCTTTCTTTCTTTCTTTCTTTCTTTCTTTCTTTCTTTCTTTCTTTCTTTCTTTCTTTGTTTCTTTCCTTCTTTCTTTCTTTCTTTTTCTCTCTCTGTTTCTTTCTTTCTCTCTTTCTCTCTTTCTCTCTTTCTTTCTTTTTCTCTCTCTCTCTCTCTCTTTTTCTCTCTCTCTCTCTCTTTCTCTCTTTCTCTCTCTCTTTCTCTCTCTCTCTCCCTCTCTCTCTCCCTCTCTCTCCCTCTTTCTCTCCCTCTCTTTCCCTCTCTCTCTTTCTCTCCTCTCTTCCCTGAGTTCTTGTTTTATTGTTTTTTTCTTTCCCCTCTTTCTTGTTTTCTTCTAGATTTCCCTCTTTATCTCTCGCTTTCTCTCTGTCTTGTTCTACTACCTTCTTCCTCTCTCTCTTTTCTTCTATCTCTCTTATTGCCCCCCCCCCCTCGATCGCCCTATTTTTTCCCCTTTTTTTGGAAACTTCTTCTTTCAACCGGACTATGTTCGGGATATTGTTGCTGGTAAAGAAAATAAATAACTCAATAAATAAAGCAGCCTCCTGTTATGACAAATTCCAAGCCGAAGCAACACTTCATGTGTTAAAATGCCCCTTGAGGAAAAACAAACAGAAAGAGACAAAAGCCTTTAAGAACAGGATCGTTGTCCCTTGCGGAGGTGTGGGAGGGGCGCAGGGCGCACCTCGCCCCCAGCCCCACTGCGGCGCAGCCGTCGGTGCCCCTGGCACAGCGATGAACGCTGCGGACATTTCTCCCGGGGAGGAGGGCTTGCAGGATCAGCCCTCAGCGTAAATCACCGGCAAACCCTCTGCAGGGCCGGCAGCACCGGGAATGGGCAGCTCGGCAGGGCTCTGCGCTTCCCTCCCCGTCACTTTTATATCTTTCATCTCTGCCAGCGCGTCAAAACTATTGCGAAAATAGCGAGGGATCACGTCAGCTCTTTGCGGAGGCTGAACCGCCTGATCAATTTCGACTCAGCCGGGCGCTATCCCGGCGGCTCCTGCCACCCGGCCTCTCGCTGCTGCCTGGGTGGGCAGCGGCGGGAGCCTGGCACCCATGTAGCCGGGAGCCCTCGTCACCCCGGGCAGGCATCGCTTAACGCGGGGCCAGCGTGAGAACAACGCCGTCCGCTGCCTCTGGGCACATTCTTCTTTAGAAATGGAGAGGAAAAACGAAGGAGCGTTGGTAGGGGGATTGTAGAGAGTCAGATTCTGAAGACGGTTTGTTCCTCTGCAGATCCTGGGAGGGTTTCACTCCGGCTGCGGGGGGCCATCCCCAGCCGGGAGCGGAGCGGGTCTGCCTGCCCTGAGAGGGTCGGAGGAAGGGGGTGACAGCCGCGCTGGGAGAGGTCCCACTCCGGCTAGCGAGAGCCCTTCGCTGTTCTGATCGCTTGCATGTGCCTGCGCCCTGAGCAGCCCCGCTCCGAGCAGCGGCAGATACCGTAACAACTCGCGTGTCGTAAATTACAGAGACCTCACCCTGGCAGGGGGATGCCGAGGAGGCGTCCGGTTTGTCTGCAGCTCTGGAAGGCACGGGAGGAACCGGCCTTGCTGCTTCCCTCACTTCCCTTTTTCCTCTCTCCCCCTCAGCCGACTCCTTCACGGAGGGTGATACCGCAATGACTCACTAGCACGTTTCGGTGCAAGGGAGACTTTTTGTCTCTCACCCCCACCCTTTTTTTTTTTTTTTTTTTTTGAGTTGTTAACTCCCGTTTATGATCGAAATGTTACCCTCTGCGTTTTGTTTCGTTCTGGCTGCCATTGGTTGGCCTGGGTTTAATCAGAAGGAAAAAATGCTCGCCACAAATGTAGCTATTGTTTGGCTGGAGAGACGGGGGCCGGGCGAGGAAAGCAGGGAGAACGGGAGACCGTGAATGATAGTGACGGTGGGACCAGCCATCCGCCTCACGGGGTCCCGGTCCTGTGCTCAGCCCTTCCGAAAACAGAGCTCCCTCTTCCCCCAACCCGCCCGCAGCAGTATGCAGGGGAGCCGGGGGCATGTTATCTCAGGAACATAATGCTAATAAATGTGCTCAGATGTTGGACATTCCCCTTGCCTGTTTTATAGGGTTTCGCTGGTGGTGCTTAATGGGCTGGGTCACCGGGACTGATGCTAGCAAGGTTATTAGGATTAAGTAACCTAATGAATCGTATGGCCATTAGCGGGCTTTGAAAGAAGGTAGTTTTCCCTGTAACCTGGTCTCCCGTCTCTTAACAGGGGCAATTATTTTTAACTGTCTCTCAATCACAGGTCGGAGGGGGGCTTTTTTTTTTTTTTTTAGTTTAGTTTATCTTATTTGTTTAAAACCTCTCTCTGATGCTTAGAAATTGGTTTCTCCACAGAAGGAGCCTGTCATTTTATCCCGGGGTTTCTCGGAAACGCTGAGCGAGCCAGACGCTGCGGCGGCTCCCGCCCTGCTCGGCGCTGCAGCAGCCGCCGGTGCCTTTCCCCTCCGCTGGCCAAGTGCATCACTGGGGACACGGCTCCGGGAGTGCTCGAGAAGGATTTGTACTTATTTTTCCCAGAGAAGGGTTTTTTTTCTGTGTCTTTTGCTTAAGCCAGGTAAGCGATGCGACGCTCGGTTCCCCTTCCAGAGGCTCGCCCCGCACCGCTCCCTCCCGGGGAGCCCTTGAAGGATCCTTCCTAGGGGCGGCTTCACCCCCCCGCATCAGGCACCACCGGCACCCGCGGGCCACCAAACCGAGGGGCGGCGCTGGGCGAGCGAGAAGGCCAGGCGGCGACAGAGGAAGGCCGGCAGCGCCGGAGCCTGCAGCTGCCTTCTCTCCCCGGGGCAGCCGTGGTCAGGTCATCAGAAGCTAACTCTTGGCCATCTGCTGTCTTCTATGGTAAAGAGAAACCAGCTATTATTATTATTTTTTTTATTATTATTACTACTATTATCATCCTCATCATCCTCATTATCTTTATAATAATCATTATCATCATTATCATCATCATTATTCTTATATTTTTGGCCCCAAGGTTAAAGATTATTTTTCCAACTTCGATGTTTTCCTCCCTACCTCCCCACCGCGAGAAGGTAGAGTTTGAGTGTGGACGCAGGTTACATACTACATTACATATCGTAATGTTTCTTCGGGGGGGGGGGGCGGGCCAGCGATGTGAATATCCTCTTTAATTAGAACAAGTGTTAACGGCTGGTTCAATTTGATCAGGTCTGAAATATTTGCACCGTGATCATTTTCCGGACCTTTCAGACTTTAAAAAAAGAAACCCAGATATACTGGAGAAAATTTTAGAAACGGGGGTAAAACCCGACAAGAAGTTGTTGGGAGAAGAGTCCTTTTATCCGGGCGCCTCTGCGAGCCCGGCGGTGCCTGCGCCGCAGAGCCGCTTGCGGCGGCGAGGCTGGGATGAAAGAACGCAGGGGTCTGGGGCGGCGGCTGGGGGCAGAGCAGGGCCCAGCCTCAGCTCCCGGAGCAAAAGGAGATGGGAAGACCTTGCCTGGCGAGGCCGAGTTCCCTTGTGAAGAGCTACAACCACCGAGCGGCATCTCCCGCGCCCAGCGACATGGCGCTGGCAAGGGTGACAGGGGTAGCAGGCTGGTGGCAAAACGCGATGCCGTGTTTCCCCCCCATAAAATCTCACGGTCAAGCTGCGAGGGACACGGCACCTGCCGGGCTGTCTGGCTCCCAGCCGCAGGGAAGGGGCTGCTCCTCGGGGGGCCCCTGCGGCAGGAGCAGCGCAAGGTGTCCGCCAGTAGAGCAGAGGAAAGCTCCAGCCCGCCTGACTTGGAAAGAATCCACTTTCCCACAGCTTTTTCAATCCCCAATACTTTTCACACCCTGTTAGGAGTTAATACCGCCGAAACCGCTAAACGCTTCCGTGCCTAAAGGTACGCCCCGCCAGGGGCTGCTGCGCCTGGCGGCCCCCAGCCCCCGGGCAGGACGGGCCGCAGCACGGGAAGCGCCGCCAGCCCGCGGAAAGCGCTCGTTTCTCCGGTGGAAATTCCTCGGATGCTTCGTACTTAGGCTACTTCGGGATAACTTTCTTTGAAAGGGCTTCGGCGGGCAAGGGAGGGGAAGGATTCTTTTGGGGAAGAGCGGGGCGATACTGCCGGAGCCGCTCCAGCTCCCTGGGTAATACTTCAGATGCCAGTCTCTAGGCGTGGAGAGCTGGCTGGGGTCAGCTATGCGGTCTGGCCTCTGCAACCAGCACCTCCGGACGGCAGGGAAAGCCACATGGAGCCGAGGAGAGGCGCGGGGGAGGGTGGGAGGAGGGGGTGTATCAAAGCCAGAATGGATCTTAACTGTAGCTAACGTTTTCTTGTTTGGTTGTTTTTGGTTTTTTTTGTTCTTGATTTTTTTTTTTTTTTTTAATGGGGGTTATTTTTCGGATTTGGTTTAGCCTCACACCTTCCAGCCGCTGCCCGTCCCGGTTGCCGGTCCCGCCCCAGCCGGCGGGCGGTGCCCCCGAGGTGGGCGGAGGGCAGCAGCGGCTCCGCTCCGGCGGTAGCTGACCTCGCCCCAGCGCCTCCACTCACCCGCAAGGCCAAGGGCAGCGAGAGGGCCTCTTTTTCCCTGAGCTCACAGGGACCATGCGATAACCGAACGCGCGACGCAGGAAAGAGCCGATCGGGGGAACGTTTCCAGTTCTATTTTCCCAGTGAAGTAATCGCTGGAAAATACAGGATGAGATTTCTTGCCACTCCTTTCCAAACCTGCCTACACCGTCCCCAGGAAAACCGCTCGGCTGGGGTCTCCCCAGCTCGCAGCAAGAGCACTTGTCTCTGAAAAGCACAAAATTCACCCAGAAAACCTAACTGCAATGTTCGGCGGTCAGGCCAGCTGTGCCCAGCCTTCCAAGCAGTAGGACATGTAGGCTGTCATTCAGAGCCTGAAGGGATTTGTCCGGCGTGTCTGTCTTCACAAAGCAAAAGGCTTACCCCCGGCGTAAAGTGAGAGTATCTCTGGAGTCCAGAGTTGCCTTTCTGCCCTCCAGCCCTCCAGGCACAGGGATGCGCCTCTTCTTTCACCCCTTAGCTCAAAATCAGCTTTCAATTTGTGGTAATGCCGGGGAAGGTTGGGACACCAGGTCGGTGGGCACCACATGTGCAGGATGTACCTTTAGCTAGATCGTCTCCAGTCCCCGGCGAACACTCTCAGCCGTGTGGGCTTAGCAGCATTCCTCATGGCGTTTGCTCTCCGTTCAAACCCCGTTAAAATCTTGTGGCGGGAGAGGGAAATCCATCGCTAACGCGCGTTGGCGGGACACTCCGCAGCCCTGGTTAGGCTTTTTCCCTCACCGTCGGAAAATACCCTGCGGGCTGGCCGCGGAGTGTTCCACACTGGGAGGAACTGCGGGTGCGGTGCCAGGACAGCTCCCGAGGCACAGGCTCATTCCCAGGCGGGAATAGGAGGCTGATTCCCAGGCGGAGGACGCGATTTCCCCGGCTGTCCTGTCCCTGCTCGGGACACGCACAGCCCCCCTGGCAGGTCCTGGCCGGCTGGAGCCTCTCCCCGGAGTTTCTGGGACCGGCGGGGTTACATCTCTAGGGCTGTGCTCGCAAAGTGGCAGCTCTCCCACCTCTCCTTGCTCTCCTCCCATCGCCCGCTGGTGTCCAGCTCCCGCTGCCTCCCCGTGTCCACCCAGCCGGATCCGAACACCCCAAGCCCTCGGCCACCTCAGCAGGGCGGATGTCCGTAGAGGAGAGGGCTACCCGGAGTTCCTCAGGCCTCGGCAGGCCTCTAAGTCCTGTCAAAACGGAGGGACCTGCGTTGGGCTGTGCTACACAAGCCGTGCAGACCTCTCGCCGCTCAGGTGTAACTAACAAGGGTCTCTCCTCCAGGCCTGCTGCTGGCCGGAGCCCTGGGATAGGTGCAAACCGTACCCATCCCCGCCATGAGTGCGTTTCATCTCTGCGGTACCATTTATTCAAATAGCACATGGAGTGCCAAGCCGAGAGCTGGGAGGACCTTCAGGGAAAGGATGCTCTTTGCAGACGAGATTGAGAGCATTGAGACCCGGGAACGACAGCGGCGGACACCTCAGCCAGGTGGCCGGGGCGGGCCTTTCCAGCAGCTGTGCCCCGCGGGGGCTGTGCCCCGCGGGGAGCTGTCACCGCTTGCTGCCCGCGGCTGCCAGCTCCGTGCCTTACACGGGACAGCGGCAGCAGGGATACAGGGATACAGGGATGCAGGGATACAGGGATACAGGCTCCCCGTGTGCTCGCACAGCCACCCCCGCCCGCAGGGCACATTCGCTTTCCTGTTCCCCTTCCCGGGAGCAGTGTGCTGCCGCCCGCATTGCAGAGGCGCGGGAAGGATGGGAAGGAACCGAGCTCGTGTTTAAAGCCGAATATCACACCCACCTGAGCAGCAGCGGTGGGATCGAACGCGTCCCCCTTCCCACCCCCTGCCCCAGGTGCTTCCCTGTGCGGCGTGGCTCCTTCCCGCGTGTGCGTACACGCACATATACGATTAATTAACGATTAATTATTACAGTCGAATATATATTAGGTTGTTTTAGTTACCTTTTTAAAGAATAGTGAGCTAGTCCCTCAAATTCCTTTCGTTTCATGCGCTTGCAGACCTACGAGCAAGCAACACAAGCTGAAGACTATCTAAATATACATTTTGCATATTAAAAATATAAAATCATACGCAAATACACGATATATATGTGACCACATATCAACTTGTATGCATAAATGCAGGTGGGAACTTCACTGAGATGCTCCGGCTTGCTGATACTGCAGGATGGGACCCGCGCTGTGGTGTGATGGGGTGCGATAACAGTGTCCTTTGGATGTGGACCTCGAGGAGGGGTTTGCCAGGCTCCCCCTCCCGGGGCTGAGCCCCCTCCCCTGACCCGATGGGGAAGGGACAGGATTTCCCTGACGCTGCCCCGTGCTCTAGCGAGGTGGGGCAGTGAGACACGAGTGTCTGCTGTGAGACTCAGCGCGGTGTCACCTCCGGCGCCTCCCCACAGAAAGCGATTTATCAGCAGATGCAAGAGGTGCCTGGAGTTACGAGCAGACACCAAACCCCGCCTCAGGACTCAAGAAAAAAATAAAGAATAAAAGTCCGAAGGAGAGAACCCCCAGCTGACAGTGGGCAAACAGGATGAGATCTCTCCTCCGTACACCGCACAGAAGAGAGGCTGTTTTTCCTTCGAGTTCTTTTTTGCAAAACTTACGTGCTTTAAATTCGTTTCCAAAACTCGCGTGGCACAGTCTAGAGGTTTCAAAAAACTCCTTATAGAAGAGCAAGCATTTGCTGTTTTTTTTTTCTTTTCTCTTATAAGTGTACATTGTAGACAAAAATAATGGATAAACGCATACGTCCACCCCCCTTTTAATAACCTTCTGTGAAGTCACCGCGTAACACATCAGAACAATGATTTTAGACCTGACTCATTCACTTAGTTAAAAGAAAGGACAAAAATAATGAGGAGGGGAGAGGGAGAGAGACAGGAGACCCTCCACCATTTTTATTATTAATGTTTCCCCGTCGGTGTCTTGCATGAGGAGCCGAGATCGGACGCAGAGCAGGGCAGAGGGAGCTGCCGAGCCCCTGCAGCCAGGGAGCTGGAAGCCCAGAGCTGTTGCCTTCCCGCAGGAAGGTGGGGATTGCTTTCCAGGCCAGGTACGAGCAGGTACGAGCCAGGCAGCGGCCAGGTGAGCTCCCCGCCGGGCACGGCTGCCGGCCCCTCTGCGGGGCAGCCCCTGACCTGCGTCTACCGGGAAGGCAGCAATTTGAGACCGTCTTTCACTCGGGGAGGAAATAACCTCATTTGCAGAGACAGAGCAAACTCTTAGTCATTAGCAGGAAAAAAACAAAAAACAAAAAACAAAAAACCCAACAAAACAAAAAAAGAAGAAAGAAAGAAAAAAGAAAAATTAAAAAATACTAAAAATAAAGAAGAATTTAAAAGGGAAATAAAAGTAAAAGATAAAAAAAGGAGTCAGTAAAAGGGTAATAAAAATATAAATGGAAGGGAAAAGCGTAAAAGGCTGCCTTGTGTGCTGGGAACAGGTTGGATCCTCACCTGGGGCTGTACGGTGTCATCTGTCATTGCGGTGGGTGTGTGGGGCTGGCACCGCCCATCCCGGGATGAGGATCTGGCCTCACGCCTTCCCACCAGCCAAAGCCGACATCAAAGGGCACGCGATAGACAATGTGGAGCACACATGGGAGGCTCGCAAGACTTTTCTGTCAAAACGAGTTTCCTGGCGTTTTTCTGCCCTATCAGACCTGGCTCCCCAGCACCCTCACGGGACCATAGAGAAGTAGCAGGGACCTATAGAGATGAGCTGTGAATACATACGGCATACATACAGCTTCTCAAAGTGGGCCTGGGGAGCTGCCAGTCTCCTTTTTTTCCTCCATGGGGATACAGTGACTTGCAGCAAATTAGTAGCCATTGTCATTCAGGGTGGTTTTAATTATCTTTTTGGGCCTCTACAGATTTAACTCGTCTCCTGCTACTTTCTTGTACAAATTAGGTGTCAATCCAAAGTCTGCTTCCAAACTCATCCCTTGCAATCAGTATCTGACTTTCTCTGCATCTACACCCCCCCAGCCAACATCTAATTCAGCCAAGCACACCAAATATCTCTACCTCAAGTCCAAGAATCTGATGGATACTCCTTTACCCCTGCTTAATGACCGCATGTGACCTGTCCTGTGATCTGCCAAGGTCTGGAGTCATCTGACATCGGTAGTAATGGGGAATGGAGAAGGATTTTATGGCTTTGGACTGTTGGAAAGCAGAGGGGAGATGGTAAATAGAATTAAGACCATTCAGTTCTGCATAAAGATTCAAAAAATTCTTACAAACATTGTAGGTAACAATTTAAAGTTCTGATTTAGGAGGAAGCTGGGGATATGCAACACATTTTAATGACTTTTTGTTTCTATATATTTTTAAAATTTTTTTATTCATTCACACCCTGTTATATTGAGAGATTACAAAAACAAAAAGCAATCTGTTTGCGAGCATCAGTTAACATACTGCAGTACACTACAATAAATGCTAAATATGTATATGTGTACTCATTTCTCATTGCCATAACAAATCTAGAGTAAATCTTTACGTTTTTGCAGAGATTCCAAGACACAGAATTTAGAAGGAGTCACTGCAATCCTTCATACCGTCTACACCTAGGAAGCTCCTATTACTTAACTGGGACACAAGCACAGCTCACAATCAGAACAACACTGGGGATTGGGTGGAAATCTGGTGTTTAAATTTAGACTATCTTTTTCATATCATCATGTCTATACCAAGTAATTCCCCTAGCACCAGGGAAGCCACTAAGATGCCTGAAGTTCTGCTCCACACATGCGCTGAAGCCTTTTGGTCTTGACAGGGCTAAGTGCATATCTCGCACCTAATCCCATCAGGATTCGCAGACAAAGCACATCTCCTCCCCAAGGAGCCTGTTCTGGCAGTGCACATGTAATCCATGCTCACACAAACGGGGTCTGCACGAAACACTGTGGCATCAGCAGCCCCATTTCTCAGAGCAGGTTGTTAGGCATGCTAGGCATTGAAGGAGATGGCAATGTTCATCTTCTTCATCTCTCTGCTTTAGGGAATTCACAGCCACATTTCCCACAACTGTGGTGTGTAGCTTACATAATATCAGGCATCTAAAGGACAGGGATAAGAAATAGTTTTCTTTCTCTTGATGCTGCACTAATCTCCATATTATGATTGATCATTCAGTCCCTCTTCCCTTCTCCTGTGGCAACACCAGAACAGCTTCTACCCAGACATCAGTATACTGTATTCTATACACAGAATGAGAAGTAGAGGTTTAACCCTCCTAAGGAACTGAATAAGTTCCCCAGAGCCTCATATCTATATATAAAAAAATATTTTTCAGTTTCTGATTAAAAATATTTACTTTCCACCCCACTCAATGCAAGAAAAGACTAAAAACCATTGAGCTGGGCAGACATTCCTGACAGACCTAGGCAATGCTGAGATGTTTTCAGGAAAGTGATGGAAAGATTTGTTCCCAAGGGAAAAAAGAAGGGAAGGTTTTTAAGCCTCTAATATGTCAGTCTTAAGCAGTCAATGTTTTGGAAAAGATCCAAACTCGACTGCTTTCTTTGAGTTGCATAAACTGGTGATGGACTTTTCGGTCCTGGGTAAGGACAGTGCATAACTGTGCCCATGTGTCTGGAAGCCCATGTTCTCAAAAGCAGCAGAGCAGGATTCCACTTATGGAGGCATTGCTGGCATGAGCTAACTGCAGCTGGAGTCCCCAGGGAGTGCACACACATCAGACACCTGTTCTCAAGGGCAAATCCTGCAGGCTCTGTGCAGCCATCTCCTCTCCCACCCACAAATGTTGCCATGTCCTCGCCATGGCTCCTCATTCTCCCTAAGTTCCTTCTTCAGGGCTCATGATGCCCTTAACATTTGAAAAAAAGCCCTTGTAATTTAGTCTGGCCTCATGTACAGTCTTTGTGGAGCCAGGACAAACTCAGCACAGGTGATGGGGCCTTTGAATGTGCACCTGCATTGCTTAGGATGAAGGAACTCAAAGCCCCAAACCCACTCACCTACTATCTGCTGAGGCTGCTTGAACAGGGAGTAGAGCATAAAGTCCAAAAAACACAACTTTTGAGACCTTTGAACCAAACAAATTGAAACCAAATCTTCCTTCTGAACCAAATCCTTCCTCCTGTCACTAGAGCCTGTCAAAGACATTTATTCCAATAAATAGTTTAAGAACTCAGGCTTGGTGCTAAAACAGAAAACCTAGCGCCTTATACTGGCAATCAAAACTAGAATTCACACAGCTGATAATAAGGAGAGGTTTTGGGAAGTACAAGTTCTGGTAAAGAAGGGAAGTGGGAGAAGTATGGTTCATGTGCCCAAGGCCTTAATCACCCCCTACCCCACCCCAATAAAAATAACCACATAATTTATAATCATTCATAGCAGTTGGAATTGTCCTGACTTTTAAAAGACTTTTTTCATTAGACAACCCTTTATTCCTTGTAAAGCATATTATTGATCTTAATATGCAGAAAATGCCATAGCTAGCAACTCAGAATGTCAGTGCCATTTTTGCTAAACAATGAGAATTGATGAGGTTTGGCAAGACATTAAAATATTTAACACTATAACTTTGAGAAGTCTTTTATGTGTTTGTACTAACGGGAAAATCTTTTAACAGGAAAAATGTTTTTCTCTTCTCCACTAAAAACTCCAGTGAGGGCTGATTCTGTTTGCATTAAACCCAATGGGAGGCTTGTTACTGACTTCAAAGTCAGTTCCAAGAGGAATTCCAATTTGGAAAATCATGACTAGAAAAAAAAAAAATCATAGACTTTTAGTTATGTGACTAGTGCCATTTAAATTAGCAGTTAATTATGTGCCCTAACACTTCAGAGTGTCTGGGGACAGCACATTTGGTCTAGTCCAGAAAAATTGCGCACTTACCAGCCTGAATATAGTGGATATGCCAACTCTTACAGCATCATCTCACCTGAGGCATGGGACTGGGACCAGGTTCGGTGCCCAGGGAAGTCACAGGCCTGTGTCACTCACTGCTGAGAGTCTACATTTGCAACACATTTTTCTTTTTAGAAAGCATTTTAACTTCCTAGATATTTTTTCCTATAGAAACCTGTTTTGCACAGTTCTGGTACCTTGGCTGATTTGCTGTCTTCACAGCTTTATGTGTAGAGTGCAGAGTTTGGGTGAAGTGGTAGAGGAGGCATCAGGGTCTTTGTATTTAAGATGAAGTAGCAGAATTATTTAGGCTAACTAGTCAGTCTAAATGAAAATTGTGATGAAAAGGAGATTGTAAACTTCATGCCTATCTTTATCTTTCAGTACCGAGCTTGTGTGTGAGTATTCTGATCTTGAGCACTATAATTGTTATTTCCTGCATTTCTTTTAAAAGTTCTATGGACAAAGCTCAGGATCCTGTTGAGGCCTCTTGTACATTTAAAAAAGGGTGATACACTTAATTTTTACTATGGAGCTTGTCACCAAGTTTTCCTGATGTGGGAAATTAAATTATAAGCATCAAGTTTTTGCAAAGATCAGAATTGTTTTTGCTCATTTGCAATCTTTCCTTTAACCCCAGAAGACAACACCTCTCGTAAATGCCATTAGGAAAAGGACAAAATGTAAAATTGGTATCCTGTAATCGTATTTATTCCTATAGACAACAGGCTAAAATGCTGGGATCTTTTAATAGCTTTTTCCATATTGGACTCTTTGTTTGGATGTGGTTTTCCTGATGTATCCTAGTAACATGTTTAGTTAATTTATATTGTGTGTATGTGTAGACAGATATACACACATCCATATGTATGCACACACATAGTCCTCATTAAGTAAGTGTTAAACCTCCCACAGCAGAGCTGGGTTTGGAGGGCAGTAGGGCTGAAAACTGCGAGTCTGCTCCCTCTGCAGAGGGGTACCACAGACACTGCTCCAGGGGGGCACACACAGCCCCCGCGGGGATCTGGAGCCCCCGTGCCTCTGCTCTGAAACTTGCTCTGGCTTGTGCACCCAGGCAGGACTGAAATCCTAATTTCTCACTGGGAGCAGAGCTCCATGCTTACAAGCTCCCCTGGGAGGGTGGGTGCATCATTCCCGTATGTCTCACTTGCACGTGCAGAGACTGGAGCGCTCAGCCTTGGTAGCTGAGGGATTGTTGCACTTACACTGGTGGTGTGAGCACTCAATCCTTAAATTGTCAGAGTATCTGAGCTGTTGCAAGACAAACTCCAAATGCAGAAACATTTGGCAGATGATAAAGAAAAGAGGGATTCCACATATTGCACAGTAAAACACAAATATAACCTATTTATCTGGTGTTAGAAGACTCATTCTTCAAGGATTCATGGCCATATCTGCCTTTACTAAAACAAGCAAGCGCTGGTTCCAAGGATTACAATATGTACTCTTGGAAAAGCCACACACTCCTTCTCTTTTTTTTTTTTTTTTTTTTTTTGTTTCAGGCCCACAAGTGGATCAAATCAGTCCTGCACTGTTGTACTCAGTCTATAGTAAAACTCCCTTTTGAAGAAGATTCTGCAGACTTAAGGACTGAGGAGTTAGGACTGGGAGCTAAGGAAAGGACACGAGTAACTTCCTTCATAGCTGGTTTTAAAAAGCCAGCTGCTCTCTACAGTCAAGTCAAAACTAAGGGAGATGGTCTGAGGTTAAGAAATATGCAGGATAATTGTCCAAATTCACACCAAATGTGAAAAATGAGAAATTATTTTAACATGTTGTAACTCATCATAAAAATATATGTTCCTTTCCATCTTTAAAATAAGACTTTATAAACTCTACTGTCTTTGATTTTTTAAAGCGATTTTATATTGATTTTTTAATTCATATGTTCTTAAGAAAGCATAATGAAACACTTGATGTTTCTATTGTCTTGATTAGTGCTTCATTATATAAGGATTTGGTTATTGAAACATACACTAAATATTGCACTGTAAATTGTGTTGTGACTTATTCAATACCTTTTGGAATTAATAGTAAAAATTCAAGGTTGCAAAAATGGTATTTAATTTTTAATTTTATTTAGTTTAATAAAATCTCACTTGACTGCACATTGTTTTATTTTCTCATTTATTGTGTATATATTTGAAGAAAAATATCTGTGTCTGTTGCATATCATCTCTCTAACGCAAGAAACTGCTGCTGTTCTTAATAAGTTACTGGGAAAAATAAACCAGTTTGCACTTTGATTTCTATCACTCCTAGTGAGTGATTCTTCTGGAATAAACATAGCTCTAACACATGTAAACAACACAGGAAATTAATAACAAAATTCTTTGGATTTCTTTCAGATGCCACATACTTTATGTAAATATATGTGGCTTTCAATTTCAATGATTTTCCAGTAAGTAATAAAATTTGTTCATTAAGCATTCTCTTAAACTAAACATTTATTACTTTATAAGTGTTATTTCAACTAAATCAAGTGGATGTCCATGGTAAATTGATGCAACAGATCTGTTCAACCATGGAAACAGGACGGTTTGGAAAACTCTGAGTTCCAATTCCATTCAAGAGAATGAGATGTAGTATAATATGTTGGTTTTTAATGTGAAAAAATGTTGATAATATCTCTTAAAAATTAAGCTACCTTTACCTCATAATCTCTGTGGTAAAACATGGGAAAAATCCCATCAGTTGGGTAAAGTTATATATCTGCTTCATGAATCTTGGGTTAGTAGTCTGGCAAAGAACTGGGCTGGTGGGTGTTTTCACTACCAGCTATGATTAATCATTATTTTCCTGGAGGGATAAGTCATTCATCTTTTCTGAAGACATAGCTCTTTTAAGTGTAAAATTTTAAGATCATCCAGACAAAAATATTTTATGTTTTCTGTACCAACAGGAAAGAAAAAAAACACGTTAGGAAACACTCTCATGATTGTCATGATATGTGTTTGCATTCTAAAGAAGTTGTTGGCACTGGTGTTTGTGGGGACTTTGCACGTTCAGAAAACCCAGTCCCAGGAGTCTGGGTGTACAGCTCCTGATGTGAAAAAAACAGCCCTACCAGAATGAAAAGGTCTGGTGTGGGATGCAACAGCATCCTTCCTTACTTGAGGAATTAGGAGAAGACTCCCTGGGGGCTCAGCCAGGGGGACTATGGGAAGAAGTCTGTTCTCAACCCAAGCTTCTTGTGTTGGGGCTGGATTTGGAGAAGCCCCCGATTGGTGCCACCACTGAGCAGCCTCTGCTCACAGGGGCACTTGGCTGAGCTGGCTCCTCTTCCAGCAGGAGCTGGGAGGAGGTGGGCAGTGCATGGCGCAGGCACCTCCGCCTCGTGGGACACCAGCACACACAGGGGCTGCGGCTCTGAGACCCCTGGGGGAGATTTCATCGCTCTGCCCGCGTCAGATATCGGTGCACAGCCTTGTATTTAACATGAGCGCTAGGCTTCTGGACTTCATCTGTTAATGAGGCACAGGCTAGCCTCAGGGGACACTGAATCATCATGTGCCCTGAGACCCAGCTTGCAACCAGCAACGCTTACTATTGGGAATGCACTGGCCAGGAGTCTGCATGAGGTGACACTAGCTCTGGTCAGCAATCAAACATCTGATACAACGGGTTTAGATTTCTTTTGGTTCTGTTTGGTTGGATTGGATTTGGTTTAGATGTGATTTATTGCCACTTCCTGCATCTCCATGATGTTTCCTTCAGCTGTTGAGCATGGCTTGCACCTACTGCAAAATACAAAATCTCATGTACGTTTTTCATACTGAGGCTTCATCTGAATTATACATGGCAGGCCAGAGAGTATGCAGTACACATCCTTGTTTCTCTTAGTAGACTGAAAAGAGAGCTATAAAGAAAAGAAAATGGGGGGAAAAAAGGAAAAAAAAAATAGAGAAATTTTAAAAAACCCACTGGATATATAAAGGAAGAAGTCAATTTCCAAAACCTCACAGGAAGCCAAATTTTCCAGGCACAAGAGAAATGACATTATCCAAACAAAACCCTAATACAGCATGGAAATGTGATGAAGAGTAAGGCTGGTATTTTGAGCACAGCTCTAGACATATATGTAAATACAATCAAATTGGGAACACATTCTAGGGATTAAAGAGATCTGTGTAGCACTAGAAAAAAGGAGCAGCAGATGTAACTGCTAACAACAAAAGAAGGGATTTCTGGCCAAAGTTCAAGATTTTCTTGCACCCAACCCCTTTGTTGCAAATGAATCTGGACACAGTAAATAACTTGTAGTGACTGGCAGATCCGACTTCTTTTTGTTATTATTCGTGAACTAGCTACCATTTACCAACAAGCTGACTTGTATAAATGAGGTTCTTCAGAGCTGTTCAGCAAACACTTAATGCAGATGGATTCCTATCTAGGCAGTGTCATTGCTCTCCTAAGCTGAGCTACTGCAGTGACCGACAAGCTGTGATGACTGAAGATGAGCAAAAAGATCTGTGTCCTGAACAGCAGATTACCAGCAGGAGAGAGGCATGAACTCCTCTGAAGCTGATGTTCAAGCCTTAAAGAGGTCCCAGGCATCATGATTCATAATCCTCTCTTGATGAAGGAGGGAGGTACATGATGGGAAGGGACACTTAGTGGAGCAATGGTGTGGGAAACAAGACCCTTCAGGAAAATCCAAATCTGATTTCAATTTCTTGGTGCCTGTAGTGAGAGGTCTCTGGGCATCTCAACAGTAGGTATTCAGCAAACTATTAAAATTGGACTGTATAATTAGGAGATTTTGCCAGGTCAAGATAGGCACTAAATAAGCCACCTCTATTTCCACACATAGTTAAGAGCATCCTGAACACACAAGAAGAGTGCTCAGCCAAAATTAAACTGGAAATAAGACCCACCTTGACAAGCCTCTTACTTCTACTGGTCACCTGAAAAAATAGCAACAGTATGATATTATTAATTTAACACTCCTGTCTGTGTGCTGTGCAGACCTGAATCCTGATGAGTCAGGGAAGCCCAGGGAAATGTTGTATTCAGTGTCCACATATACTTGGAATATATGCTGTGGAACATATACGTATGCTGTGGAACCCTAGTTTCCACAGCAAAGGATGCAGTTTGACAATTTATAAGAAGTTAAAAATTAGGAAAGTGAATGCAGATGACAGGACCTTACTGCTTGCAATAAGGGAATCTTTGTCTTGTATTATTCAGTGAAAGTTCTGTCTGAAAGACAGTAAGGGCTATCATGTGGTTTCAGCAGGAGACAAAGAAACATCTTCTGACCATTATTATCTTTAAGGGACTGCAGCAGCAGATCTTCTAGATCTAGGAGGAAAGGAGTTATGGGATGGTGACAAAGAGGAATTTCTGTAGTTCCCAAAATGTTCCATGCCGATGCCATAACCGAGCAAAGCCATGTGCAGGGCCTGCCCTGTGCTGGGTGTCACTCTGGCAGCCTGGCCACTCGGCACTGTCCCAGCCCTAAGGGATCACCACCATGGGGAGCTGGGTCTGCCAACCCACAGCTACCTCCCCATGGCTCTAGGCAACCACTCTGCTCTCCCTTACTTGCTCTAAGCCCCTGTGCCATCTCAGACTGAGCCTACGCCACAAGGCCAAGCTCTCATTATCTTAACATTGGGAATGGCAGTAGATTAAGCAATGAAAAAGTAAGACCAGTTTTTCTATTTATTATTCAGATTGAATAAGAAATTGACACACAATACCTTTATTTTTGCAAGATTCTGTCAAACAAAAGATAAAAAAAAAATCTGTCAAACAAAAAGGGAACAGATAAAGAGACTTTATATATAAATTTGAACTGCTATTTTTAAAGTCTGCATTGAAGCATCACTACTGATGATCCAGCATGCTAAATGCTTTTTAATGTCTTATTGCAAAAGTTTTTCAGCTTGCTTTTTAAAAAATGAAAATCTGTTTTAATATAAGAAGCCTGTACAATTGCCAACTACAAAAGAACATAGTTCTCTCTTTTTTTTTTTTTTTAAATGCTTCTGAATTCCCAACATACTTATTGAGATCCAAGGTTATGATCTAAGAGAAAAGATATGTTCATTTAATTAAAGTAGCCTTTTACATTTTAAAAAAAGTTACTTTTGAAACATTCATATTGCCATTTATGAGCTTTGGGAGTACCAGAGGCTCTTGGGAGTGCTAATGACATACAGATAGCCATGTGTTGCTGTCACCTCTGCTGTTTCCCTGGGACTGATTCTTTGCTGCTTGTGCCATGTGCAAAGTAATAATAATCTATGTTTTACGAAGCTTTTCAATCTTTGATTGCAAAGCACTTAATGTTATGTTGCAGATGGGAAATGGAGGCACAAAAGATGTTCTGATTCATCCTATGGGTCAAACCGTAGAGTAGTGGCAAAACTTGGTTTGAACAGTCCCCTCCCAAGTGACCTGTGCTGGGTATAAAAGCCGACTATCTGAAATTGCTGAGTCCTGCACAGCCCATTGCTGCTGCAAATGCAAAGGATGAAGGAACATGTTCATTGAGTTCAGTGATTTAGACTGCATCAGAAAGAAAGTCAGCCCCAGTGCAAAGTAAGCATAATTAAAAGAACTCAATAAGAGACCAACCTGTATTTAATAAGAGAGCAGATTGGCAGTTTCTTTTCCGCTTCAAATGGGTAAGTGTCTTCAGAGCAATGCTCTGGTCACTCTTAGGGAGCTGTATAAATGCAGCCACAGCATGCCAGCCAGCCACCCAGCCCCATCAGCACTGAGTGCTCTTCACTGGAATTCCATTTTATACCTAATACATCGTCAGAGTTAATGCAAAGCTCAAGACAAAATCCTAAACTGCACAACAAAATGAAGAAATTCGTACAAAGGCATCTCTGGCTCTCACTGGACAAATGGTGAAACAGTTTGATTTTCTTCTGTGCCTCAAAGGTTAAACCATGCTGGCCTCCCTCAGAGTCACAGATGTACTTACAAGGTCTAGCTCCGTGCCTAATTGCCAGAATGCTGTCTATGGTGGAACCTATTTTTAAATAACTTCCCTTCCATCTTTGAAATCAAAGAGGGAGTATGTGATGTAAAGAACAGCCTAGGTTCAGATAAAGTTTTAAAACTTATAGGAAGGAAGTAAAGCACAAGTAAAGGAAGAGAAGGATGGCCTAGCAGCTATGATAAGGCTCATAAAGTCCTCAGGCTTAAGGGCAGAGGAGTTGTCAGAGTTCTATTCTTGCTCATACTCTGGCTCACTAAATTTTTTGCCCTGTCAGGCTGCATTCAACTCAGACTGACTATGGCATAATTTGGATTGGTCCCCATTTTATTTTGGTTCAGCCTCAGCCAAATCCTCCTTGTGTTGAAAGAAAATTTTCAGGAATGGGGGTGGAAATACAGCAAAAGTTAAGAAAAAAAGCTTTCACTTGAACTGTTTGGGATGAGAAGCACATCATGGTCAAAGCTGGAGGATCAAAGATTGTGTCTGTGGTGTTTTGTTCACTAGAGGCTTGACCCACACAGTGGTGTGATGGCTGGGGCAAACACGTCCTCCCCAGCAGTGCAGGGAGACCGGCACACCTGGGCCATGCAGGCAGCATGGATGCAGTGAATGCAGGCTCCCCATGCAGGGGGGCAAGGTGCAGGCTGTGGGCAGTGTGTGCACAGCCATAGAGCTGCCTTTGCTCCTCGCACCCGAACTGCGTCGCCACCCCCAGGAAGTGTCACTCCTCCAAAAAGGCTGGGTTTGTAGCAGAATAATCTTTTTGTCTGTGGGGCCCCTCAAATTTCACACCTCCGAATGCCAGGAGTTCTTTTTGGGCTTCCATGCTCGGCTAAGACACAGTGCTGGGAAGAAAAAGAAAAAGAAAAAAAAGGCAGAGGCCTTCCTCAACCCGTTATTCTTCTCTGTGACTTACTGTTGTAACAGTTTGGGGGGAAAAAGAAAGGAATGTATCAGATGGAGGCCAAATATCAGGATAAACCTAAAAGATAGATACCTTTTGACTGTAAACTGGCTTGCTTTCTCTCTACAGGCTCTCTCCTTCTATTCTAAATACAGCACCTGGTGCAAGCCTGGCGTGCAGATGGTCCTGCCACAGTGCACACAGTATGCAGCCCTCCCAATCTGGCAGGCAGCTGTTTCACTTTCTTTTTGCCAGGCAGCCACTTCAGGATTGTTTTTACTTTTCTTTCCCCTTTTCTGCTCCCTCTGTACTCAGCCTTACTCTCTGCGATGTAAATTGGAAGAGCAGATGTATAATCTGGGAAATTTTCCACATCCATCTCTTAAATAGGAAGGTGGATAAGCTAACTCAGCTCTTTAAGGCCCCATTTCGGAAAAAGCACTTTAGGCACATGCTTAAGTCCTGTTGATTTAGGAAAGGCAAAAAAGGCTGGTGATTTCATAGGTCTTAAACACATGCTTATGTGTCCTTCCTGAAGAGCAATTATGCCAGTGCAGAAGGCACAAAAACAAGTGTTCACTGTAAAATACACAAGGCAAGTAATGTCCTAGTTACCTCTTTACAACAGTAACAGTTTCATTTTTTGAGGTCAAAGAAATATCCTGACTCTAGAGTCTTGTTGGTTTTGAGGATCTCAAAGTGAAGAGAAAATATTTAAATCCTGGTCATCCCCAAATTTGTCAAACCTCTCCTATGCCAATAAACTCTTGCTACCTTTATCCCTCAATAAAACTTTGACAGTATTACGGGACCAGGCACATTTGGATTTTAGGAAGGAGAAAATGAAAGTAGCGAAAGATTCCTCACGAGGGATGCTTTCCACCAGATGCTGAGATGAAATATTTTCCTGAGCTGCTGCAGTACCACAGGGGTATGTGATACAGTGCAGGCAATTTCACTGGTCAGTAAACTGGACTTGGAAACGGGCAGCAAGCTGGTGTGAGCCTCTCCCTGGGAGGACTGAGTGAGCTGCATGCAAAGCAATGGCTGTCCTCTCCCACATGTATTTTTGCACATCATTTTCCCTCCCTCCCAGCCCCTGCACACAGCCTTGCTGTCCATCCCCCAGCAAACCTGTCCTCATTGTTCCTCTGCATTAACAGAGGAGAGACCCTTTTTCCTCTGGAGGACACTCTGAGAGGCTGGGCTCGCCTTTCTGTCCCCAGCTATCTGTGCTCACAACTTCTCATCCTGTTATCAATGACTAGGAGCACCTTGCAGGCTGCCCTGTCTGGAAACACCTTTCAGAGCCCCACTGTGAATGAAAGGTGGGGAAACCGCCCCAGCCCAAGGCCCTTTCACCATGACCCCTGCAGGCTGTCTCCTTTGGTCTGTTGCCCACCGAGCTCCAAGGCCCAGGCTCTGGTGGCACGGAGTCCCACATCTGCACCAGCTGCTCCTAGCAAAACAGGCAGAAACCTCACCTGGGTATTCCTGACGTGGTCTCCCCAAATGCCTGGCAAACAAAGCAAAGAAGTGGAGCAGAGCTGGCTCCTGTGAAGCAGAGCTAGCTCCTGGGCAATCACTGCTGCCATTTTTAGGGTCCTCTCTCCAGGGAGGCAGACTTCCAGCCTTCATGAGAGTTGTGCCAAGGATCAACAAGCACAGAGATACAAGTAAGAGATCTGGCTTTTTGTCAGAAGCCTGTTGGCTCATGATTTCTGCCAAGAGGTTGCTGTGCAGGTCTCTCTTAACTTTTGCTTTTTTCATACCCTCTTTCAGGAAGATCTGAGGAGAGCGGAGAGCCAAGACTCTCCTGCCCAGTCCTGATGCAATGAACCCAGGTAACAATAGGCACAAGTCAAACCAAGGCAGGAAGAAGAAATTTGGCTGGAGAAATTAGTTCAGAGGCAGTTTCACTTTGTTTTTTTCCCTTAATCATAGCCTGTGGCAGATTATTAGAGATCAGCTTTCACTGCAGCTGCCTATACTGCACTTGACCTATGCAGTAAGAATTTGGTCCCCAAGCCTGCAAGTCAGGCACCCTTGCCTAGCTCTGATTTCTCTTAAACAATTTTAATTAAAGAAAGAAAGAAAAAAAGTGAACTGACAGTTATGAATAATGAAGTGGAAATGGGTTATGAGTACAATAAGAACTAATTAAGCAGTGAGGGTAGGAACACGCTGATTTTTTTTTTTTTGTCAGACTTTAAAATGAAATACATGTGCATAAAGGAGGGATTTAAATCTGCTACACACACTTTCCTTTACAACACAACTCATGGCAGCTGTTAGTCACATCACTTGATGCACTACTGCATCAGGCTTCAGACACCAGTGAACAGTACGGGATGGGAACCTGTATGGGACACCATAGGAAATGATGCTGGAGAAGTTTGCTTTACCTTCTGTTAGAGATGTGCTTGCACATGTGTACGATGAACCTGTGGTACAGCAAGTACCATAAAGCTAAATCATTCCCAAATGCTAAGATGCTTCAGCCTGTTCTAATAAAAATATCCGTATTTCCCTAGCATGTTACTACTGAAGATGTGCAAATAACAATAGCAATATATTGCACCGCAACAAAAATGAAATCACCGGCAAGGGACCATCCCACAGACCACCTGCAGATTATATATCATTTCTTTTCAGAAAAGTTGGAGCAGAGGGGAAAGGGGATTATTTTATTCCACAGAAACTGATGGCAGCAAGCTGAAAATGATACAGGCAATATTCATTCCTCATTCCCAAAGGGAGGAGCAAGGGCCAGCTCAGAAAATTAAAAGGCTTTACTGCAGATTTTCCTGGAAGAATTCCTCCACAGGCTCCTTACTGCTGGTTTTGAGGCAAGGAACAGTAGGAGCCCTGAAAGAAGTGACAGAGACAGTAGCTGACCGAGTGGCCTGTGCCTCCCCTTACCCAGCACTGTGAATTCCATCCTGTGCGGGTCTGCACTCATAGACTCCCACTCACGTGTGCATGGATGGCTGAGCGTTGCCCAAATATTACTGAGGGCTGGCTGCCTGCTTCCAAGCTTGAGACTGACTCCAGACTTCCCAGGTTCTTCAAAGCATCCCTGCAGTTCCCTCACCCTGTGCTTGCTGCTTGTCCACACTGTGTTGGAGTTCATCATCTCCGGCAGAAAATGTCACTGAGCTGGAAGGTCTGCTAACACCCAAACAAACCATCTTTTTCCAATTGTCTTATGGAGCAGATTGTGTGACGTGGTTGCTGTGGAGACTGTCAGAGGCACAGCAGTATATCTGAGAACGAATCACTTCATACATTCCTCGCTTCTTACACATTTCCCTGAAGAAGTGCCAAGGACACAGGAGGCAGAGGTAGGGGGATCTGTGACCTGAGCCACCGTGATGAGAGCAGTGGGCTGCACCTGATCCTTGGGAAGTGCCTTTGAGCCTGTGCTCCAATCTTCTCCCTGTACCTTTGCTCGGAGGGGTTCATATCCAAGAAAAAGCCTTGGGAAGCCCTTCGATAACCTGCATTCAGAGTGCCACAAAATAATTTGGCCCATCTACGCAAAAAAAAATGTCTTTTTCCCCAAAATTGAAGGGCTGTATTTTCATGGGGCTCACTTGTGCACAGAAAGTCTCATTTATGAATTCACTACATGCAGTGAAAATATGCCCTTTTTGTGAATAAAGCTCCGACTGTCTGCTAACAGTGCTAACACACTGACATCATTCTGCAAACATTTTCACGTAATGCAGTCTCTGACAAGCTTTGTTTCCACTCGGGTCAAATTACTTGGAAAAATCACACTTTTCCCATTAAAGAATCATTTTCTCTTTAAGCAGTTTCCAGTGTACTCCACCCCACCAACTTCCAGTTGGAGCTGGCTCACTTTTCTCGGCCCAGTTCAATGGCCAGAGCCCACGCAGCTCTCAGTGCCAGGTCAAGTGGAAGCCAGGCAGATGCACTCAGTTCAAATATTAATCAAGATTACAATTGCTTAAGCAATTTCAACTCTGACTACAGTCTCCAGCCAACAGAGGTTAGAAAGCTCTGCACTTTGCTGAACAAGTAACTTGGGGAGACTTACAAGGCAGCAGTTTTACTCCCTGCATTTACCCAGAGATAGAAAGTCAGGTGAGTCTTGCATGAGGGTTATTTGAACAAGTAAAAACATCCTAAGCTACCAAGTAAGGTCCATCTTTGCTGGTACACTCTGGGTACTTATATTTTCTAACAGCACAAACCCAGCTCACAGAGACCAGTTTGTGACACAAATAAACTGAGAGGAACAATTTTGCCTACAGTAGGAAGATGTCACAAATATAAGTGGACTAGCAGTGAAGGCTTGATGAGTGCTTTGAAGATGAAGAGTGAAGCTAATTTGTTGTCATGTAAATTATCCAGTGGCATATTTTCAGAAGAATGAAAGCTCTTTTTTGTGGCTGTGTGTTGAACTGCACACTAGGTTGCAAAATGGAGCTACAGAAACAAATCAGCTTACTTCTGTATGTGTCTGCTTGAGAGTATCTGGAAATTCTGAGCTGGAAATCAAGTTAAATTCTCATTTTGACCAAATCTGTCCAAATTTTGGGAAGGCAACTTAACCAAAAACATGTCTGCTCAAAAATTCAGAAATTAGTCCTTATACATTATCTTTTCTGCAGGAAAAAACTTGATTTCAAGAATTTTGGCTTGCTTATTTTTGGTGTGGCTAATGACCTCTGTGTCACTTCCCCTATGAAATTTTCACTCTGACACCTTTATACTTGATTCACTTCCTGAATTACTGAAAATGCTAAAGTCTTTTGTAAGTCAAAAGTCAAAGTTCAAGCACCGTCCACATGCAAACTTGTGTCTTTCAAAAAACTGTAAATGTGGACTCTTCAGTCTTCTCACAAAGATATATTTTGGTCCTAGAAATAATTTGCTTCTATTAGCTGTTATAATCTGAATTACTTTCCTTTTTTTCTTTTTTCTTTTTTCTTTTTCTTTTTTCTTTTTCTTTTTTCCTTTTTTCTTTTTTCTTTTTCTTTTTTTTTTTAACACCAAAATACAACACATGTTTTCATAGGGTCTTTGCCAGCTTAAAAAATGTATTTTTTTTATTACTTTTGCAGAAAATGGGTCATTTCGTTATCCCCAGTCTACAGATGGGAAAATGCAGCACAGATACTGTGAAGTGGTGATGCACTGGACTCATGGTGAGGCAGGGAGAGAACCTACACCTTCAGAAGCTCAGCACGATGCTTCAACATGAACTGAGCAAAGTTGTTCTGCCCAATATTTTTATAGGTCTGATGACAGTGTGAAGAGAGTTGAATTCCCTTATAAAGTAATTTCTGTAGTCCATGCATCCTATGAAGTGGGAAGAAACATCAACTCAGTATAAACTTCTTCAAGCAAGAAAAATAGCACTGTAGTAAGAGCTCTTTGCCATTCAAACAATTTTTATTTTTTTTTTTACTTTGTCTCCATTCCTTTCTGCACATTATTTGTACCTGCATTGCTACTCATATATCATTCTTCTAAATATCCTCTTGGGGAATAGGTATGTACTTTCTCTGTTTCTTTTTATGTTACCAATGTTTAGAAGTTAGAATGTGCTCTTTTACCTAAAAAAAATATTGTCATAGGGTTGCTTCTACGCTAAGGTTGTTGCTGTGCTAAAATGTGCTTTATTTCAATAAAAATTGTCTGTGAAGATGGATGCAATGGTTGCTGCATAGACACATAACTTGTTTCCTTAAGGAAAAACAGAAGCCACACAGCAGGGATGAATGACATAGATACTGCACAGAAGCACAGGGAAAGAACCAGAACCATCCTTTATTTATTTGTTATGAAAAAATCAATATGTTGTTTTAAATTCTTTGGGTTACACAAAGACAGGCAGGTGGGAAGAGAAGAAACAGAGGTGGGAGAGAAGAAAGGAGGAAAGTGGGAAAGGGGGAAAGAAGGAAGGAGGAAGAAAGGAAAAGGGAGGAAGGGAAGGAGGGACTACAGTTAGCCACTAAATCTGATCAAGGGGCTGGCTTTCTAGGATGCACAGCAGAGATTTAAGGAGACATAAGGAATGTGATTTTGCAGTGGTGTTAAATGGCTTCCAGAACTAACCCTTGTCAAGTGACTACAACCATGGGCAAAGCAGGAATGCCACTTCCTTCACACATCTATGGAAACAGGCTGTAAGAACTCTATGTTTGAAGTGAAAAGTTCCTTTGGGCTGTCTGGCTGACTTGTCAGTGATGGGCATTTGATCTTGCATTTTCAGCCTTTATCCAGGCTTGCACTGAGTAATCACATTTTTTTACAGAAAATCAGAGATATTCACATGGTGCTTTGCTAGCACACATTGAGGGGTCTTTAGTTAAACAGCTCTGTTTAAATTGAGCAACTGCTTCAGGATTAAATTCTCCATGGATTCCATGCCCCTCAGTGTTAACATAAGCATTTATGCTCAGCACAGGAAGTCAGAAAAAAACCCCAAACATATACAGATATAAGGTAATCAATTAAGGGTCCTTCCTCTTTGGATGCAAATCTCTGTCATCCATTTGTTTGACTCCTTTGGAGAGAAATTAACCACTCCTTAAAAGTGCATATTTCTTTCAAATTGCTCTAAAGGGACTCTAAAAGGATAATTCAGATTTAGAAATTTATATTATAGATGTCTATAACTGAATCAGAGTCTTAACAGAGGCAGCAAAGGCTGTGCTGATAATATCCTTTCTTGACTAAGCTGAGGAGATGTTTGTTAATGTCTTGAAGGTCCTGGCTCTTTAAGCTTATCCTCAGCATGCTTATCATCCCCTGGCAGCAATGAGTTCAGCTCGGGAACTCGGAAGTGTTTGCAGCAGCTTGTTTTTTCCTAATGTTCTTCTGAGAACACAGGATCTGGAACTGGGTGATACAGTGCCTGGTCTACCTGACAGGGCCCACCCTCTTACAAGGATCCCTAAAACACCAGGCTAATGGGACACTCGCCCAACTCTCAGCTAAAACCCAGCTGTTCTGCAGTTTGGGACACCAAACTTCTGCCCAAATTGTCAGGAGTGTGCTGGCATCACCAGTCTGGTGGTAACCAAGGGGAAAGTCAGGTTCCTATCTAGCGTCAAATAAATCCATATACACCATCACAGGGGGAAGGAATAAGTTTCCCGTCTCCACCAGCTCACAGCTGGACGGAAAAATTAAGCTCCCATTTGCCTTTTCTCCCCACTCCTCCTTGATGTGCTTGACATGCTTGGCTGCCCCACCTTCTCTGGCTTGAGTTCCTTGCCCAAAGGCAGGACTGGCATTGGGGCACACAGCAGCAGTAGTGTCTGGGATGGCTTCTCCAAACCAAACCAACACAAGAAATCTCTGTGACATATATTTCCAGGTGCTGCTGACACCCCTAGAGGATTTGACTCCTGGAGATGCAGCAAAGCTCCAAGAGCCACAGCCTGTCCTTTGGCTTGTTGGGCTTGGCAGCAGCCCTGCAGGGCCACGCTTGCCAGTCACAGCACACATACCCTACCCAGCCCCAGAAATGTTTGGTTAGCTCAGTACCCTGACTACTTTTGCTTTCAGACCCAGCTCCATCTTCCAGTAGAGACATGTAAAGAACCCTTTCTGCTCTCATGTGACATAACATATGGGTGCTCTTGTGTATCACTCTTTTTCTTATCTGCTGTTGTGGGTATCAAAAAACCTGTTCTCACCCCTAAGCAAAATCTCCTGGCAATGCTCACAGGCTGGCTGGTGCATTTGTCTCATAGACATTTCTCACCTATGTTGCTGCAGGACACACCACAAAGTCCCCTGGGATGTGTCAGGCTGAGGTGGCCCACTCCTAGTGAGGCTACACCCCAAATTCACTCACTTCAGTCAGCCCAGACTGTACAACACTCAGAAATATGAGTCTTGCCTGAATTTGCCCTCAATAGACACCAGAGTTAAAGGCATCCTTTCACCTCTCTACTACAACCCTTCCAATTATTTAAGAAGAAACAGAAATCCTTTCTCGGTAAAGAGCCCCAAAAAGGTGTGCAACATGATACAGTCCCATGTGAGCAGGATTTCCTGCCTGACATCGGAACATTGCTTAAGAATTATTTAGCCTATTTTTCCTTCTAGCATGTAACATGAAGTTTTCCATTTGTTACTACTTACAAACAAGTATCATGACTAATTTGACAAATAACTCCAGATTGAATACCTCTGCTGGAATTCTTCTTTAAAGACTACGTCATTCTGGACTAGTTGTTGAAGGAGAAACAACATCCTTGACAACAGATAGAGAGAGGAGCTCTTAGCTCTCATTAGGAATTAAATAGATTTCTTCTATACCTGTATCATGGTTTAATCCTGGCTGGCAACACAGCCACTTGCCCACTTGCCCCTGCTGGAATGGGGGAGAGGTGAGAAGGATAAAAGTGAGAAAGCTCGTGGGTTGCGATAAAGACAATTTAATAAATAGAGCAAAAGCTGTGCAGACAAGCAAAGCCAAACAAGGAATTTATTCACTTCTTCCCATGGGCAGGCAGGTGTTCAGCCCTCTCCAGCAAAGCTGGGCCCCATCACATGTAACAGTGGTTTGGGAAGACAAATGCCGTCGTTGCAAATGTCCCTCCCATCCTCCTTCTTCCCACAGCTTTATCTGCTGAGACACCACACGGTCTGGAATATCCTTTGGTCAGTGCAGGTCAGCTGTGTCTCCTCCCAAGTCCTTGCACATCCCCAGCCTCCTCCTGTCACGGTGCGCTGAGGAGCAGAAAAGGCCTTGACTTTGCAAGCCCTGCTCAACAATAACTAAAACATTGCTGTGTTATCAACACTCTTTCCAGGAAAAATCCAAAACAGCCCTATACTAACTACCATGAAGAAGATTAACTCTGCCCTAGCCAAAACCAGCACAACCCAAGCCCCCAGGTTTGCTTATATACATGGATGAAATTTTGTCCTCACAGATCAGAGAAATCAGTGTGAATTCCAGTTGCCAAAGTGAAAGGTTTGAGAATCAACCCAAGATGAAAATTATGTTTTTCCAGGGTAATTGTAAATTATCAATGGAAGAAGGCAAGCCTGAGATTTGTCTTTGAAGAGAGGCTTTCCTGAAGAAAATTGTCTTAATTTTCCTTTAACTATGTATATCAATAATGAATACAAGACTAGCAGTCTAGTCCCATGGTACTGAATAAATTACTACCCACTGGATCATAAATCAAGTGTTTGCATAATTTGGCTATTTACAAATCAAGTCTCAGTCCAGAAACCACTTTTTCCCAATGCAGTCGTTGTAGTTAAGCGAATACTTGGAAAACACACAAGATCTCATCTATTTATCAGTTTCTTTTCAAACAGCTGTTCATATCTGTAGTAAAAGGGAAGATGCAAAATGTTCTTGGACTTTATTCAAAATATGAAAATTATCATAGTAACAGTGGGAACAACAAAAACCTCATGAAGGGGATCCAGCTTTCTTTTCACTGGCTCTCAGGATACAGATGCCATTGAAATAGAGTCTCCCAGGAGGATGTTTTGGTAGCACAAAGCCAGAGCACCTTTTCCTGGCCAAAGGATGGCTGCATGTGGAGCAGCTGGCACATCTGATGGCTTGTGCCCAGCTCTGTCCTTACCTCCAAAAAACAGTCCTGCAAGTTGCTCTCCACTTCTGGAAGGGCACTAGTAACATATGCTGCTTCCCTCAAAAGCTAATCTAATGAAGGGTTTTGCTGCTAGAAAAAAAGTGTGCTGAGGGATTTATGGAAAATTGGGCCAGGACTTACTCCAAAGATGGTATTGACCCGAATTCCCTCAAATGTACCTGTCAGAAGACAGGGGGTGACTCTGGAGAGTTTCTATCTTTCCTTACACTCAGTACAGGAGTTTCACTCTGCTCAGATACCCAGTTATGGGCCAGAGTCTGCTCGGAGCGGGCGTGCACCCCACATCCAGAGTGTTGCAGTATGCTGCTTTTCCACCCGCCTAAATGGCAGGGTAAGGACCAAAGCAAAGAGTCAGCTTGCTTGGAAGCCGTGCCTCCAACCTCATTCCAAACAGATATGTAGAACCATAATATTGTACTTAGAAATACATTTGAGTTTCCGTGGTCATTTTTAGATGCAATAAACTAATGAGAGCCATGAAAGCTGGAATCGGCCACTGTTCTCATTTCCAAGATAAACATCTTAAAATACATTATGAACAAAATAAAGCAGACCAAGTTGCTAGTAAGGTTTCCAAGTGTAGGTGGCTTGTTTTGAAGTTCCATTAATGCTTTTAAATTTGTTTTGGTGCCAGCCTGCAAAGCAAAAATATTCCAAGAGATAACATAAAGGTACATAGTCAAAGGAAGAATAAACCCATTACTCATCTACTGCAAGGCATTTGGCCATAATGAAGTAAGAGATGGAGAATGGAAAGTTGTTGACGTGTCCGGAAGATGGAGATTATTTTGTGGAGTGTAGCACAAAGTTTAGTGCTATCTATAAAAAAAAAAGAGAAAAGATTGCTGGGTTGTGGGAGAAGGAAACCAGCTACCCATAAGACAGAGGAAGCTCTACAGTCACAGCAGTGTGATCCTGGGTTAATTTATCCAAGTTAACCAGTGTGCAGCCATGCCCTTGGGCAGGATACACAAGATATTTACTTCTCACACCTGCAAACCTCTTTCCATCTCCTCTGGAACAACCATAAAACCCCCAGTAAAAAAAGAACACCTACAACTATAAGATACTAGAGGATGTAAATATTCTAATTTTTTTAAAAATTCTGTTCATTAGCAGGTAATTTCAACTTCCAGAGCAGCCTAGGAAGTGACCCACAACTTGCACTAACATCAGCAATCCATTCAAATCTAACAGAGGAGGAAAAAGAACTGCAAAGCTAAGGCTCAAAATGAAACATATGAACAGGTTATAGGAGTCCCGTTGAGAAACATTCAGCATCACAAGGCTCCTGGGAAAAGAGCAGCTGCCAATACTTGAATAATACAGCTACTATTTGCAATTTCTACATCTCAGCTTATCTTTAATTTAACTTAATTTAGTTTTAAGAATAAAGAATTAATCTGCTTAACAAGGAATTTAAATCCAAGACTGCTGGATTATTGACTTATAAAATATAAGCTTTCACAGAAATAAAGGAAAAGGAATGTCTGGCTCTTTGGAATCTAACAAGGGCAAAAACATAAAAAATGGAAAGTTCAAATTTTATTGAATGACTGTATCTTGTTTTCTTAATTTTATATATATATATATATGTATATATAAAAATACATACATATATATAACAAATTACATATATATATGATTTGTCTATAGCTAAGTCAGCATACTTTATAGCAACATTTAAGAAAGGACTAGTATTCATGAAACTTCTTTCTAATTTTATTGTTATTAAAAGCCATGCTTAATAACTGTGTCAGTCCTGCATGAGTTTCTCACTGCAAAACACACTCTATTCTTCTGGCTCACATTTTTGGTACTAGACATAATGAACTAACAAATTAAATAATAGATAACAAGGGTTGTCCAGATCTGATTTTGCTGTGATTTTTTGATACTGCTAATCTCCAACAGCAGAATAGCATTACAGCTGAAGATCTGTAAGTGAGAATGTACTCTCAGTGTTTGCTGGGGGAACACATCTCCAGTCCCTCCAGAGGTGTTAGCTGGCTCTTGCTGCCTGCTGGGAACAGCCAGCTTGCCAAAGGAATCCCTCCACCCACAGATCCTGCAGGGAATACCTGGAGGAAAACAAAAGGAGGGTTCAAGAAGGTGTCTGAAGGTCTGACACTTATGCTCAAATGGTTCTGTGCAAACTTTTCTGATGATAACAAGTCTGAAGCTTTGGCCAGTTATAATAAAGCTGAAGGCTCCCTGGCTGAAAGCCTGTGCTCTCAGGGAAGCAAGGAGTGTTCCAGTGCAGCTACACAGCTGATCCCAGTGCAGCAACTCTCCGCAGATTTTCCTTCCTCAAAATTTAGCTCCAGAAGATCATTTTCAGCTGTGCCTTGACAGTGATTTAACACATACATCTAAAACCACTGAGCATCAGGTGTTAGAGTTCTAATTTTTGAAAGAGTTCTTGATTAATGCAGTGTTGATAAATAAAATTGTTATGTTAACACAGCATTTGGTCAGTAACTCATTAGGCTGTAAACCCTCACCTGTGCCTCAGGACTGTGCAGTGAATTAAGCCCCAACCCATCCAGTTTCCTATGGCTTTGGGGCTGTGGGGCTGGATCCTGGAGGCAGCACCACAGGTATTGTCAGATGATGCTCTTCTGCTGAACCTTTACTGCCTGAGTCATTTACCATTCTGAGAAGCAGGTCTAAGAGGCTTGTTTTACAGACATGGTGGAAAGGACAGCAGCAGAGAAGAGACAGCAGGATTTTCAGAGGCTGTTTTTCCAGAGCTGAGAAAGCTCATGAAAGGGTCCAAAAGTGGCACTTAAGATTTAGAGTAATCCCTCTGCTCTCCAGTGCCCTGAATGGAACTTCATTAGTTTGTGCAGCATGCCTACCAAACAGGTGTCTGAATTAGTTATATAGTTATATAATTACTATAGTAATACTGATGTTAAAATGGTCAGTGAATTTTAATTTCCAAGAACATATTTTGAGGTGGATCAGTTTCTGACTTCCAGTGCATTGTGCTATAAATTCCAATACCTAGCTGAGTTATTGCTCGTTTACACCAGTGTAACAGAGCAGATTTTGGTCTGGATACAGCCTGATGAGCAGTAATCACATCCTTCTGCTCCCATAACACAAGCCTCATCACTCCAGCTAATGGAAAATTTTCATTCATTTTGATTAATGTGCAATTCTTGCTCAGGACTAATTTAGACCATGCAGTGCTGAGAAGGTTCTAGCCTGACCTTTCAAACACACCTGGGGGGGGCCTTTGGAGAGGAGAAATTTATTTTATCTGTAGTTACCACAATTCCAATTTTGTGGAAATGTTGTGTCCTCTCACATACAGTTGAACACAAAATAAGAATGGGAAAAATGAGGTTTTAGAGTTATTTGCCCAAGAAATAGTTCAGCATTTCAAGTTCCCTACTTGAATAGTTTATATCTGCCATGCATGTGTGTTTTAACATGCAGAGATTTATATTTCAAACCTGAACCACAAATTCATCTCCAGTAATCATCAATCTTTGGTAAACTCAAATCTGAACTTCCATCTCATTAAAAAAAGCTGAACCCAGGTGGGGTTTTGCCTGGTTTTATGTTTCATTGTAAAAACACTGCATGCCCATACTCAGAACTACTTAGTGAACCAGCCTTTAGCAGGCAAAGCTCTTTCCTAGTGATCAGGGAAATAAGGTTCTGCTCAGCAGGGATGACAACTGCACGGGTTTCTCTCCTTCTTTAAAATACTTATCCTAGGACTGTCAACATTTATTGTCAAAACTAGAACTTTTTACTTATCCTAACACCTGAAGATATTGTGGTTTCTAAGCTGACACTTGGCTTACAGGTCTTCTCCATCATTTTCTAGATCACACTTCCAGCTGATAGGCAGGATTTGAGTGCTTAACTCCACTGATCTGCGTCTGACATCTCCAGGTGGAGACAGCAGAGTCTCTGCAGCATAACTGCATTACTAAAACTCTCTCAGGGTCAGGGTCTTACTGTTTGCCTCTGGTACTCTCAGATTCCTCCTAATAAAAATTTCCCGGAATATACTCTGGCACAAATTAGAACATTAACACCCTCCCAAGACATTGATTCTTGATTTTTCTCACTTCTGCACAAGAAATAACATTTTGTTTTGTTGGTTTGCATGTAAAAGCTGAGATTTTAAAATTACTATTAATATTGTTATTTGAAAGGTCAAAGAAGAGAATTTTCAAAATATTTTAGGATGCTAGGACATATAATCCAGTTTATTCAGATTGGTGAAAGATGTTTAAACCAAAGTGGGATATTTGACAGGCTTTGGAATCATGGTCAAAAGTGTGTCCCTCTTCAGTACCAGGTTAGAAACAAGTTAGAGCAGCAAAATCTGCCTTTGCATTCAAACACACCAAAAGGTATTCAGACCACACCACTGAAAAAGCAGAAATATCTATGAAAAGTAAGGCTACATCCTGTGCCTTATATGCCTCTTTATAAGGCTGACCATAGGGGAGAAGAAAAAAAGGAAAAGATGTTTTAAGTCTTCTTATGCTTGTTAATGTGGATTTTCACTGATACAAAAGTGGAATTTGTCTTTGGCAAAGGGAATAACACTGTCATCTACCTTCTGTGACTGGAGAAGAGAGCTCTTCTCTGAGGAGTTTTCCTTAAGAATAATTACCCAAGACCAAGCTCTCTTGCGGGATTGACTTTTGCTGTGCTTTCTAGTCTGTGGTATGGCTATACCCCATCTGCATGACAGGCCAGCCCACAGAATAAAGAAAATTTAGTTCTAAATAAGGGCATTATTCAATTAGCTGCAAGTTATCAGTGTGCCATGATGCCAATACTGTAAACCTGACATCCCAGAAAAAGGAACTGTTCAGGATTAAAGGTGCTTTCTGGGACTTGTTTGCTGACTGGTTCCTGAGACTGTGATACACAAGTTTACTCATGAAGAGCAAGATACCATTTGTGGAGTATCTGAGCCATTGGCCTGTAAGAAGTTTGCTTTGAAAATACTATGTTTGTAACAATTATAAAGATTTCATTCTACATTTTAGTGGGGCTGTAGCTGCAGCTTAGATAAACTGATTTTAGACCATTTACCAAAGAAAAATATTTGAAACTTGCATGGCTGATAATAGTCTTTGGCTCAGGCTTTTTGGCCATTGTTACTGACTTCAAGGTCTGACTGCTGAAATCTGGTTTGAGGGGAGGAACGAAAAGAGGAGACAAAACGCGGCAAAAAGCCTGGCAGGCATAAATTTTGCTTTTCAGAATGTCTGTGCTTGTAATCAGCAGCCTAAAAAGTTCTGCTATGATCATCAAGAGATGATGTCTATCAATCAGTCTTTAAACACTGCCCATTAGGTTCTCTTGTTGAGGATGTAACTGAATCTACAATTCCCTGAAGACTGCTTTCAGTCCATTTTACAGCCAAAGGAGAAAAAAGGGAAGTTCCTTTGCTTTCCAATACATTAAATGGTGTGGATCAAAGAGATTAGTATCATGGCCTAAAAAGTTATTTTTTAGAGATATAATAGAATCTATACTGCTACTTTTTTCCCCCCATAGAATAGTTTAAGATATAAATCAAGTCACGTACCATTGATATGTAAGAATATATTTGCAGATGTCACCCCTTAGTATAAAGACTCGATTGCTAAGTGTTTTATATTCTGGTACTGTAGGATTTTATACATTCATGCAAAATGCATTATATTATTCTCTGAGTTTAGATTTTTTCCAGATGACAGGTGTTACTTTTATGATGCCCTGAATGGAATAACAGAGTAAACTGCCCTGATTTATACTCCACCACAACCAGTGATACCGCTGTCACGACTGCTGCTCTTTCTCATTACACAACGTCATGCACTCCCTTGCCTAGCACTGAAATAAGCTGCAGCATTCCCAAATGCCAGCACCACGAGTTGATTCCCATCGTGTGTCTTGCTCATTCACCCTGGGAACTTTTCCGTTTCAGACCTCGGTCTATAGCTCCTCTTACGGATGGTTTCCATTCCGTTGCCTTATCTGGGGTATACACTGTATCTCATTCTTCATTTTAGATGTACTGTTTGGAGACAAGCACCAAAACAATAAATCATGGGACTAGGTTATTTTTAGGCCACATTTCCGAATCAACATTGAGACTTTTTCTGAAGAACCTGCACAAGGAACTTATTGTGTGCATACACAAATAAATGACACAATTCAATGGTTTAATACTATCTGCCAAGTTAAACTACTGCAGAGCAGCTGTGTACATTTAAAATGATCCCTGGCACTTCTGAAGAGTTCATAAATCAGCAGCAACATACTTTCTTCCAATTAAGAGAGTTAAAGGAAAAATCAGAAATTAATGTGTCTAGGACATAAATGACATCCCTATACACTCGTGAATATGAATCTGAAGAAAAAAAAAAAAGAAGAAACCACTGCTCTTTACATTACTAGGATTATAATATTTTTAAATGCCCATTTTTGTAAGTGTTTCAGTTGTCAGAAGCATTGTTTTAAGGAGGCTTGCTTGAAGCAAGCCAGTGATATTAACCCAAATCTATTGAAGAAATGAACAACAGTCATGAGCCAAGCCCAGAAGTACTACACCAATGCCTCAAACTGAGGCTCCTTCCAATAAGACTAACATGAGACATACACCCTGTATGGGCAGTAACAAGTCATCTTTTAGAACTCACTCTGAAAGCAATTACTAAAATACTACTTATTGCTCTAAAGAATCACATTGTCTAGTTCCACTGTCTAAACTTTCCTGACAATCTGCTGGCATCATTTGAATGTCCAAAGGGCACAGAGGGGAAGGCATATGAGGAGCAGCTGAGATCACTTGGTCTGCTCAGCCTGGAGAAGAGGAGAGTGAGGGGAGACCTCATTGCAGTTACAACTTCCTCGTGAGGGGAAGAGGAGGGGCAGGCACTGATATCTCCTCTTTGGTGACCAGTGACAGGACCTGAGGGAATGGCCTGAATTTGTGTCAGAGGAGATTTTGCTTGGGTATCAGGAAAAGCTTCTTCATCCAGAAGGTTTGGGAGGCCCCAGGAAAGCGGTCACAGCACCAAGCCTGAGAGGTCTCAAGAAGCATTTGGAGAAGGTTCCTTGGCACATGGTGTGACTCTTGGGGCTGTTTTGTGGAGGGCCAAGAGATGGATTCAATGAGTCTTGCAAGTCCCTTCCAACTCAGGATACTCTGTGATTCTGTGGTCAGCAGCAACCACCACACAATTGCTCAGTGACTGTGCCATTGGCTCTTGCACTCTGCTACAGCAAACACTGTAGAAATGCAAAGGAGATAATAAGCAGCACTGAATCTTTACCACCCATGGCAGTCTCTTCTATTTGCACTTCTTGCCACTTCTTGCCTCCTCACCTTGTTCCTGTGTCTTTTCACAACAGTTATTTTGGCTCTTGCTGTAGATGGATCTTCTTCCCAACCACATTTGACATAGTTTTTGGCCACAAGCATCAAAAATATATATTTACTTCTAGTTTAGACCTCACTAAAGGAGGCAGAAGGAAGAATAAGTGCATTAATAAAAATACTTAAAAGTTAAAAAAACCCTCTCTCTAAAACAATGTTATGCAGAAACCAATACCCATCTGACTACCTGCCCTTCCTCTCCAGGAGATCATTCAGGTATATTTCAGAAAACTCCATTCAAAACAACCTTGATTCACCCCACTCTTCACTGAATGGTGTCAGCAACAATGGTGTCCAGCGCTGCAGGACACACAGCTCTTGCACAGATGCAATTTGAGGAACACGTAGGTTGGAAGGCAACACCTAGAACATCCTCCTGCTCAAAGAAGGCTGTTAGAGCAGGTAGTCAACACCTTTTCCAACCAGGTTTTCAGTATCTCCAAAGACAGGGATTGTACAGCCTGCTCCAGGGTCTGACAACTCCTTATACTGAGCTGGGATTTCCTGTTTTCCAGTTTGTGTCTGTTGCCTGTCGTCCTTCTGCTCTGCACACCCGAGAGAGGACTCCATTTTCTTTATACCTTCCTGTTAGGAAGTGATTCCCAGCAGTGGGCATCACAGAATTGAATTTCATTATTACAGTTAGTTTACTCAAAATCTAGTATTTCCATTTAAATACTTCCTAGGATCCATAATTGTTTCTCTCCACGCTCCAGAGAAAGGATATCTCCTTTCACTCTGTGCGCTGGCAGAGTGGAGAACTGATACATGCCTAATTGCCAGTGTGTCTGGGGCAGGCTTGAATCTGCTTCCTGTTAACTAAACCATCATTGCACATTTGAAACACAGAATAGATGTTAAAGTGTGTCCTCTTGTTTTAAGCTTATAGTAATGCAGACCATTTTTGTGGTAAACCAAGTGTGGAATGGATAAGATTTGGAGGACTGGGAGACAAGTCTGGGTCAATGCTGTTGCATATTGCCATAATGAGTCATAACAAGATTTAGCTGTAACTCTTCAACTAGTGCATAAAAATTTCAGCATAGTATGATGCTAATTTAATAAGAAATAAAAGACTGGCTTTAATACAGATTTGTAAAAGGCTTTGCAAAAATGCTGTATCACTTGATTCTTTCATGGCATTATTTCCTCTGCCAGCTGTCTCTGGTGACAACGATACGTTTGACAATTCACACAAGGAGACTTTAGGCCTGGAAAACTCTAGGAACTGAACAACGAGACATTTCCAGCTAACAGCGTAACCCTCTGGAAATCTGACAACCATTCAGGACTGCTATAATACACTTTGCAGGTTCTTCACAGCTCACATTCATTTGACAACAAATAATTCCTATTCTTCAGGTGAAAGTTGATTTATGCACATAATGTGTGGATGTTATGTGCATACACTTCAGGGGGCGAGTCAGGTGAATCACACCCACCAGCTGGAAACATGCCAACACATCAGCATGTCCCTCAGGCCTTCTGTGGAGAGGATTCTGCACATTAAAATAAATGGTTTTCATAACTAAGGCTCTCCCCCATCTCTGTACTATTTTCCAGCCTCCGCAGGAGCAGTCAGAGGATTTGCCTCTTCCATGGTTGTGGGGACAGACCAGTCATGGTGATATGAAAATGATTGCTATCACCTTTGTGTGGTTTCCCCTCCACCTTGGATCTAGTCAACAGAAGTTTCCAGAGGGAGCATCCTGTGATCAGCAAACCAGACTGGGTAATGATGAGAAAGCTAAGGCACTTTGTAAATTTCCAGCGACAGAGAAGTGGATAGACCCAGTGTGTCAGTAGTACAAAAGCAGTGGACAGGGCTGAGACAAGAAATGGGCTTAGACATCTCAATCCCCACTGTTAGATCCCTTTCTCAGCTGCAGTTTGCCCAGAATGTAATACATTAGTACCCTGGTACCCCTACAACTTATCAGGCCTGATCTGAACGGCACTGAACTGCTTTGCTTGGCCACAGGTATGCAGTTTTTTACTCAGCTGAGCTTAGCACCTCCTGCACTCTAGCCAAAATGTCACTGAAGTGGTAGGCCAGGTCAGGAAATAGCATGGAAATCAGAGGTCAGGTGATGCAGTTATTTAGGTACAAAATTGTGATTCTGAAATCTTTGCTCAGCTGAGCCCTGTAGCATCAAGCTCAACAGTCTTCCTGCTTTTTAAAACTTTTTAAAATTCCCTGGCAGCTACATCTGCCAGGATTTCAGGAGGACTCAGCTCACCTGTTAACCAGAGAGAGAAACTAGCATCCAGAGAAATTAGTGCCCAGAGAAGACGCTGCAGGAAGCCCACAAAAACGCAAACTAGCCTGTTGCCAGGCTTCAATTCCTCACAAGCAACAGTGCAAATTGCCAGATGGTGACTTTAGGGGCTTCTCTCCTAAGGCAACCCAGCTTTCTCTGTGCACAGCCTGGGAGGATGGAGAGCATGGCAATTGTTCCAGAGAGCAGGCACCTCAAACTCCACCAGCTAGGTCCTCTTCTGGCCCTAACACTTAGGAATCAAATTCCCCCCCTTGGGAACCAAAAAAAACCCAAACAAACACCTACAGTTTAATGTGATAAAATGTTTCGTACTTTCCAGTAACTAAATGAGTAGGAAATGGAAGAATTTCCATTCTGGAAAGTTAAGGAATTGTTATTAGTAAATGCAAGTACTGCTGCAGAGTTTAAATTTCTGAGGAAGTCTGTGTTTATCTTGGGGAAGATAGTAGAGCTGATCTGTTTTCTAGATTTTTGTGGCCCTGATGAAGTAATATTTTGCAAATGTTGTTTACAGTTTCTGTCTTACAGTACTATGCCGTACTATGTATATATATATGTATATGTATACATACATCTCCTTAACTAGACATTGTATAAGGAATCCATATAGGATGTGAAAAGCTAAAAATGCTTTTGCAGAATATACATCTTACTTTGCCAGTAAGTATCTGACATAGATAAGAGATTTATATTATGTTTTTATGGTTATTTTTTTACTTTACAGTCACAGCCAGCAGGTTTAAAAGACAAAATTTTAGTTAAAGCACAAAATATGCAGACTTCCACATGAAGAGTAGCATGATAAACACAAAATGCTTTCAAACAATCTTAATTTTGCCCAATTTTAAAAAAGGGCACACTTCATAGCTGTGGAGCAGCACATGGCTAGATGGAAATAAAATTGCACCAACTATTTTATCAGCTGGCTGCCATTCTCTGTATGTGAGCCAATAAAAATGGAGAATTTTATTGAGAAGCAATAATTTCCTCTATATCAACTCTTGCAAGCTCTATTACATCAAACCCCAAATGTGCTCACAGAAACAAAACACCCTTTTAAATGTTTTCCCAAGATATGATGCAGCCATTCCATCTATCATTTGGACCCCACTATTTTAACCAAACATGCTCATATCGAGGAGGCAGAGGTCTGAGCTGCAGATAGCACAGCTATGCAGAAGGACTACAAGCTTTGTAAGGCTTTACATAATTTGTTTGTTTGTTTTTAATTTTGGGGCTCAACATAGTGAGCTATCTTGGATGTGCTGTAACACAGCTCTAAAAGGTAATGGCAGGAAGAGCACAATTTTATTGAACAGCTCTTGTTACACAGGGAAGGGATGTGAAAAGGTTTTCAACACAGGAAGCCAAAGACACCCTCTTGACCAGAGGCAACACTTCAAACCTAATGAAACACAAGTTAGCTGACTAGAAGAGCACCTGCATATTCCCAGAACCATTAAGCTGTTGGTCTCTGGGACCTGACCATGTGAACCAAAATGGAAGTCAATTTTTGATGGCTTTGGAAGGCATTAGAGCTGGTCTGCAACTGTTTATGCCTATACTGAAAAGCTTTGCTGATGTGCTAAATTTAAATAATCTCCCATTTTGCAGTTGGCTGAGATGGGCAAGAGGCTGTCTCTTTGACTTTGGTTTCATCTGACTACAATAAATGAATCCATTCTTTATTTATATATATTTTTCATCCATACAAAACTGCACAAACTCTGCAGACACCCAAAGGCCTCTGAAACCCTAGTTGAGGAGGTTGGTGGAAGACAAAGCTGTGCTGACTGAAGCTGACTGAACCCATGGAAACCATGAAATGACCCAAGTCAGTGCCAGGCAAATGTTGAGTTATCTCACCTGAAAAACTTCATCCAGCTCTTGTTCTCGTTCTAGCTGCTTACCACCAATCTACCCATCAGGAAACAGTCCCAAACCCTGACTGGGTCCTGGAACTACATGTCAGTAGCTGCTCAACAGCCAAGGTGGTGGGAAGTCACACTATGTCCTAATAGGAATGTACCCAGGAAACTGAGCCTAGGCTCAAGAATTTACACTTGCTTTGATTTAACAAAGAGTAAACCCTCAGTCAGCATTCTTTCTTTGAAGAATAGAGGCAAGGACACAACTTTTTTACAATATTTGTGGTCAAATATCTATCTCCATCAGAAAAAACACCCTCAAACCCGGGAAAATATGCAGCAGGAAAATATGTCCTTTGTCTTTCAATCAAATGTTTTTAATGCAGCTGAAGCAGTCATCAATAAGTGAACACTGATCATAACTGGAGAAAGAAAACAGCTGTGGACATCAATATGAACAGTCCTGCTGTATCACCTCGTTTAATGATCCCCTGCTTTTGCACTTGATATTTACCTCTTTGAAGGTGAGTCCCATCCCCCAGTGATACATCTTCCTTTCTTCTTCTTGCAGACTCAATATACATGATAAGGTTCATCAATCAGAGTTTTCCCCAGTTTGTCTGCAGCTGGCATTTTGTATAACAGAAAATGAAATAAACCATACAGTGGTCTCAAAATTAAACTTCCAGCGGCATATAAGCAGAGTAGTACTTTTTTTTCTCAAGGGTACCTAGCCTGACACTGGGGACAGGGGGATGGAGCCCTATCACTGAATCCCTGATCTGTCTTTACAAAGGTCCCCAGTGATTGATTTTAAGAGGTGCTGGCTCTGTTTTAGCTTGACTTTGAGCCTCTGTTTCCTGGTGAAATAGGTCTCTCAAGGAGCACTGGCAGCCTCAGTGCTGTCTCTGCACTGATCATGGCTGGTAACTGCAGTGCCACTGACAGGAGAGAGCAAGCAGTGGGAGTGAGAGGAGCTGCCATCCTGTTGTGCCTGGGCAGAGAGAGATGAAGAGGAGGTGCTCCTAACACTGGGCTTGGGTGTTGCTTTCTCTTCCCTTCACTAAATTGGGCCAGATTTAGACACACGGTGTTCTGAAGGAAAAAAGTTCAAAAAATTAAAAATGAAAGGAGTTTCTGCAGAAAAATTTTGAAATTAAATATTCTGGCTTTTCAAATGTTTCCATTATGTTCTTGACTGAAAACATTGCTAGGAATTTAACCTAAAGCCTCAGATAGTTTCAGTCAATCCAAATCTGCATTTCAGGGAATAGAGATACCTAACATATGTCAATGCAAGGCTGCTGACCATTTTTCCCAACAGAATACTGGAGCTCTCATATGTCACTGAGAGCTTAGAGTATAACAAATTTCTTTTTGTTTTTAGCAATTTCCTTTAGTGCTCAGTGAATTACCCTGTCACACATTCAACAACTTGTTTTCATATTGCTACAAGCAATTCTGCCAGATGAAATTAATGTAGTAAAGTGTATTCTCAGTTTTTATTAAGCTCTCTTGGCTGAGGAAATATCAATATTTAGTAGGAAGATGGGGGAGGGAATGTAAGCACAAAGGTTTCACTTTTCTCTCTTGTATCTAAAAAAAAAAAAAAAATTTAAAGTATTCAGTTTTATGAATGACAGATCAATTCAGATGACTGGCCAGATTCTGCTGAGTACCAATTGCAGTCACAAAAATTTCAGGCTTTTTATGCTTTGAAGTTAACAGAGCTGGCACAGGCAGTACTATAAAAAGAAGCAAATAACCTGAAAGAAATGTAAGGGCCACAAATACTGTTTAATGATGTGACTTTGGAGACGCCTATGTGAACAAAGTAGTTAAAACCCAGGCAGTAGGGAGAACAGGAAGAAAACTGAGAAGCAGTAATTAATTTAAAATATTATGATGCTTCTCACTGCAAATTTTGTGATTTTTCACAACACAGCAGAAGCTCGAAGTAGTGCCTTGTACCTTCAAGATGCTGATCTTTGCAGGATATAGACACCTACCCAATAAAGTATATATAATAGATGAATAAAAGAAACAATTGTTTCTACTTCAGCATGATGGTGTGATGGTGAACTTTGATGGCATCCTAGTAAAACACATAACATTTATTGCTGTGATAAACTGCTCTTGAGGGAGTGATTTCCCTGCCCTCCCAGCTGGAGCTGTCGTGCTGCAATGACAGAGTGGGTAAGGAAGGGACGGAACAATAGAGAAGTCAAGGAGCTGGAGCCTGACCTTAACAGAGTGGGTGGTATTTGCTGCAGTCCAGAAAAGCAAATAACTCACTCAAAGGTGATAGATTTTACTGGGGAGTGGAAATAACAAAGCTGAGAAATAAAGTGGAGCAAACATGGTATGAAAGCATATTAAAGTAATTGAAGGAGGGGATTTACTTTTCAATGGATTCAGCTGTTCAGGAGAGAGAGAGAGGAAAAGCAAAAGAGGGGTGAGAGAACAGAGGAAAGAGGAACAGAAAAAGGAAAAAGAGAGAAGAATAAAAATGGGTAAAGAAGGAAAAAATGAAAAAAATAAAAAAATAAAAAACAAGGCTCACAACTGCAAGGTGTTCTTGATTAAATGCATCACTCAGTGACACGTCCAAAACACACCAACCCACTTCATGGAACACCTCGCCTGACAGCAAGAGTGTAATTGAGTAGTTGGAACTGGAAAATTTGTTTCTGTTTTCCCTTTTTGAGACTAGGGTCTGCAGGGACCTACGGCCTACAGGAGCAACATCCTCCGTGGCCTCCATCTCAGTCAAGAACATGCAAAAGCAAATCCAGGTTTTAAAAGCAGAGGGAAATTTGTTAAAACTTTCTCTTTTTGCACATGCGTGTGTGTAGAGCAACTACCTGTCTGTTTTACTCATTCTTTCCCATTACCCCGTTTTCCTGAGCAGGAAAAGGCTAGAGTTCTACTCACTGATCTAAAAAATTTAGAGTTTCTGTGGTACTAGTGACTTTAACCCAGTTGCATTTGCTGTGTGCAGACAAAACATAGTTGCAATGTGCACGCTGGGAACTTGAAAAGGTGTCAGCTTTACAAAGCTGAAATAAATCAATGACCTGACTGACTAAAGAGTGGTATTGTTCAATGATATTCCATTTGCTTAGCAAAATATCACAGATTGATAGGAAAAAGTAATCTGATTGAAAGGAGACATGGAAGTTCCAATAAGCTTTAGATATGCAAAGAGAATGAAAGAAAAAAAAACATCAGTGTAGTCGAGTTATAAATTTATATCTCTCATAACTGATTTAAAGAGGAAGGTAGGAAAATTGATAAAGTATCCATTGTCTATTCTGCAGGGTTTTTTTTCTAAAATGTGTATAATAAAAGATTCTTTCACTCAGTTTGAGGTACTTTTATGGCTCCTGTTCATATTGCACTAAAGTGCTTCAAAATAGAAAGGTATTTAATTTTACAATGTACATTTGAGAAGCAGATGTCTCTTTTGCCTCCATGTTACAGTGGGGAAAACGCTACAGAAATATTCTGAGTCGATGTCAGATGGGATACGTACACTGATAAAGCACGATGAAACTGGAAATTTCTGGGTGAGAATGTGATTTCCTGGTCACCTTTTCCCCAGGAATAAAAACAACTGCCTGTTTGAATCCATTATAATTATTATTATTATTATTACTACTACTACACAAAGGTGTTGCTGGAGACTACAGATATCCAAATGTCTTTAGACCAGCAGACAGGAGAGAGCTGATGCATAACACATTGATAAGGCATGACAGCTTATACACTAAGATATTTTCAATTCCTAGAGGATAAGGACCATGAAGCAGCTGCGGGCCCCTGCAGAGGCTGTGTAGATTCCAGTGCCTTGTGGCATGAATCAAACCTAAAGATGGACTTTAGGTTGACTGAAAAGAATTCAAAGTAGTGTTACACACTATGACTGGCAAATCGTCATAATTTTCAGATTGTTCCTTAGTTGGGGTGATAAAAAACAGGGGCTGTGCTCATGGTCACTGAAGGAGTCATCAGATTAGGTGTTTCTAAGCACATTGAAAAGTTTTAACTTCTTTCTGTTCTAGACAGAATGGTAGGGCAGGGGAATTACTCATTAAGTCACGTAATTAATTATAAGAATATGGCCATATACCTCTGCTGTATAATAGTGTCATGATTATTATTTTTTTTCTTAAAGCAGTGTCTCTCAAAAAACTCAGTGGCAACCAGCAGCTTTCTCATCTCACATCCTGCTCCATCCTCTTCCTTCCCAGGCTCTCAGGCAGGAGGACTCAGCCACCAGGATGCTCTGGAACAGGCTGCAGCTCCCCTACCACCAGACTATGCCACTGTGCCATAGTGCCACAAGGGGTGGTCTCCCCTTCCTCAGTGGCAGACCTGGCCCAAATATCCTGTCTTTAAAGGAGAGAGGGTTAATGTTAGTTGGGATTGGGGGACAGAACATTTGGGGAAGCCCAGTGAAAGCCAAGGCAAACACACCTGAGAGGTGCTGCTCCCCAGGATGCCCAGAGGCTCACAGCAAAACTCCTTCTCACACCCTTGTCTCCATCCTCCTTTTCCCTTACCTGATAGCTTTGAGAATCCCACTTCTCAGAATATTATCCTACCTTTTTTATTGCAATTACCCTGCAGGTCAGCAGCAGGCTCTTTGTCCTCCACTGAAAAACATAGTGTGGTATGAACAACCTCTTTTGGAGAAGGAAAAAGAGGAGAGATGATCACAGCACACAGAGATGGGATGTTCAGTTCTGTGCACATCTAAGAGGAGCATGATTTCCAGCTGCAGCAAGACAGCATTTTTATTTTTTGCATCTCTAGATTACACTAAGGCATCTTGTGCTGCAGAGGCTGTGCTAGCAAGTTGTTCATTCATTTGTGCAAACTACAGACACCCATCAGGCACAGAGTTCCTGCAAGACCCTTTCCCTTTGATCTCAACCCCAAATGATATGCTGCAGTACACAGCATAGCTCTGTAAACACCATCACTCAAATCAGCACTTTTTCTGTCCAGTTCATATAATTTCCTTTTTTTTCATAATTTTAAATTCTGTTCTTTAAAAATGTATGTGCTTACATATATATACATATTTATTTACCAGAGTAATTTTTATTAATGAATCCTTTATGTCTTACAACTCCTGCAGAGCTGATAATTTGCTAGAAAAATTATAACAGAAGTATCCCATGGAAAGCTTTAAAACCAATTTCCAATTTGTTCTTTGCCTTTGTACACAGTCATACAAAGACTTTGAGTGTGCCAGTTGTTTGAAGCAAATTCTTTTAATCTTTTCCTCTGTACCAGAACCAAATCTGCACCCAGTTTGAGCTGCACCAATAGCTGTGACTACTTAGGTAAGTCATATAATAACATCTTCTCCAGCAAAAAAAAGCACTTCTCTGTGGAAGAAAGACATAAATCTCCCCAGAGAGTGATTTTCAAACCTCAGGGCTGCTGGATCGCCTGAATGCTTGCTGAAAGCAGACATAAAATAAAGAGCCTGCATTTAGGAATGGCACGGATGGTTGAGGCAGCTCCTTCTCCCCTCCTGCTCAGCTTGCTCCAGGTATTGTTCAGCCTTGGACACACTGACTATCTCAGGGAACTTGTCCTCTCTGATCTGGGCTGGCAAAGTTATTCTGGGCTCTGGCCCCTCAGAAGAACTCCCTGGAGCAGAGGGTGCTGCAGGTGAGGTTTCACACCTGAGTAAGACACAGCCCCTCCTTCTCAGCCACCAACCAACCTGTCTTACAGGGGAAGGCTCAGCATGGTGGGGTAGTTTTCCCTTCCTGGTGGAAGGTGGACACATTTCTCTGTCAGAACCACTACACTGCAGCCACTTTTAATATTATTTGTGTGCACATGTTCAGTAGGTCCTTGTGAATGCCACAGTGAGACTGCGATAGAAAGTACATATAAACCAAAATACGCAAAATAAGTAATTTTTCATAATTCAATATGACATCCTTCCTTTAATTTAAACCTAATCAGGGAATAAGAAACTAAAAACAGCTGTAAGCATTCACATTACATCTCTCCAGGGAAACGTACATAAAGTTAGGATTTGTTTTCACCCAATGGAAATGTTGCGATTTCACACAGCCACTCTTTTTGTTTAAGCTGCTTCTTTATTACATTTTCCATAACAGAATTTACAGTCTCCACGAAACAAAAAGCAATTCCATGGCATTTTCCTTGCCTTACCTTCTCCTGCTTGAAACATGAAAAGATTAAACACATAAGTGTTTCTAGTAATCTGGCTATCTCAGCCATAAATTCAACAGGCAGGAAAGATTTTTTTTTTTTTTTTAATCAGTAAGATGTGCTTGAAAACTGTGCATGGCCCAGCATGATACACACATTTCCTTTTCTTTCTTTATTTTTTAACAATTCATACACTAAATAAGCTTTTAGGAAACCACATCCAAATGCATTTTAAAGCTCTCTTCTCCCACATACATCAGTCCTGGCCGGCAGCGCAGAATTAAAATGCGTGCTGAGCTCAGAAACGAACACTTCCAAAGCTTAAAATGTTCCACCGAGCGTTCCAGTAGGGAGAGCAAGAGGGAATGTGAGCCCTCCCAGCACAAAAGGACACGGCCCCCAGACCAGAATCCAACAATTCCTCAGCTGTTGAAGGGAGCAGGGAGGGGCCTGGCCGCAGTGTGAGACAAGCAGAAGCCTGTATCCTCTGCATCCAGCGGGAAGCAATAATCTGATTACAGCCCTCAGCCCCTCTGAAAGTTGGTCACTAATGAAAGTTTTAAGAAAAGTGCTCTGCTGTTGGAGCTCGCTCAGATAAAGCGCTCAGTATTTGGGAACAGCGATGCCTCATGAGTCCAAAGGTAATGCCAGCAACAACCTCTTAATCTGTACATAATAATCAGGCAGAGCGAAAGGCTGACCCAAGGCAAAGTTTAATGATTAAGGCTGGCAATTAGAGCTATTGGTAACAATTAGTTTTTCTGCAAATGTGCTTTCCATGGTGGGAAGTGTAACTATTAAATTTCCAGACATTTTAAACTATATTTTTTAAAAGAATGTGACATTATCATCTATAAATACTGCATGAGGCCATTACCTGAAGTTAAATGCAGGAGTACTGGCAAGATCTTGCAGAAAAAGGCAGCAGATGCAATTGTGACATTTGGCTATGATCACAGAAAACACAAGTGTTTTCTTCTTTGAGTACGGGAGGAACTTGGGGAAAAATAAATGTCCCTCACAACAAAAGAGTTTGAACACGACCTTGTAGAGGAAGGAAATCACAAATTTACAAATTGGCTCTCTCACCTGAGAGCCAAGAGTGGTGTTGTCCAGGTTTAGAGGAGGACAGACAGGACTTGCCAGAGTAATCCCCCAGAGCAAATACCTGCTTAAGTTAAGACGAGCACATAAACAGGGTCCACGTGTTGTCCTTTGAGATGTGGGAGCCCAGGAGCGTGACTTCCAATACCTTGGGTGCAAGGCAGGGGGAATTTGCAGCCACTGACTTTCAGGGGGGCATCAAACATGGCTGGATGCTCCTCTCCACACCTGAGACGCTGGCTCTTCAGGTTGCAGCCAGATTATATACCAAGGCTTTGAATTTCTGACACACTCAGGGTAGAGAGTGGGGGATGAAGATGTCCCTTGCACTTGGCAGCACTAGCAGCACCCCACTGTCCTGTGTCAGTGTGATGAAATCCTCCTGGAAGCCGCTGGAGCAGCACCGTGTACCTCTTACTGTGCACCTGTAATAGTAATGTTGAAACTGAAGTGTTGACGTGCTTTTCATTAGGACAAAAATGTGATTGTTGGTTGGAGTACAAGAAAGTTGTGGGAGGAAGTGGGAATTAGGCAGTAGAAGGAAAAAAAGAGAAAGACACCAGCTAAGAAAGGCCTGGCTTTGCCCTGTTTTTAACAATTGCCCAGTCAATATTTTAGGTTTTATATACACGCATCATAAAACTGATAAACTTTTCTTTTGTGTTTTTGGAACCTTCTTTGTCTTTTTTTTTGTCTTTTCTTTTCTTTTTTTTTTTTTTTTCCCACTAGCAGCAATTACATATTTAATTCTAAAGGAAAATGAAAAAGAGAAAAAGAGAAATATGAAAAGTAGGCACTCTAAAGCATATTTTCCAAGACCATTAATATATGCCTGAGTATACAGAATAGCAAATTTGGACTTGAGGCAAGAATTCATGGCCTCCTAAAATATGTATTATCATGTCTTAAAGATGTAGTTTGGAAGAGTTAGACTTCTAGTCAGCAAAGACAAAAGCATTTAAAAATTCAGATAGCATAAATGCATTTTATATATGGTAGTGCATAAGCTGAAAAATACATCTGACCTATATAATCAAATTAAATTATTGTTAAATTAATTTGGAACTTATCAAGGTTCCAGAATTGTTCTTAAGAAAAATATTTTTACTTGTACATATATATATATATAAAATAGGCATAATCCTGTGTACGATACGCAAACATTTATAAGACTTTTTCAACCACAACTGATAAATCAAAGTAGCTTTTCTCAAAAATCCTAATATCCATGCATCTAATATCCATGTAGTTCAAACCAGGTCAAGGCAAATCAAATACTATTCATGAACAATCACCTGTACATGCAATTCTTAAGTTTTATCTATTATTTGGACATTCCCTCTCTTGTGGGTGATTGTTTTCATTGTTTTCTCTGTTTGTGTTTTTTCTTTTTGCCTCTTTTTTTTTTTTTTTTTTTTTTTTTAAAGCCTGGAAACTGCCACAGAGAAGTCTGGCAGCTATAACCTCCAGCTAACTACTAGCAAATGCTAACATGCTGTAAAGTGGAACATTTATACAAGATCCATCTGGTGCATACAAGTAGGAATCCAAGATTTAAAGCCATTACATTGTGCATGTGCATTTACACCTTCACCAAAGCTGGCAAAAAGAGTAGATTTTACCCCATGACTCCAGTAGTAAAAGGAGCGGTGTGAAACATGTGCTGACCTACGCTCCTCCATCCAATTGTAGTTATTATATACCGCTCTTTGGCATGTTACATCCCAGGCTTCATGCCAGGAGTAAATTAGTTCAGTCCTGAACTTGCCTATCAGAAATTAAATAGTACAAGAATGAAACATGCCTATAAAGGATTAGAGTAGCTGAGCGTTTTCTTTTGATCAGTCGTGCAGATCTAAAAAGGCAGTCCACCGGGTCTGGTAAACCCAGCAATACTCCCATCAAAAGGACGTCTCAGTTGACTCTTTTTGCCATAACCGAACAGTAAGGAGGGAAAAACACCTTTGAGCTGTTTGCTATTCTTCGTGAAGCTTAGACTTCCCCAACCATTTGCCTGAGTTTTTAGTCTTTTTCCAGTCGGTACATTCCCATCCCCTCAGGCAAAATAGACCTGGGTTGGTTAGCAATATTTTGCTTTATATTTATACAGGAGGTATATAAAAGAAATATGCAGAAAATAAAGCATGCAGAAATCAATGACAAACATAACCAGCACCATGCTGAGAAAGAGGGGGAAAAGGTTGAAGGGAAAGGATTACATTTACCAGGGAAATTCAGGTTCCCTCTGGAAGCAAGCCCCGATGCTTAAGGCATTCACTCGTGCCCTCTGCCGTCTGTCCCGGCGAATTCCAGCGCGGTGAGCGCCTATCCCGCAGGAAGGCAGCTGTCCCAAAGCTCTCCGGGCTGCGGGAGATGCCGTGCTGCCAGCGCCTCGGTCCGGCTGCCGGCACCGCCTCGGTCCGGCCGCCGGCACCGCCTCGGTCCGGCTGCCGGCACCGCCTCGGTCCGGCTGCCGGCGCAGCGCGGCCCCGGCGCAGCGCGGCCCCGGCGCAGCGCGGCCCCGGCGCAGCGCGGCCCCGGCGCAGCGCGGCCCCGGCGCAGCGCGGCCCCGGCGCAGCGCGGCCCCGGCGCAGCGCGGCCCCGGCGCAGCGCGGCCCCGGCGCAGCGCGGCCCCGGCGCAGCGCGGCCCCGGCGCAGCGCGCCCTGCCAGGCTCTCTCCGCTCGGGAACACGCTCTCTCCTCCTCAGGTCACTTCAACACCAGGTGGCACCAAATAACAAGTTTCAACAGCGTGCCCCGGTTTGGTTTAGTTTCTGGTTGTTTTGGGTTTTTTTCTGTGAATTGGTGAAAAAGTGTCACAGAAATGTGTGATAGACACAACAGACAAAAAATCCAGAGAGAGAAACAAAACCCCGCAACCAAACATGCAAACCCAAACCAAACCCCTAACAAAGCTCAGAATGAATCTGGGGTGAGTTCACCAAGAGCAATGCCTTCCTCTAAACGGTGATGGGGAGAGATGGAGGGGCAGACAGGCACTCCCGGCGTTACCTGCCTGTGCCTACGCTCATCCCGGGACCTGACAGCAGTAACTATCTCAGCAGCTCGCAACAAAAACACATTTCTCCTGGACAACTGCTACAAAGTCACCAGATTTCTGGCTGGGGCTCTCCTTGCCACTACCATCTGACAAAACTGCTCAGTCAGATCATAACGTGCCAACGAGAGCAAGGCCAGTATTTTGAGGAAAGAGAAATCATGTTTTTGGGGCAAGTGCACATGGGACATGCTGGAGAACCAGCAGACGTGGTTTGTACCCTGCACTTTCATTCTTGGCAAAAGCCAAAGTGCAAACTTTACCTGCTGGGCACAAAAATGGGTCATGCACACAAAAAAGGGTGTCACTTTCTCCCCTGCAGGATATTGCTTAGAAGACCAATGGCACAGGAGGCTGAACTGGTTGGTTTGCTTTTTCACAGAATTATAGAATAAGCTGTGTTGGAAGACCCACGAGGATCATTGAAGTCCAACTCCCCACCCTGCACAGAACAGCCCCAAGAGTCACACCATGTCCCTGAGAGCATTGTCCAAACACTCCTTGAACTCTGTCACGCTTGGTGCTGTGACTTCCTCCCTGTGAAAGCTGTTCCAGTGCCCAGCCACCCTCTGGGTGAAGAACCTTTCCCTAATATCCAACTTAAACCTCCTCTGGCACAGCTCCATGCTGTTCCCACAGTACTGCCGTAGGTGACTTTCCAAACTAACGGCAAGGAAAACCTGATTACACAAGGTTAACACAGTTATTTTAATGATTGTCTTTTACACGTGCAGGTGTTCAATCTGACACCAATTATTTAATTTCATTTCCTTTGCAGGATGCAAAGGGGAGCGATCGGAATTTAAATATTCACATATTCCAAAGGACAGAGGCTGCTCAAAAACTCATAAGCAGAAACTTAACCCTGAAGCTTTTCCAGGTTCTGACAGTAAAAGAAATTCAAGGTGCTGTTAGAGACTGCCCAACAGATGAAGAATGGATATCCCAGCCGAGCGCTGCTCTCCCACAGGATGAAAACACAACCTGTGGTTACCAGCTCTCACAGGACACACATCTCCATTGCCTCAGGGCAGTGCAACAAGGAGGGCTGGGCAGTGGAAGGCAGAATAAAATACACATTATCTCTAATAATATGGCTGTTCGTACTATACACACACCCTGTATGGCCATTGTGCTATCAAACTAACCCTATGGACAGATTCACATTTATCCAAATGTAAGTTCTCCAGGCAATGAAGTTTGGAGTGTGATTGGCACTGTCAGAACAAGCAAAGAACCAGCACAAAGTCACACATGAGCCACCTGTCTGATCAGTGAAAAAAGTTGTGTTCAAGTCAGGCTTTAACTAACTAATAAAAAAAGTTTCAAAGGAGAACTAATTTTGAAATAAGTAAAACAGCCTGTTTAAAAATATCAGTAAGGAAAGTCAGTTCTATATTTTAATACTTACCACTACATTTTGAAAATGAAGTTATATAAACCCCATTTACTGCCTTCTCATATAGTAATGAGGTGCAATTTCTGCAATGTGCTTCCTGTGATGCCTCTCCTTTCTTATTTACACTGCTGGGGTACACTTTAAATCACACCTATCAGAATCTCTGCTAGCTAGATGTCTTCAGACTGTTAACTAGGCCATGAACTTAAAATTTTATTTTTTTTTTTAATCTTAATGAGTAATCAGGCAGGATCACACCTCTAATTTTGTGTTCTTAAGTGGCAGAACTGGCATCCTTCCCAAATTCAGTAACATTAGGGGTGTTCTCTCTCTCCACCACTGAAGAGACAAAGTGTCCTGCTGTAACTTCCTTCCTGTAAGCAGAGGTTCAGGAAGGATGGAAGGAGTGATGCAATTCTGCAAACTTTGGGCTTAATACCCGCAGGTCAGGATCGCTGTTCAGGGTGATGATGATGATGGGTATAAGAAATTGAACACCAGCTTCACTAAATTATAACCTTTTTTTCCTGTGGCAGTTGTATTTTTCTATGGTGGTCATTAATATCTAAAGCCAATCATTATTTCGGTTATATTTTTATTTTTCACAGGGTGAAAAAGTTTAAAGAATCTATTTTCCTTACTAGCCCAATTTCCCACTTTCATGCTCTGAAACTGCCTGGCTCACCAACAAACAAATCCGGCTCCTCCTCCATCCACACATAGTTCCATAAAAGACAAATTAAAATAACTAAACATTGCTTACATGGGTAGAAGGTGGCAAGATTGGACACCAATCACACAATACGGAGAATTGGGAATCAGATTCCTCTGATAAAAGATCAAGGGCAAGTTCCTAAAAAGTCTGAATGAAAAGTTCAAGCAAATCAAATAAAGAACTTTTCTCAGAGAACTACTTGCATGAACGTGACAAGACCATGTTCTTGCGTATTATGTGAACTTAGATATTTTCAGTGTGTTTGCCTCTGAGAATTAAAAAAATGCTTTATATTCTACAGAACCTTGCTATAACTTCTCATTTTTCTTTATAACCAAACCCAACTAATTTTCAAGAGACGGATGCTTAATAAGATTTGCCTTGAGAGCCCTGAAACCCCTGATATATTTAATCCATAAGATCTCACATGATGGATACAGACTTTATATTTTCCTGAACTGTATAGTCTTTCTTTACCTTTCAATCTTGTGCAGGAACACCTTCTCCATCATCAGGCAACTACATTACACTTTACACTTTATGGACTAACCTTTATTCACAACCCCTTTTTGTTAGAAATCTCATTTCCCCGGGAAAGTCATCAAGGAATGAAGTTCCTCAGCATTCTGACCTCCCCTCCCACACACATCTAACATACTTTTAACAATGATAACAGACCAAGGGCAGACAGTTCCAGGGAGCTGATATGGGGAAGAATTATCCCCCTCATCCATAGCCACCCCAAGCAGAACCAAGCCTTGGGGTTTAAATTTAAGACAGATCCCAGCCTCTGAGCAGCCAGTGTCAAAACAACCTGCAAATGACATATAACCTCCTCAAAGCATAAACTGCTAAAATAAAACCCCAAAGGAATATGTGATGCCTACCAACGTGACTTTTTTAGAAAAATCATTACCTAGTGATTAAGCGTGACCAGCAAGGGATAAGTTGTGGTCACTCCAAGGCTGATTTATTCCTCCTCAGAATCCACCTTTTCTATGCTCTGTATGGTTAACAGCACTCATATTTTTACATTTTCAATGCCTTTGGGAGTCTGGGTGGTGTTCTCTGAGTTTTATATATGATAGGACAGTGATAGAATTGGAATAGCAAATAAAGATAAGAAAAATTAGCAGATCAGCTATGCTTAGGTTTGTTTTCCACATTGAATTAGGCTCACCAGCAAGTAACATGAGAGCAAAAAGGAATACTTATCCAACAGGAGAACCTATGAAGTTATTAATTTTGTTAGATCTACCATGTAGAATTTAAGCAAAGAGCATTGCAGTAAATACTGCAGGAGTATTCAAACCACAAGAGTCTTCACACTTTGCATCAAATCCAGCTTTACAGAATACAATTAACAACAAATTACTTTCTTATTGGATAACTAAAAGAACTGGCAGAATGAAGACCAGGATTTAAGTAAGCCTTCCTATGTTTATTAAATTGGTGAGAAAGCAAACCCAAGAAATTTAGTGCAAAGAGCTTTCAATCATGAATTCATGAATGATGACTTTATAAATGCTGAATACTCACCACGTGGAAGTCAATTTGCTGCTTTGTATGCCAGTTATTTTCAGGGACAGGTTTGCCAAACTGTAGAAGCTCTTTTAGTGACAGCTTATCTTTCAGGGTACGAAAACAGTCCCTGAATTGTGCTAATGTGCTGATACTGACAAAAAGCAATCTGGTAACACTGACTCAGAATTATACAAGTTCAACAGTGAGGAGCAGCATTGGCAAGAGGGGTTAAAAGGAAGTACAACTCAATCATTTTCACTTGAGTTGTGAATCCCAGGGAGATAGTCCCATCACAGCACAACAAAACCAATAAAAATATGTAGGAAACAGGGACTGGTTTTTTTGAACTGGTTAATCAGCTCTCTCCCTAACAAGCGTGCCTCAAGAAATGTGAAGAATGCTCACGCTTGGGTTGTCACCCTGTGGACAGAAAGGTTTCTCTGCAATTTTTTTTTGAACTATTAAAATAGAAATCATAAGCCAAAAAGAGCCATGTCAGTCATCTAGTGAGAAATCTGCTGCAAATGTATGTCACACAGGCAGTTAAATTTTTATGCTAAGATATATACACAAAAGCCAGATGAAACTGTTTGTATACTTTACAAAGGTGTCTTGCAAATACAATGATTAAATATTTTAAGGAAAAAGGCAATGTGCTCTTGGATGACCCTGCTTGGGCAGGAAAGTTGGACCAGATGAGCCACTGTGGTTCCTTTCAGCCTTACCCATTCTGTAATCCTCTGTAATAAGTCCTGATTAATTTGGTGGTGAACAGGCTTAGGGCAATATGTAGAATTTATTAATTTTATAGAAACATTTACATAAGTACACGTATGTCAAATTATTTTCTTATTTTCCATGTGCTGGGTATACCTTAAGCTTAACGAATGCCAAGGTTGCTGAAGACAACAGTAAATTGCTTAATTGCTTTTGCTTTAAGCAAAGTTGTCCTTTTTCTTGGGAAACTTACTGTCAAAACATGCTGAACTCTACTAGTTCTGTATTGAAGAGCTGAATAATGTTTACCTAACACTCTCCTGTCAGGTCTTGCTAATACAATCAAGAGGCTGTGCAAAGAATGTAAAGTAATAATTCACTCTTGGATATTCTGAACATGATGCATTTAAGTCTCTGTTGAAGCAGGGAGAGTCTGGAAAGTATTTTTGATGATGCTTTGGATTAAATTCTCAGTCACGCTAGCGACCAACGAAGACTGCATAAGAAGCAGCTGAGGACCTATGTATACACCTATATTATATACTTCATAAAAGATACCTTGTAAAGATGTATATTATTTTCAAACCTTGCAAAACAGAGATCTACTGTAAGATGATGTACAAATTTAAATGCAAAGTTAAAAGCTCTGCAAACTATTTACAGTGTTAACAAGAAACATGCAACAATGATGTAGTCACCTAAGTGCTTTTGAAGGAGCTACCAAGACCATTGGTCATGGAAACCAAAATATGGTCCTTATTGACTTGAGGACCACCAAAAAAAGCATATAAAGACATCATTTATGTCTTGTTTTCCTATTGAATTAGCATGTATAAATATTGAAAAATAAGACAATATCAGAATAATATACTTAACTGTAGTGACCAAGTGGAACGATGTAAAAAATATTCATTGCAAGCTGTATACCCCAGCGAGAGAATTATTATCATCCCTGTTCAGCTTCTGCTCAGAAATAAAAATTGATTAGATTAAATTAATTTTTCCACAAATAACATTCTTTGTAGGTTTTTCTGGATTATGGTGCTAATAAACTACAACAGTAAGTGGTCTCCTTTAGTAGTTAAAGCTTGCTGAAAATCAGCTGCACTGACATATGTTACAAATAAGACCATGTTATTTGTATCTGTTGATTGTCAAGTCTAATATCATTCAAAGAAAGGTTTCAGCTGTGATTTGCAGTTTTGTTACCCAAAAGTCTAGGGAGCACTCTTTCTCAATGTCAGTTATGAATGCAATCTGTAGCTCATACACATAAGACACTGAAGTTTTGTCTTGTTTTGAGTGCAGAATAAAAGTTCAAATTTAAAAGTGATTTCAGTAAAATTCCTCTTAATTAATTACACTAAAGAAACAGAGGCAGTATTTTGCCTAGGGCCCACGGCATACTCAACTCAGCCCTTCCAGCAGCAAGGCACGCTGTCTCACTTTGCATGGAGAATGCTGCAGACTGTGGAGATGCTCCTCTCATCATTTCCATCCTCTGACAAAGCTGTGTCTGCCTGAGAGACAAAGACCTATCTTTTTAAAATATGTTTCAAAGGACTGCAGAATGCAGTGTCTGCCAGCAGCAGCAATGTTTGGGTGAAACCTCCAAATTTCTTGTGTGGAGCTTCATTTGGGGTACATACATAGGTGTAATTAACAAGTCTTTACAGTCTTAATCTCATGAAACATGAAATTCCACAGATACCAATAGCTCTATTAACACCAGTGGATTTGCTAGCTATTTTGTACTATCCCCAAAGCCGGTATCATTTGCTATCGGTAGCTGTAGGATTCATAAAGACCTGAAAAAAAACCAGCTGCACTTCTGCTCGGGAGCTACAGCCCTTTACATGTACAAAACCTTTGTAAATCAACTTGGAGTTACCAAGGGACCATGTAATTGAAGTTAAAGGTAACAATTCCTTGGATGAAAGCAGCCAGAGGGACAACTTCACAAAAATAAAGCAAATATTTAAGAACTGTAACTATTACTCTATGTTAGTTATTAGACAAACAAATCCTCTTCCTGTCAATAAACATCTAAAATGACCTCATTATTAACTATCAAAAAATGAAGAGGTTCTGTTGAGATTCAAAGGCAAAAGACTTTTCAGCTTTTATACCCCAAAACTATTCCTGGCAGGTAAAGCAAGTGGAAGAACATCACTGTGAAATGAACTGTGACCAAGTGCTAAGAATCATTCAGCTTCTATCACAGCATCTGCAGCTTTCAGAAAGCTTTTGGTAAAAATTCCTCATCAGGAGCTCCAAAGGAAACTAAATTTTGTATTCATACTTACTGTTCAGAAACAAATGGTGGCATACACAATCACTTGCCACAACACAGAGAAGTTGCTGTTCTTCCAGGGCATCTGGGCTGTGACCTGACAAAAAGCGATAGGGACAGACAAGGAGTCTGCAAACAAAATATTTTCTTTGTAAAACCACAATTACACAAGCTCACTCAAGATGGTGCAGTCAGTATGGGTGATTACAGTTTCGAGCCTATGCTGCACTGCTAGCTGATTTTCATTTGAGTGAGGGGCTGAAATCACAGAGTAGCTGAGGTTGAAAGAGACCTCTGGAAACCAAGGTATCCAACTCTCCCACAAGCAGGGTCAGCTACAGCAGTTTGGTCTAGCCTGTATTCAGCTGGGGGTTTATATCTCTAAGGAGATCTCTACAGTCTATGTGGTCACTGTTTTACACTCCTCACAGATAAAAAAGTTCTTTAGATTTTGAGGTGGAATCTCCTGTGTTCAAGCTGGTGTCCATTGCCTTTTGTCCTGTCACTGGGTACCACTAAGAAAAGTCTGGCACCTTCTTTTCCCAACCTGCATCAGATCTCTATCTAGAGAGACACACAAGATCTCTCCTTGGCTTCCTTTCTCCAGGATGAAGAGTCCCAGCTCTTCCAGACTCTTTGTACGATAGATGCTCCGGTCCCTTAATCACCTTTGTGGCCCTTCGCTGGTTTTACTCCAGTTCATCCACATTCCCTTCACACTCAGATCTGGACCCAGCATTCCATGTGTGTCTGAGCAGTGAAGAGAAGAAGGATCACCACCCCAGCTTGCTGACAGCACTCCTCCTCATGCAGGCCAGGATACTGTTGGCCTTTTTTTCTGCAAGGTCCACTGCTGGCTCCTCCAGCTTGGTGCCATCAGATGCTATTCTCCAAAGCTGTGTTCCAACCACAGCCTGTTGCAGTGCATGGGGTCATTTTTCCTCACATACCGAACTTTGCAGTTGCTTTTGTTGAACATCTTGGTGTTCCTGACAGCCTATTTCTCCAGGCCCTTTAAGTGGCAGCCTAACCATTAGTGGCACAGTATCCCTTCTCTCTGCTCCTGATTCTTTTGCAAGTTTGCCAATTACAATAACTTCGTCACTCAGTTGTGGGCTGCCATCTTCTTCCCGTCTTGTTCCTTTTTAAGGCTGTCCTCCCTAGGGTGGCCAACCTGGGCAAAGATGCTTTTGCCTCACACTTGAAACCTTTGAGAGCTCTGCTGGCTGTACAGCTGGGGTGAAAGTCTGAAGGCTGGACAAGCCTTTATGGTATCACTGCAACACCCCAGAGCTGAGTGCCCCGCAAACAGCCTTGTGTAGGGTCACAGCTACCCAGGGACAGGCAAAAGGCAGCAGTGTGGTTGAGGGCTTCAAAAGTCAGTGCAGCAACCATAATTTTTTTGGTGGTGGTGATTAAAGAAAACTAAGTCAAATTTTATAATTAAGTTCGCAAGTTTTGTTTTTGTTTTTATTTTCTTTAACTAGACAGAAACTAGCACAGGTAACAGAGGCAGAGGTATTTATTGGTTTTCTCACAGACTCCTGGCACCAGGCAACTTCAGCAGCTGCTGGATACTCTGCATCCTCTGGTCCAGGTGCCAGGTATTAAGTGTCAATAGCTAATTCCTAGCTAGAGTAAAAAACCAGGCCTGAACAAAACCCAATATCATCCTGAATCATAAGAGAATCAGAGCAGGCATGGATTTCTAGGTATTAGACAATATCTGTGATAGCTGGGCATAGTGTCTCAATTTCAAATAAATTTTTGAATCTTTCAGACTCGTTTGCCAGCTTGAGACACCAAACTTTATATATTCACACTTAAAACATTGACTCATTTGGCCTGTCTGGAACTGATAGTTCATAACATCAGCAGATTCTGAGCATGCTGTATCGTCTCTGCCTTCAGAGAAAAAGCCAGCAGCAGCCTGAGCATGCCAACAGGCCATGGATCTGAGGAAATGCACTAAAAGATGCCTTTGATTAGCCCAGTACTTTGGGCTATTTTAACCAAGCACGGATTGCAACCTGCAGAAAAAGTTGTGAAAACTGACAGTAAAACCAGTAAGCCAAAAGTCAGAGAGAGGAAACAAAGGGGCTCTGCAGAAAACACAGCTGGAAGTAAAGCAGTGCCCAGAAACAAAGGCAAGAAACAGAAGAAATGTTGGATGAACAATAACTACTGTACAGAAGAAACAATGAACAGTGTTCCAAAAAACAGATTAATCCCCAGGCTAATGCAAGTACAAGGTATAAAGCAAATTATCTAATGCAAGAATTGCAAAGGCAAGTTTAGAGTATTTAACAGCACATTTTCTTTAAAAGAAAAGAAAAAAAATCACGAGAACAAATGAAAAAAATTAAAATACACAAAATAAAAGCACAGAAACTGTTTCCAAATACTTTTTCTGACTGATATAATAAAATCTGAGTGATGAAAAATGTGACATGATGGGTATAACACAAGATATAGCTGTTTTACACTTATGTATATTTGCAAAATGAACACATAAGTTTTTTACCTTTGCTTAAAAGCCCATTGTGCTGATGACTGAACCCAAGGTCCCCTACCCACTGTGATCCTGTAACCAAATGATGGCAGCAGTTAATCTTAGCTCTGCTGGCACTGTCACTACTACTGGCATTATGTCTCCAAGGTCTTTATGCATCCCTACAATAGTAACATTCCTTTATAATCTTCAAGTACAGTTTTAGACTGCATCATCTCCCAAAATCAGGTTCTGAGGCTTCTTATGGATCTCCTTATATGAGCTCTACATATGAATGAGCTAGTTAACTCAAAGATAAGGTGGTATCTTTAAAGAAGGTTTAATGTGAGTGGAGATGCATCACTGCTTCTCACTGTCAGCCTGCAAAGAGCTTAGTGTTGGTATCAAGGATACAAATAAGATGCAAAGTGGTTTTCATTGACAGCAAAAAGCTAAACCTGCGTGGCTCATGTTAAAAATGCAAAGCACATTTTAGAGTGCACTGAGTACTTTAAAAAAAAAAAAAAAAGATGAAAAAGATCATTTTCCAAGGGCATGTCACACAAATTAAGTCTAGAATAATGCTATATGTCAGAGGCAGCCATGGTTTTGCAGCTGAATTTCAATGCTGCCTTTTCTTTTTTCCATCTCACCCTACCAGGTGCCGTTCTCCTTTGAAAACTGCTCCTCTCTTGCAGATTGCTGCTGCTACCTTGTCACACCCCCTCCTGCCTCCATCTGCCACTGCCTCCTCATGGGCCATAACTTCTCGCTGACTTCAGCCTGGGGAAGAGAAAAAAATCTGCAAAGTAGCTCTACTTTGCATCTTACTTCTAATAATGCCATACCTCTTCAGACTGAAACAGGGATACATGTACATCTAAGAATGTCTCCAAATAAAATGAGTCAAACACAGTTCAGGATTATTCTCTCTACACAGATGAAGGAGGCTGAAAAAGCAAAATTTCCTTATGGTTCTCCTGTAGATCCCAGATGCCATGGTAGGGAACAAAAAGGCTCTTGCAATTTTCAATAGCCCTCTGTCACAGCTGGCACCCTGCCAGCCTGTGCCAGACACCGGCTGCTGAGCCCGCTGGGGATGCGGTGCTGGAGCAGAAAGGCCCAAGGAAACCGAAAATGAAGAAAGGGCCATCAGGGCTGGAGACAAGGAGTGAGACAGAGTCAGTAGAGAAACAGATATTCAGGGCAATGGGTCAGGGGCAACGTGGAGAAAGGGAAAAGAAGGTAAGATCTGGAAGTACTGCAATGCACTTTGCTTTCTCCCAGCGCAGGCTCTCCAGCCCTTCTATGCATTTCCCATACCTCACTTTTAACTCCTTAAAGGGTTGTTTTACAGCAGACTTAGTGTCTTCCTTTTGGGTTGCATTTCGCTGATGAAACTCCTCAAAACTTTTGCTTCCTCCAAATCCCACTTTGCTTCCCAGTCTCTACTCTGTAGAAGCATCACAAGGGAGAAAACTTTGTCTTGTTCCTGGAAGTTTTCAGTGACTGAAAACATCGTACATGGAACTATGGAGGAGAGCAAAAAAAATCCCCAGCCTAACACCAACTTTGTTACAACTGTCTTTTCCCAAAATGCAGCAAGACATCTCCTGCAGAAAACTATCCCTCACATACTTCACTTTATATACAAAACTATCAGTGCACTGGACTGCTGTCCAGACAGGGCTCTGAAAATGTGTTCTGAAAATATATATATTCCCTGGAAAACACAAGAAAATTTAAACAGAATGCAAGGGAATAATCCTAATACACTTTTATTACACCCTCTGATAAAAACTTTAAATTATTCAGACCAAAATTTATTTGCAAGTAACTAAAAAGGTATTCAAATCCGTAGAGCTTCAGCACACTGTGCTCTTGCTCCCTTCTCCAAGTTTTACCCCTGCTTATATATAGCCAGTCCCCTGCTGCTGTACATCGCACCAGGCTCGCAGCCTCCTCCCTGCTGACGGGGAGAGCGCTGCCCTGGAACACCGCGTACTCCCAGCGGCTTTACGATAATCTCATTTAAGGCACGGAACGCTGTGGCCGTGCGCTGCACCAGAAAAGAATGTCTGTAGCAAGGCACAGGGAGCAGCAGGCATTTTGTCACCCCGAAAAGGCAAGGCTGTCCTGTTCTGACAGCCACTGCCTGCAGCTATCTCCTCCCTCCCCTTTTAAGTAGCTATGTGCCCGTAACCACAGCGGCAAAAAACATCCTTCCTCGTGTTTCTAGCCGGGATTAGAGGCAGAGGTACAGCCTATCAATCCTGTTCTCTCCATCCCAGCTGCCCATCTCCAGCAGAGAGGGCAGCACCCTGCTGGATGGGACCACCATGAGTAGGCAGGCCCAGTTTCCAAAGGTTTGCTCCTAAATAACTGTGCCATTTATCGCCTCTCTTTGCTGAGGCAGCAGAACATGGGATATACACCTCATACAGAGGCCCGAGCTCGCTTCTGGCATATAATAAATCAAACTGAACAAGCACCAAGACATCAAATTGTAACTGAACCAGCTGAGTAGGGGCACGTTTTTGTACTCCTAACAAACCTCTGTACTGGAAGCAGCCCAACGGACAGAAAATGAAACTCTTACAACACATCAGAATCAAAATAATGCACACAAGAAAAAAATAAGAATTACAGCTCAACAACCATCCTTCTCTATTGCCACCGCAAAAGAGGTCCAGGATGGCTACAGCAGAATAAGAATCAAATTGCAACAGAAATATGAGGACATATGCTTCACCCTCAAGACTATTTTCTCATTAGTACATAATATTTCAATTCCATTTAAGATCATTGTTTTGTGTTTTTATGGTACCAGATAATTTGATTAATCTGGAATTAGTCTAAAATAACTTCCTCTGAAATACTGTTCAATGTAATGCTTTAGCTCTTGATTAAAACACAGTTCAGTAAAGAATTTGATGCATGGCATCATTGAGCATGCTGTACTAGAAATCTGGTTAAAATAATTAAGGGTTTTTGTTTTTTTTTATTAAGTCAGTTTCAGGAAACTTGAAAGGATCACAAAGTCAAAAATTGAAGTATTTCATGAGATTGTTGAGTAGGCCTGCTCTTGTCCACCAAATGCAAAATAAGGCACCTGTCTAGAAACCATGTTTTATTGGCTGCACAACCCCAGAAAAGTGCTCCTTCCCATTTCCCCCAGCCTGCTCACACTCCATAAGCAAGACACCGTTATTCCACGGGATCTTTGCTCTTTTCTTGTTTTGGATGTTATGCTTTGCTCTTTGAGGAGACACCTTTGCATCAGATCCTGGATGAATGAATTGTTTCCTGCTGGAAGGGATATGTTACATTTTTGCCCCAAGACTGGGCTGGCATGGGATCGAGAGAGGAGGCTCCTGAAGCCCATCCTCTGACCGGCTGCTGGAGAACAGCGCTCACCACTCACAGCCAGGAGTCAGGACAAACAAAGGGCTGCTTGTACAGCATCTCCCATCAGCCCTCCCTCTTCTCATCCTCGCTAGCTCTAGCTCTCTCTGGGCACATCTAAAAAGATACAGCTGCCAAGAAAGTGGAAGGGAGTGAACCAGAAGATAAAGGTACGTTTTGCTCCTGAAATTATCCTTGTCTACTTGTTCTGCTCCTTCTAGTTACAGAATAAAGAATTAGAAATACATATGGGAATATGCAGAACAAGATTTGGGAGAAACTGTTATATTGCAAGCAAGAGGTACCATGCAAGACAGTTGCATGACTGGGATCCTGATCAAAATAATTCTTTTACTGTCTTGCTTTTCTTCGAAGTTGGATACTACATATTAACATCTGAAGTCACTAAATAAACTATATTGCCTTCCAGTGCTCAATATATGAGAGAGGTGTCTTCACAATGAATTGCTGTCTTAAAGAAAACTAAATGGGGTTTAATGAGAACTCAGTTTCTGGAAAGAATCATGGTATTGATGACAATTACAAAGCAGTAATTCACCGAATTTGTCCTCAGTGGAATAGCTGCTGTACTTACAGTGCACCAACTGTTCAAGCAAAATAGATTTAAGAAATTTTTTAAGGGAAAAAATTCTTTACAATAGTATCAGTTAGGCAGTTCTTGTGTAATGACTTTTTAGTAATACACTAATAAACCTAACTATCGAGCATTAACACCTAAATATTAAATAATCAGCATCTCACAGGTGTTTGTGAAAGGCAAACTTGACAAATAAATAAACACTAAAATACATTTCATTTTGAATAAGTGAAACAATTTTAATATGTATGTGCTTTTAAGTGGAACTTGTTAACCTGGCACATGCCACTGGACAGACTGGAGAAAAACATTTGCCAAAAGTGTACCAAGTAATGTATTTCTTGTTTTTGACGTTAGGCAACTAGAAACACAGCCTACTTAAGGGGAAAAAAAGGGTATATTTAATGAAGGATTGATATTTTTAATGGTTGATAGACCAACCTACAAATATTTCTATTTTCCCAACCACGCTCTAGAAGTGCCAAAATACACATTTTGTGCCATTTCTCAGTTTTCTCTATTTCCAATACCTGAGCTCCTACTGATACTGTGTGACCTTCAAAGGAGATCACTTCTCATGAACTATTACCCTGTCACTCTTGGACAATGAAGCTGAGATTTGGGGTTTTCTCTTCAGTCTGATTTACCTCTGCATCTAGCGGATCCAAAGACTAGATGGTGCCAAATTGCTTGGCAAGATAATTCCAACACTCTTAGCTGAACAAGCAGAGACAGCACTAATTCCTGACTCATCATGCGTATTCCCACACTAACCATTTTCCTTTAGGAAAAGCTCCAAACTATTTCAAACACTTGTATTCCCAGGTACATTTGGTCTTAAAACTTACGCCACGTCATAATAATCAAAATTAACTGAAAAGAACTTACGCAAATGCAAGGAACTAATTTTCAGTATTTTTAGACGGCTTTAGTCCTGCTAGAATTTGAAATGATAACATCTTGATAGAGCAAGCTGGTCAGACTTAGCATGCCTGGCACTGCTATCTTTTCAGAAGGCTTTATAAAATAAAGAACTGTAAGAGGATGCTTGTTGGTAATGAATGAGTCTTTGAGCCACATTAGTGATTGGATTTGTTCATCACATTTTCCTGACTTGTTTTATGAGTAAAGCCTATCTTCTGTGCTCTGCAAAAGCAGACAATGCCTTTGACACCCATTTTGAAATAAACATGCACATACCAGCTCTGTTCTTTACCTAGGCAATCAGTGACACTCCAACATCTGTTCAACTGCACACAGAAAAAGAAGTTGTAGCTGTTTGTCAGACAGAGATGCTGCACCTGAAAGGTCTAATGAATTTACCTGCATTGATCCCGTGCAGGGAGCTGATAAAACACTTCAGCTCCCTGGCAATTTGTCATCTGCAAATAGGGACTGTTCAACCCCAGGAAAGAAATAACCGTTTGAAGAAAGGTCCTTTGACAAAAAGTTTCTGTTTGGTTATGATCTTAAAAAAACCCAAGAAAACAACACCACCAACAACAAAAAAAAAAAAAAAAGAGGAAATATTTAAGCAGAAACAAAATTCTAATATTTTTTTGTGAATAACAATAATGCTTATCACTAATGCTTATAATTAATGTTTATCACATGTAAGATGCGTAACTGGTCAGAGGAGCTGTCTATCCAGCATGTTGACTTTGCTAATAGTGGTTTTGGCACCCACCCATAAAAACCCTCCTGATGACACACTACAGCAACATCCTATTATTTTTAAAGACAAGTAGTGAGTTACAGAATCACCTTAAAAACAGTAGGTCATGATTTCTGAATCTAGCAATTTGACAGCGCATAAAGAATGTGCCTATTTTCAGGATGAATGTGCCTGTTCCTCAGGAAGTGAATTCCTGCAAATTTTGAGAAGATAGGCAGGTGCCAACAGATTCAAATGAACATTTCAGTTGAACTCCAGGTAGAGAAAGATCACCTGAATTATTAGAAATTAAAAAAAAGTTCACAAGAGCAAAGTATCATGAATGCCTCATCCTCAGTAGAAGAACACAGAATAATTCAATCACAGGAAACAAAGGCATAAACCCCCTGCTTCCCAATTTTCTCTTTCATGGAAATTTTCTTCCATTAAATACTTAAATAATTAAGCTCAACTATTTGAACAGAAGATTAAATTGTACCCCCTGAAGAACTGTACACTGGCATTTATCTAGGTATATTATAACCAAATATTTTGCTCTTTAAGCATTAGACTTCTCTGAGCAGAACCCTCATAACTAAAGTGTTTATACTCCCACAAAATAAAACCATAAATATAATAATACAGATTCTTCACTCAAGTCTAAAAAACACCAGACAAGGTTAGAACAATGTTTACTTTATTTGAGTAGTAGTTTTGAGGTCTAAAACTAATAAAGACAATATGTTATTCAATACTGCACTCTAAGGTAATTAAAAATAGATCCCCAAGGCTCCATTACTAGTAGTTTATAGGAGTCTTCTACTCAAAAGTTCCCATACAAGTCTGTGGAAACTAAAAGAATTATTCAATGAATTTTGCTTCTACAACAGAAGCCAAAAATAAAAAAAATACCGAAGAGCTTATTCTCACTTCACTCGTGTTTTTTTAATATATTGGCCACTTTTTAATATTTTATTTGGCTACTGATGTTCAAAAAGCCCAAGTTTATATATAAAAATAAATAACCTAAAAGCTTTGAGGTGTTGTATTTTATCCCTAATATCAATCTAAATTTTCAGGTTTTCTTACATGGCATTTTATTCATTGGCAGTAGAAATGGATGATAAGATAGCTGCAGTGGCAAGAAAACTACCTGAGAAAAATGACTAAAGAATACTGTAGATTTATATATTTAGAAGTTTACTGTTTGTTTTTCAAGGGTGATCTCAAGATTTTTACAAAGCAACCCATATTATAGTCACATGTACAGCTGGCATACTTCATTTTTTTCCTTATCTAGATAATATCTGTACCATCTTAACTTCACCTTTGATGGTCTTCGATTATGCATCGTCTTGCACATTGTTATTTTTGGGTTAGCCCATTCTAATCTTCAGCCCCGCAAGGAAGACCAAGGCAGGCCCATAATGTCGTGTCACAATATCAATTCCAAAGTGCCAACAGGATGAAGGACAGCAAATCTTCCTCAAGTCTTACACAAGAAAAATAATGAGCACACAGGGAGAGTGCTGGGCAGAGCTAGTTATTCTTAGGTTCATTTTCAGAGCAGAATTCCTATTTAAATTCAGTTAAGATAACAGATCCATTTTGTTTGAGCATGAGGAAAGGTAAAAACCCCCTCTCTTTCCTAATATCAATAAAAGCTCAGTTGAAACGTTGTTCAAAAGCCTAGTTTAAAAGTGAATGCAAGTTCAAGGATCCAAAGCTTTGTGGTATGGTCAGACTGTGCAAAGCAGCACTGAGTAGCAGAGCTCATGTTAAACAAAACAATGCAAAGCCTAGTGGCCAGCAGGAGAGTTTTGTAAGGGATAAATTTACCCCACCTTCTAAAAAGCTTCATTATGGTTTAACTACCATAATGACCTCCAGTGGCAAGACTCAACTAATCAGTCTGCAGTACTAAAAAAACCCAGTAAAGAAGATTCTCCATAATTTTATATCATACCAAAGCCCAGGACAGCACTGCAGACAGCTTCGGCTTCCTTGGCTGCTTAATGCCTCAGTTTCTCACACAACCCATGACACAGAATTCAATCAGCAAGCAGTTTTTCCACAACTTTGATGGGGAAGGATACTATTTATTTTACGTGGCTGACTCTTGCTTTGACAGGCAAAGTGGCCAGGAAGGCAAGGACACATGCCCAGACATTTCCCCCCTGCTTGGTAGCAATCGATACAATCACTTACACCACCAAGAAAACACGACCAGCTCAAAGCAATTTTCTCAAGGTGAGAGGCCAAAGAAACAACAAAATTGCCAGCATCAGAAGCCTCAATTCCCAATGTAAGGATTCCCAAGGTTGTACAGAAAGTAATGAATATCAATTCTGCTGCAATATTATTTACCTCCTAGGAGAAAACACTCTCCAGCACTCAGGCTCAAATGACCAAAACTTCACAGGGAAGAAAAATGCAAGGCAGAAAGCAAATCAGGGAAAGAGGTCTGTTCAGCAGCAATATCTGTGTCACATACCTCGTTTCTCTTTAGCACCCTGCTGTGGGAAGCTTGGCAGAAATGAAGATGGTCTCGGTGCTGCTGCTGCTGAGCAGCCTCCTGGGTACCCCCGCCGTGCCTTCCCAGCGCCCTTCCTGTTACAAGAGGGCCCTCAAGGACCACAGCTGTCACACCATCCCTGAAAGCAAGGAGAACCTCCGACACGTCGACGATGGTCTGCGAGATCACTTCTGGGAAGGGAAGGGCTGTGAGGTGATCTGTTACTGCAACTTGAATGAATTGCTCTGCTGCCCAAAGTAAGATGACACTAATTTCATGTAAACTTGTATAGCTCTTCACAACTGCCCGTTATACTTCCCTCATTTTATAGTTTCCACATGTGGAATAAGCTATCATTTTAAAGCACTTCGTTACTTCAGATGGCTTGAAATGATATCAAGATATAGCAAATTTTCTGTTACTGTCAGTTTTGAGGATTTCTTTTTCAAGGGCTCACCTAGGACTTCCTTAGCATATCTTGTAAACCTCCCTGTCCTATTAATAGGGACTTCAGCGCTTGAATCACCCAACTTTTGACTACTCTGTTTGATCCAGACTAAGAATAACTACATCAAACCCTTATTCACAGCATTTTGCAATGAAGATGTTTTCAGGACCACAAAAAAAATCCTATTTCATTTCTGTTCCATGGAAGAGAACTGTATTGCTATTCTAAAGTGCATGCACATATGTCTGTTGAAGAAGCAATTCTGTAAAAACGGCTGTTAAAAGCAGAAAAGGAAAGGAGGGGCATAGGAGCTCACACATACTTAAGGCAAGGCAAAGATTGAGTCCAAGAACATCAACACTTCCCCAGTTTCCTCGCACTGCTGACAAAGTTGAACAGTGAAATTCTCACTGAACGTGACAGGGGGTTTGCTGCTGTTACGTAGAAAGAACATAACTGAGTTAAATGAACACCATCAGCCTATAATGGTTTTAGGTAATAAAATGTATTAAGAGGTACTATTTCATTCACCTTTTCAGCAACAACTTTTATTCAGTTAATTTTGATTAGAAATATCAACAGTTCAAAACTTACTAATACTTCAGAGGCACCAAAATGTGATGACATAGTATAGGCCAGCAAAAATGTTTTTTTTATATGCGCTCCTCTTTACACTCATTTCTCAAATCCCCTAAAATCCAATAAAGGCAACTTTTCAGCACTCCTGTAGGGGACTCAAGTTGAACCAAATGGGAAAGACTGCTAAAGCTAAAAATCTCACATTCAAACTGAGAGCAGGGTTTAAGTAAGATTTTCATCCTTAACTTTCCCTAAAACCAGATATGGTGTCCTCACCCTGAAGCACACTTTGGGTCTCTAGCTTCGACCTTTGAGCAGCATAGTAAAGCCTCTTCCTTTGATAAAAATATGCAAGAAAATACTCCTTCCACCATCCTGAAGTACACAAGACCTGCTTTGCATCCGTGCCCTCGGGACAAACTGCACCAAACCAGTATGTGTGCACACGCCAAAGTACTTTATTTTGGTAATATAATCTATTTCGTAAATTTATTTTCTCAAAGTTAAAATACCAGGGTGGAGTTCTGCAGCCTCATCAGCCAATGAAAGTTTTGTCATTGTACCCACAGCAGAGGTAGAAACATAGTATCTTCATCCAGACCTGCAGTTGCATTTCTGGAAGGACATCCCACAGTGTCAATAATCCCACATATATCATGATACAGGCTAAAAAATATCCACAGTGGGAAATGCATATCACACTAAAGCTCTAATAAACCAATGATCTAATTGTTTAAATATGTGATCCTATCTTTCAGGGATATTTTCTTTGGACCAAAGGTATCTTTTGTGATCCCCTGCAACAGTCAATGATTCAAGTCTGCAAGTGAAGATAACAGACATCATTCTACGATCATGTAATAAAGTTTTCAAGGGAAAAAATGGAACTACCAACAAAAAAAAAATCCTTTCTAACCACAAGTCACTGCCTCACTTTACACTGTAGAAAGAATTTCCTTTCTATACCTTTATGGGATATCAAATATTCAAGAAGTCTTCTTTTCAAATACGATAGCTGAGACAATTTCCATAAAACCATTTCCATGGCTTAACAGACTACAAGCTCTTAATGTATCCTAATAGGCATTCCCCAGGAAAAAGCATAACTCTTCTTACTCAGCACAATATCCTTAGCTAGTATGGACCAAGAAACTTCAAGCTTAAGCCTTCATGTTGTTAGGAACATGACTCTCAGAGCAACTTATGGCAGTGAAGCTTCCTATTCCATTATTGCCATCACACTTTTAATGCTGTTTTAACCTGAAGCCACTTGGTCCCTGGCACTTTGGAAGAGAGGTTCCCATGTTCTCTTTAGGCATCTTAAAATACATGCACATACAAAACACATTTCCATATTTGAAAGTATTTCACTGGAATAAAAAAAATAGTACAAGTTGACATTAACAGTACTAAAGCACACTTGGGTCTTATGCTTAACTGATCACCTGCCTTGACTATGCAGTCTCTAAACCTTTAAACTGCTTAATCGTAGCATTGAACGTGTAAAAATATTAGAACAACAGATTTTTTAATCAAGCTGTTTGAAATACAGTACCACAAAATTAAGTTAAAATGCTGGCTTTTTTAGGCTAGCCCTGTAAGGCAATAGCTATAGAAAACACAGAGATAATAGTTTTAATTTTTAAGAGGTATTGTGAGAGATAGATACGTATCTGTGAGATTGTAGATACAAAGAGACAGAAATTTTTGACTGTTTTTGTTATATGGCAATCTGTATTGGCAGGTGCTGAGAGGTGACCACATAATTTTAAGCAGAGTAACCTTGTACAAGCCAGGCTTACAGGCAGCAAGCCTGACTTGCTGCCTTACACATATACAGTCTTTAGCTATCAAGTCAGTCACATGGGAAGTGTGCAGTACTGAAGGAACTGTGCAGTCCTGTCTATCCAAAAAATTCAGTGTTCATCTCATAATCTTACACATTGGACCAAACTTCTACCACCAGTTTACCACACTTACTTCATGTGTCAGTATGAAATATCGTGACTGTTTTTTCTTCTTGTTAGTAAACAAGGGTTGGATATTGGGTGAGGGGGTGATTATACACAGCCAATAATAAATGTTTCAAGTAAATCTGTGTGTATTATTTTTGCCCTAGTGACTGTTAAACCGTTTGCGCCACCAGGCTTTTCAAGCCTCATTTGTGAAATTATTCAAGCAAATTAGAGTAATTTGGACTTCTTACCAAATAACTGATAGTAAAACCCCATAAATCTGGCAACCCAGTGAAAATACCTGAAGTCAGTGCTCTGCAAAAAAAAACTTATGGTATGTGCTGTTGTGTAAAGTCCTCTACAAGCTTTTAGGGTATGTTAACTTCTGTTGTTCGTGCCATCTAGTTTCTACAAGAATCATGTTGCATACACCTGGCATTCACAGCTTTGTAAAGCAGCAGTAAGAAAAAAATTTCAGGCAGATAGAAAGCTGGGTACTGAAGCTAGTGGCTTTCAGTTACCTTTCTTCCGTGACTCCTGGAAAATCCACAATCCACTGGAGCAAAATTTTGCCGCTTTCCACGTGCAGCAAGATAGGGTCACTGAAGTTACAATACTTTTAGACTGACTTTCCATAGAAACTTGCTTTTGTTTCTTTCCCCACTCTACTTCCCTCACACAGCTTCTTCTACAGGTCCTGCCAGACCTAGGTGGGAACATTCAACCCTGTCAGGCACTCAGAAAAAAATTCTCTATCCTTTAGATGTCCTATCCATGACTATGTTCCCTGGCTTTTTATGCGACTTGCACTTTTGAAGGCAAGAAGCTTGAATGTGTGCAAAGGACATTTAGTAAACAAATTGACTGCCCCTGTAGTGAAATGGGCATGAAAACATATTGTCAAAGGAGCACCAATTTTAGCTGTCACTAGCTAGATATCACTGTCTTGAACTTAGGCCAGCACTGCAGAACTGTATTGTGGAAATACATAAAGCAGTACAAGTAAAAGAAATCATAGCACTGAGAGATACTGGGAAAGCAGCCAGTTTGAGGTTAGGGTTTATCATCATTCAGCTCTATGCAAGTGTCACAGGTCAAAAAAAGCAAAGTGAAGCATTTCAGTTGTAGTGATTCCAGCAGAGTAGTAATTTTCAAAAAAACTTGAAAGACTAACATCAGGCAGATTTGATCACAGACATACAGCTTTCTCATTTTTCCCAATTTAAAAAAAAGCTTATAAACATCTGATAAGGTTAGGAGTTGCAATGAATGCTAACTGAACAAGCTGAAGCCATAGCCTCCTCAGCTTTAAGATGAAAGCTATTTTCCCTCAGCTTTTTATTCATCCTATGTGCACAGCTTTAAGCAGAAAGAAATCATATTCCATACACCACACATTTAGACTGGCACAATAGTTGACAATACAAGAAGTCATTCATAATACCATCTTCAACACCAGAATTTTCTAAGACAATCAATTAAAAGCCTAAGTAATGCTGGATATTATTCTCCATAAGTTACCATTAGTTTTGGGTTTATTGAGAGGGGGTTGCTCCTTTTGAACAGGCCTGAGCTAATCCATGCAATGAAAAAGAGACAGTGTGCCCGTCAGAAGAGACTGTATTGACCCCACACAGGCTCCACTCCCATTCTCCAATTAAGTTCTTAGCAGCAGTCCACGCAGACAAATGGAGAAGTCAGCAGGTAAAGGATTTCTTACCGAGTCAAAGGATTTCTCAGCACAGTAAGCTGCAGCAGCCTCTTCATCTGTACTTACAGCTTTGAAATTCAAGAGCTGCACTTTTTTCCATTTTAATATAGGAGCAGGAAGGCCTCAGTGCTTGGAAGCATGGATCTCCACAATGACAAACTGAATAAATCAGAAAATCTTCCAGTTCTCGTTTCCAAAGAGGGGGGGGGAAAAGTGTTATTCAGACATTTCTGCCCAGCTAAGAACAGAACAGACAATTCAAGCCTTCTATTTTAGGAAAAAGAACCTATTGTCAAGACTGCTACAGCTTTTTCTTTTAAAGGCATTGCATCATGAGCACTTGAGGTACATTTGTAAATATATCCTTGGTACATTTTAATTGAAAAATATTTTAAAATTATTACATAGTTCACCAAAGCTTAGCTATTAGGTACAAGTATCATAGAATCATAGAATATGTTGAGCTGGACGGGACCCATCAGGATCATTGAGTCCAACTCATTAAAATTACAGACACACCCATTTGAGCAACAATATCAGTAATATTTATTTAAAATACTTTTGCTGAGGAAATTTGTTTCATAAGAGATGGTTTTCAAACAAATCAGCAAGGTTATGAAAAATAAAACAGACAAACTCTCTCAGGAGAAAAGTTACAAAGAAAGCTTTTGCATATCAACAAATATGCAGTCTTTTGATTTGCAGCCTGAGTCTCAGTCCCAAACTTTTCTGCCTAATGAACCCCACTATCCATCTTTAGATCTGGTTTGTTCTTGTCATTCTTCACCGAGTAGATGAAGTATGTTAAGGTGTCCTTTTCATTCACTGGAATTGTCCTAAAATGGCAGCCAATTATCTATAAAGGAAGAATGCAAGGAAATGAAATAATCACTCTTACATGTAAAAACTGAAGATTCAAATTTAAATGTACCACATTAAAGTTTAAAAGACTGATTAAGAAGCTTACAAAAAAAGGAAATGTTGCCTCTCTTCAGAAGTCTTTAGTGGTCATAGAAATGTAAACAGGAACCATTTTACGGATAACTGTGAACTAAATGCAGCAGATTGTACCCCTAACTTCCAAAGTAAAAAGATGAGAAATTTTTCAGGGAAAAAAGCACTCAAAGCTATTAGAACAAGCATGGGACTATCACGACATCTGCTTAGTTAAAGCTTGAATATAACAGTTTAACTACAGAATGACTACAGAATATCAGTGACAGCACAGTTATGAGAGGCTACTGCTCTCCACTCAGCTTGGGAGGGGGTGTCTGCATCAAATCACATACAGAAACATCTAACACAACACAAGGACTATCACAGAACTATAACTGAACATTCAGCTCATCAAAACAGAGCTATCAATGAAAATTCACCCTGCTGTAACCATTAAAATATGACAATCTGTAAGCAGTTCTTGAATCACTTGTCATACCAGCAGTCTCTTCCTTCATCAAAATGAACACCAGCTTTAAAAGAAAGTTGCAAAATATTGTAACTGAGTCTGCTCTCTGGCTTTTTGCCAGGTTAGTAGATTAAAATTATGAAGAGAAAAACATGGGACTGCTCACTTAAGCACCACAATATTTAAGAATAAATGTTTAGCCTAACTAAAAAGTTAGGAAGCTTTCCAAACTCTACCCCAAAAGCATTCACAGACAAGCTGTTTGACACAGTAATGTGAACTTTCAATAACAGCTAGAGCAGTGTCCATGGTATGTGAGGACAGATTACAAGGAATCCAATGTACTGCATATTAAGGACGCTCTGTGGTTATGTCTCACAAGTACCTGCAGGTCAGTCAAATCAAGCATGTGGCAGAAGCAGCTTTGCCCATGCACACCATGCAACATTGGAATAACCTAGTGCAAGTATCAGCAGATCCTTTGAAACACCTGTTTTGCAGAACAAAAACTGCTTGTGCTTTTTCAAATCACAGTCCTTCTAATTCAACAGCTAACCTACATATAAAAAAATGGAAGACTGATTTTGTATTCTTACACTTAGTAGCAGCAGGACTGTTCTTTTACAGTTCAGCCTTGAGATCAACCATACCTTTAAGAGCCTTGCTTTTAATCCACACAGATTAAGGAGAGATGAAAACAGTGTCTGCACTTAAGTACAGCTGAATGTATCACTGATGAAAGTGAAAAATCAGTAGCTATACCTTCCTGTTAAGATCACCAGCTCTTCACTTATTTACATCAATATGCTGTGACTGCACCTTTGCAGCACTAAAGAATTCCTTTAAAATTGCACTCGTGAAGCAAAGATGCTAACATACAGCTGTACTGACATGCAGCTCCAGCACTTTTAGAAACAGTAAATTCCATAAAATTCCAGTTTTCTGACAGCAGATTCCAGTGGTTTTAACAGAATTAATTATCAACAGAAGCATGTTTTTTCAGGTTTCTGTACTTTACATATACAGAAACCTATGGCTGCAGTAACTGGCTTTTTAAAGCAAAGTCTGTACCTTACTAGAACTTCACTGACACCTCTGTTTCTAGTTCTTTTCAGCAGGACATTTCAGGTGAAGCTGTGATTGATGCACAGACAGAATACATCCATGATTCTGTGATACTCAGGGGCATGAAGATCATCTTACTGTTCCAGCTCAACACTGTGTTGAGCACAGCACACACTCCTTCTGGAAGAGTCCCTCCTCTGGAAAGAGCTTTTACTTTTGATTTACTTGGCTCAGGAGCTGTGGCCAATGAAGGAAGCTAGATAAGCAGCTCCCTTTTGTTCTCCTAAAATCCAGATTATACAGGCACTTTATGCAAGGATCACAGTGTATAGAAAACCACATGCCACAGCAAGTTGCATTTTCTATTATGGGAAACACTCATACATACTTCAACAAGCTGTGCTTTGTTAAGTCCTGGTCTCGTCTGTAGCTTGAAGTGTCTTTTGTACCTTCGAAGTGTGTTTACTTGTAACTGATATAAATCAACCTAGAAGAAAAGAGGGGGAAAGGGAAGAAAACAATCTAATATAACTGAAAAAAAATTCAGTCATTAATAGTTTGCGTCGCAGAAACATTTTGGAAACTCACAGATACGCAAACGTAAACAGTCAGCTCAGCAGATGTCATTTTGACAAAAAACAAACTCCACCCTGCACCTTCCAGCAGAAAGGAAAATAGCGCAGTTCAGTTTAAGAGTGTTTTGCTATTATTGAGCATGCCTCTACCTTCCTTTAGCTGTGGACAGCATTTTGAACTCACTACCGTACTTTCATCAGTTCTGGGTTTTTTGCTTGCTTCCCAGTTCCAGCACAGTAACACAAAGCCCAAAAGCAACTTTTATATAGCATCTATGAAGAGGCTGATTTAAAAGATGCCCCTATATAGTGATTTCAGCCATTAAATCTTATGTAGATTACATACAAGACCACAGCACATCTGCACCGTGAAGGAGCACATACTAGAATCAGGACAAAGTCTGGAGCACAAGCGTTCTTGGCTTCAGTTGAGGAATGAAAACAACTGCTCTTGCTCTCCAAATGTATCCCTGCTACACAAGCAAAATGCAGGAGTTATGTGCATGGGCATAAAGGTCTAAAACTCTTTCTCAATGTCAGTCAGCAGTTGAGAGAATTACACAGTCCTCTCAGGGATGCAAATACACAGCCTTAATCCTTAAGTACTGGGTCAGTTTTGAATCCTATGCACTCTGATCAGTCACTTCTCCCAGCAACAGCTTACCCTCATATCCTCCTTGCCAACCAAAGAGAGCTTAGATGACTGAGAGGGAGAGCAAGCTCAGAAAGCAAGCTGAATGAGAAATTTGATTAGGTCAGTTGCAATTACAAAAGTACTCTCCAAACTCACTGCATTGAAGATTGATGAAGGCATTCACTTTTGCTCTAAATTCACTTAACAGCCTCACTGCAGAGCACTTAATACAGCAGTGCTACAGCACACGTGGCAGCCTGGCCAGACTTGAAGTGAGGCCACCTTGCATGATAAAGGATTGTACCCTTTGGCATTTCTAACATTTACATGGCATTAAATTCAACTTCCCGAGTCACAGTGGGGAAGCCACCCTTGCAGCATCGTGCAAAGGAGGAGCAGCAGCTTTTCACCAAGCTCCAGAAGCTACCAGTACTGCAAGAGCTTCTTTTCCTCCTGTAGGAATAATTTCTAACCAGTAAAGATAGTCATGACTGAGATGGAAGCTGGAGAGCCTTACAACCCTTCAGAAGAATGATATTTTTTTTCCTTAGCAAACTGGATAATAATTGAAAATAAAGGTGGTCTAGGGCAAACAAGTATCTAAGGCATACAGTAATTACAAGGAATGAACATAGTGCCCTTGTCCAAACAGCCAGCTGACACTCCTCAAAAACAGTTCCCAGTTTTCTTTTTTGTAATAATACTGTTAAGAAAATAAAGATTGTTTTCTTGTTCTGGAGATACCCATCAGTTGTGAAATGTTTTATAATCCTGGCATAAGTAAACAAAATAGGCTTCCACAAGAGCTGCAACTACACAGTGTCAGAGAGCTACCTGAAGTCACTTACAGCACTAGCTTTAGACAGGACTTTCCAAGAAACAATCCCAGATATTTAACAGACATCACCCAGCATCAAACTACTTTCAATCTCCTAAAATCCTCTTAGCCAGAGGCTTCAGACAGGAGCCTTGTGCCTAAAGGCACAGATTCCTGCACAAAATTTCCTCACATACTTGCTGTTATCTGCAGATGCTGACCATAAGGGTGCCATTAAATTAACACTTACAGAGCAATTTCTGAAGAATGTTTTAACAATCCCTCTCTCAGAAGGGACCACATAGGCATAACAGCCTCTGCTCAAAATTAACACACTGTGTGCGGAGCACCTGCTAAGAAATGCTGTAGCAGAAATAACCCACAGCACAGTGTAAGAAAAAGAGTGCCTTATGTTCATGACCGACTGTTTACACTATGAAAAAAAGTTGAACGCTTTAGTTCCCTTATTTTAATGGGTCAGATTTCACTGGAGTGCAGTAGAGAAAATAGGCTGAAAAAACACGGTATTCCTCTACTCCGCTCCTTCACAGCAGTTTCCCAAATGGCTCTTCCCCCCACAGTGAGGCTGAAACAAAGCCATCATTAAACTCTGTTTAAAGTGACTACGACAATGGAGTAATTACTGAGAACCATCTGCAATACATTTAGCACAAAATAAAGGTTTGAAGGGACAGGACAGAAAAGCATTTATATCCCAAGCACTATGTGCAATTCCCTTCAAGTTGTCAGGTCCTGCAAAAAGGTAAGAGTTTGATGGTATGTGGCAAAGCACTAAGGAAGAGAGGAAGCACTAAGGAGAAAGAAGCTGAAAACAGCAGATTTCCGAGATAACCATCAGACACTTAAAAATACTCTGCACCATTTAATCAGAAAACGTGCCACAAAAATCAGTTAAATTCTCTTATATGAAAACAGTGTGAATCAAGAATCTTCCCCCTCCCATATATAAGGTAAACTGTAGAAGTGGGAGAATGGTGTTGGTGCACTCAGTGACATTAAGAAGCTTAACACAGCAACTCAGGAAAAAAAAAAACAACAACTGTTTACCTACCTCTGGAGTGTCGATGTCTTGCACTGGTGAGTCACCATCATCATCGCTGCCTTTCCTCTTTCTTCTATTTCTCACACTCTGAATTAAATTTTTGTGGAAGTCACAAATGTACAGATGTCTTGCCTAGAAGAATAAAGCAGCATCCTTCAATCAAATCCGTGTAATGGATTTCTCCCAGACTAAAGTGCACGATAGACAGACAACCCTTAAGCACTCGCAGTCGCATTAACAGGGTCGAGGAAGCTTTTCTACTGTCTTTCTCTAAATGGAGAGTGTGCTGCAGCTCCGTGCCGCCGGCTGGGCCCCGAGCTCGCTGAAATGCTGCAATGGGCCGATGCAGCAGTGCCAGGCTGCGGAGCCACGCAGCACAGCCCTCCCTCCCTCCGGCCGCGCATCGCACGGCGGGGGCCGGGCAGCACGCAAACAAAAAACAAGCTTTCGGTTGTTCTCTGCACGGCTAAGAGACGGCTCTTATTTCCCCAGCTATATCCTCCCCTCCTTGTTTTACTTCCGCTACCCGGCGCGGTCACGAAACACACTTATTTTTACTTTCTTTCTTTTTAACAAGTTTTCCTTTCACAGGGATATGCACGCTTTGGGAGATTTCGGCGCGTAGCAGCCCGGAATCCCCAGGTCCGCGTGATTTAAGGGCAAATGAGAGCGCGGGGCAGCGTCAGGGACCGGGCAGCACAGCCGGGCCGGGGTCCCTCGGGGCGCACGCAGCCCTGGCCCGGGGCGCTCCCGCCGGCAGCCCCACACCGTACCCTTTCTGGCCCTCCCGCGGCACCGGGCGAGGCCGGGCGCTCTCCCGGCTCCCGGGCATCACACCCCGTTAGAAGGCGGCCGGCCCCTGCCCTGCCCTGCCGTGCGGGGCCCGATGGCTGCCGAGCGGAAGATAAAGCGGCACGGGAGACGTGCGGCGCTGCAACACGAGGCGGGGCAGCGAGCGCGGCCCTCGCCAGCAACACAGACAAACTAGCGCGCCGGGAGCCATGCAGGCTCCGCTCCGACAAGCGGCCGCGCTGATTCCCCTCTCCGGCTACAGCTGGGCACACGCAGCCGATGCCCAGGCTCTTGGGGCTAAAGGGGACCCCAGGAGCAGGCAGGAAAGGCTGGCACTGTCCCCCGCCCAGAGGGACTTTCAGGCAGTGCTCCTGTCGCGCCAGCCAAACTCGGGCGTGCTACGGAAAAGAGGTGGGAAGGGGGAACGAACACCTCCCTGCCACTAAACACCCCTGCTCCCCCACTAAACTTGTTTAAAAGTCCCCCGAGCAACTAAGACAGATGCAGCGACCTACCGGCCGCTTTTGTCCGCCCGCCCCGGCGGCTGCCCTGGCGCGTCCTCCCCTCGCGGACTTACGCTCTTGTCCAGCTCGATCTTCACCTTCTTCTGCGAAATGCTCTTCTGGATGCGCTTGCTGAAGCTGGCGTTGCCGGCGGCGCGGCCGCATCGCTCCCCCTCCTCCCGCAGGCAGCACAGCTGCCCGGCCCCGGGGCCGCCCGCGCCCCCGCCGCCCGCCGAGCCCGCGGCGGCGGCCGGACCCAGCCCCGGCGGCGCCGGCGGCGGCGGCACCTCCACGGCGGAGCCCGCATTGCCCACCACCGCCGCGGCGGCGGGCTCTGTGCCGCGCTGGGTCACCTCCTCGGGGGCGAAGCCGTTCATACCCGGCGCCACCGCCGCGGCCGGTGGGATCTCACCCCGCACCAAACTTCCCCGGCGAGGCGCCGCGGCCCGGCGGGGGGCTCCCCCGCTCCCTGCCTGCCTCCCTTCAGCGGCGGTACCGGGGCGCAGGTCCGCCCTCGAGGGCGTCCGGCCCACGCGTTGCGGAAAGGACTCTCCCCGCCAGCAGCCGCCAGCCAAGCCCCGCGACTACCGGAGCGGCGGCGGCGGAGCCCCGCGGGCCGCCCCACTTCCTCCTTCCCCCCCTGTCATGTGGAGACTCTTCAGCTGTTTCCTATGTAACAACAGCAACCTGCCGCCCCGCCCCGCCCCGCCCGCCGCGCATGCCGGCTGCGCCGCGCGGCCCCACGGGAAGTGCAGTTCCTGCCCCGGCCGGCGCGCCCGCAGCGCCTGAGGGATCGCGGGAGCGCGGCCGAGGCATCGGCTGGGGACGCCGTGCGCTGCGGCAGCCGCTTCTTTTTTCTGCCCCGCGCTCCGCTCACTTCTCTCCCGTACGGAGGCCGGGCCCGCTGCGCAGGAGCGGCGGCAGTGGCTCACCCCACTTTTAAAAAGCCCCGTGCGTCAGCCTCTCTTTTCCCCCCTTCCCGCGCCTCCGCCGTGGGACGTGCAAGGGCGGCCCCAGAGGGTGTCGAGGGTCGGAGCTGCCGCTGGCACGGCCGAGAGCGTACCCGCGCTCCCAGCAACGCGGGGCCGGCCGCCTCCGCCGCCTCCTCCCGGCTCTCGGCAGCGCCTCGCTGTGCCGCAGCACCTCCCCCCTGTTCACTTGTTCTCGATCTAGACCGGCACTGCTCGGGCTGCTCGTTCCAGATCGTCTATCTCCTGCCTTCAGTCTTAGCCTCTTCCCTCCCTGCCTCTGCCTCCTTTCTTTTCCGCTTACTGTCGGCCATGGCTGGCAGCGGCTCCCGCCGGCCGGAGAGGGCGGGCGGGCTCTGTCCGGGCGCTCTTGCCCCTCCGGCTGCGGGAGGGAGCTTCCCCGGGAGCCGCAGCGCAGCCGCCGCCTGTGTGTCTCTCGGCAGAAAACAAACGAAGCTCCGGCCTTTGTTACAGCTGCTTTTACAACACACGTAGTCAGGGCTCCGTCCTGCTTTCCTGTGGCAAAGCCCTCTGAAGACAAAGGCGATTTAGAGTGCGAGTTTTCAGTTTCGTCATTTCAAAGGACTTTCTTGTTGGTAAAGGTGACTGTAACAACAGAAAAGACTTGAGAATGCAGAATTATTTTCGCTAATGATGAACCAAGACCTTGCTGTGCACACGACTAGGTAAAACAGATACTCTGAAAATACTTGACGAAAGCATGTATTTTTAGTTTTGAGGCTTTACAAAGCTACATAAGGGATGCGTTGGCATTAAATCACTTAACAATTCAGCTGTTGACAGCAGAGTGGCAAAAGCAGCAAGCTCTGATCTACTGTCCTTTCAAGCACATTCAAAGGAGGCGCAAGGAAGGGAGAGGTTTTGCTTTCCCTTTGAACTACCTCAAATATTCCTTTAAATCCCCGAAACGGAATCTGAGCTGAGCGTGCTCAAAGCGCAGTGATTTAATCGCTGGCATATTTGACCGTAGCGCTTGCTGTGAGTTTCCAGCTTGAAGAAGGAGAGGGGTAGCAGGGAGGCTGGTGAATAATTCAAGGAGACACAGATCCTGCGTAAGCCAAAATTCTGCGTGAGCCGGGAACGCGATTATAGAGCAGTTTCAGTTTGTACTGCAGATGGCTCCTTAATCTGTTTGCGTAACCTGGTATTAGAGAATAAGGGTAGGTCCCACTGTCGCAATCGAATGAAGGATACAGTAACTGAAGCTGAACTGAGCATAAAGTCACAGCAGCTATCCACGAGGCACGTTTTAGCGATTAGTGAGGGCAATAAGAGGAAGGTTGGAAAAAACACTGAACTCTGCTTTGTTATCAGCCAAGCTGAAGACTGTATAATGCCTAGGTTTAATTCCACGCTCTGCTGCTGAGCAATCTTGGGCAGCAAAGGTTTAACTCACTTTTTGAGTTTCTTGTGATTTCAAACTTCGGAAAACTGTAATAATATTAAGACAGAAAAAGAACAAAAGGCCCAATGACAATCAGCAGACCTTAACATTTGAGAATATAGGAAGCATGATCCGGGAAAAGTGGGACAAGGATGAGTTCCAGGAATTCTTCAGTGGAAATCTGGGTCATGAATAGCAATTTCTAGACTCTCAGACTATGTCTTTTGAGGTCCCTTTGTTTTTTTTTTCAGATGGATTTTCCCTTGGTGTGAGCATAAAATATGTCAAACTGGGTCTGGCTGCTGTTTGGTTTGATGGAAAGATCACTTGTGCATTTTAAATGTTTCTGATCCTCTTTGTACAGTTTGGGAGCAGTTAAAAGCCTGATTATGTTACCCAGCCGTGCTTGCCAAGCTGCTAATTTCTATGCATAATTTCAAATAAAGTAGTATCACAGTTTCATGATTAGGTCACAATAAGAGAGTCATGGGACTTAGAAAGATGGTTCTGCTTCTCATTTTCACACCTGTGCCCTGTGCTTCTTTGTGCCCATAAAAACATTTCTGTGGCTGCACAGCAAACTCTATTGGGTTACAAACTAGACTGGCAACAAGAAAAATTGTTTAGATTTAATCCTGATCTGCTTTACCACTCTGTTGCAGGATACCCCAGCACACAGGATGGTGCAGTAGAAGAGCAGGACTGCGTGACTGGGGATGACCACCTCATTTGGTATGAACGCCTACTTACAGGAACAAGGAAATCATGTCACTTTTAATCTTGCATCACATGCGGGATGAAAAATACAAAGAGCTGCAGCTACATGGGCGTATCAGACAGTATGAAGCTTACTACAAAATGGATTTGCAAACTTTCATGAAGCTTGGCCTACATGAAATAAAAAGAGAAATCATTGTGGGGTATGTTGTCTAAAATAACAATTTTTAAACATAAACTCTAGTACTGGCTACCATAATTATTTGGATATAAATAAAGCATGTATGCAAAGATATTTTAAATAAACATAAAAACATGCAGCACTGCAACTATACACTGATTAAACTTCAAAAATTAAACCAGTTCAAAGGAAATAGCAGCTCCAAACCAACTACCCTGTACCCGACATGTCGCTAGTACTCACAGTGGAGCTGTGTAGTACAGAAGGCAGCAGTAATCTATATCCCTTGGGGGTGCCAGGAACACAGCATGGATGACTTGTAAGTGACACGCAGAAAGAGCAGGAGCTACAGCATCCCAAAAGGTCTGTCTGAATTCACAGCTCCCAGGCTCTGAAGTCAGCAGGACTCAGTGGTCCCTCCTGGCACCGACGCAGGCCAGGCACAGGTGGGAGCCCAGCAGCTTGTGCTTCTCTGAGACACCATATGTCCCACCTCCTGTTAGCTTTTGATTGATGTGTTTTATAATTTGAGAGAGAAGAATGATAATCAGATACATCACCTTGGGTATATTGCAAGCACACTGCAAACACCTTACTAATAATCAGTCCTGGAAGATAAACGTGGCTTGCAACTTTGTATGCATTTCCATGGCATAAAGTTCAGCTGGGGAGGATGATTCCCTTCCCCAGCAGGTAGCATTCACTTAAGTCCAAGGGTACATTAGTGCACTTGTGTTAAGCACCTGAAATTATCCTGTTAGCAAAAGGAATAATAAGGAAAAGTATTGGTATATATTTTTCTCAGCAAATACACATTTTATTTCTTATGCACTTAACCTACTTCAGTGAAAAAAATTCCTTTAAAACACTTGAAAAATTCTGTAAATTCCACCACACACCCTGGTGGTTTTAATAAAAAAGCATCCTACTCGATAAGCATTTATGGGCTGTGATAAAGAACAGTGACAAAATTTCTCTTCCTTACTAGAATCAAGTGCTAGTCTTTTTATTTTTCCTTTTCTTTTTTTCTGATTTTTTTTTTTAATATCTCATTTTCCTTTCCCACTCCAGCACTACCTAACCTGCTACTGCCTGTTGCTCTGCTTCCAATTTATTGTCCAAATTTGTTAAAGCATAGACCCAAAGCATGGGAATATTGGAACTTGCCTACAAATGTTTTTGGTGTTTTTTTTTGTTTTTTTTTTTTTTTTTACTTCTTTACAAGTTTCAGGCTAGTTAAAATACAACTTCAGATAATTAATTGTATAATAAAACTTAATCTGTGTTAGTACACACGGAGCTTTTTGTATATGGTTCAAGAAGTGCAGTAATAGAAAAAAAAAATAAAAATCATACCTTTTACCAGGATTATTTCCAGGTCTGAATCCACCTGAAGCCAGCTTTCTTTTTTAAGCATTCAGCTTTGTACAATGGAAACTCAAGATGAATGAAAGAGTATATATACTTTTTTTAAAAAATATTTACAGCAGTAAAGAAGGTCCAAAGCTACACATTTTATTTTAAGAATAATTTAGGATTAAAACTGATAAAGCCATGTACTGTAAAAGCTTTAAACTTTTGTAATACAGTCCCCTTAATGGTTTGTGCAAATTGTCTTTTACAATAAGCCATTAGTTCCAGGAAGCAACAAAGGATCTTCTCGTAGAAGGCATCATCCTTATGTACAAAAATGATGTTACGTTCTTTGTTAAATGTACTTGACGAATTATTCATTGGTGGACTTAAGCAATGAAGGATGAGTTAGGAGAGAGAGTTCAAACACAATGACCACACAGAAGCAGAGAAGCCAACCTCCAGCTTTGCCTTGGGTACCCCTCAGTTTCAACACCCCTCCTCCTCCTCCTCAGAAGCCTCCACTCAACCCAAGTGCAGCTCCGTCTGCTTGTTTCACAGTCACTGATCTCTTGTTCATCCAGGTTGCTTTGATTAACATTTTGTTTCACACTGTACGAGATCGCACAGTTAGAAAAAGACACACTAAATCATCACTCGTACTCTTCAGAAATGAAAAAGCAGCTATCTGGAACCTATTGTGGAAAAGTATCACCCCCAGAGGTTTTGTGTAACGCAATAAAAAATTAACTACTAGTAACAGACCAATGTAGTATATTGCTTAAGAATTATTTTTTAATTCCTTGAAATTAAATAAAAAACTTGCTCAGATTTTTTTTCTCTGTAAGATACTGTCATATCTTTTCAGTAAATTTTGCTGGTGTCTAATGCACTCTTGATCCCACAAAAAGCACTGTACATACTCTGTGCTACAGTCTTGCATTTTGTGAGCCACTATTTTCTTTTTATAGAAATTCAGATTTGACAATGGCTTTAATCTCATGCTTTGTATAATGCATACTACACCATCTTCACGTTTTTGTCAGAGGATCCTGGAAACTACAGGGCTCTGTTACACCATCATGTCCTTTTTTGAAACAATTTGTTTTACAGAAAGGAAAATAGGAAAGTTCTGTAGCCCTAAAGCCTCTTTGAGTGCTCTTGTCATTGCAGTACAGTTATAACCATCTCTAGGTCTGACTTAGCTCTTGTTGAAATTAACAGCAGGTTTTAAGTGCCTCTTAGGAACAGATGAACACTTCCACCAAACCATCAGTTATTTACTTGGGATTCCCTTAGAAAAAACAAAATAGTCTGATAATAATGCAGACACTTCTATAGAAATAAAATTAATAAAATTACATGAGTGTTTGGGGTTTCAATGCTTTCCTGACCTCCTGCAGAGCTCCTTCTGGGTAAAAGATATAGATAGGCTTATACTCCAACAAACTGAAACATAACAATAATTCTGAACAGCAGCTGTTTTTTGCTGATATTACTTGACAATGAACCCTTAACTTAGAATCATGAGGTTGGAGGAGACCTTCAAGATCATCAAGTCCAACCCAGCCCTAACACCTCAACTAAACCATGGCACCAAGTGCTACATCTAGTCTTTTTTTAAACACATCCAGGGATGATGACTCCACCACCTCCTCAGGCAGACCATTCCAGTATTTTATCATCCTTTTTGTAAAATACTTTTTTCTAATATCCAATCTATATTTCCCTTGGCACAGCTTGAGACTGTGTCCTCTCATTCTGTCGGTTGTTGCCTGGAGAAAGAGATCAACCCCCACCTGATCACAACCACCTCTCAAGGAGTTGTAGAGAGTGATAAGGTCACCTCTGAGTCTCCTTTTCTCCAAACTAAACATCCTCAGCTCCCTCAGCTGCTCCTCACAGGGTTTGTGTTCCAAGCCTCTCACCAGTCTCGTTGCTCTCCTCTGGACATGCTCAAGCATCTCAATGTCCTTCCCAAACTGAGGGGCCCAGAACTGGACACAGCACTCCAGGTGCGGCCTCACCAGTGCCAGAGAAATATTATGGGAAGAGGATCAGCTAAAATGTTTTGCGAAGTTTGTCACCAAAAATGGCCACCAGGTAGAATGTCCTACATTCCTACAGTTTGAATAGTACTTACTGCTCTTATTCACATTCAATACACAGCAGCTGACCAAAAGCATTGCTTCTTTATTAGATGTTGTTCATCTTTAATGCTCTCAAACCTCAACTTCTTTACTTGAAAGATAATATTAGAATCTCAGCTTTCATACTGATAAAGCTTCCAGCCTTTACAATTGTGAAGGCATGTCTGACTCTGCTGAAGGACATACCCTAAACCACAGAACACTAAAAGAGGCCCTCACCCTCCAGTTTCAACATTAAAGGTTTTGAACAAACACGGGCTTAGAAGTTGGTGCTTTGGTTTTTTGGGTTTTTTTCCAAGTATTTGGTTGTTAATATTTATTAACTTTATAAACACCAGAAATTAAACCAAACTTCTCTATTACAGCTATTTACAGGAACTAAAGAAAATCCTTACCTCTCTCCAGGAATGACTGCTGGAGCAGGATTTTACATCATCTGTAAATTATGTTAGAATTAGGAAAACAATAATACAGATATTTTACCTCATAACTTTCACCTCTTTGTTGTGTGATTATCTGTGTTTCTAGTTATATCATGAAAATCTGTTCAAAAATTAATCCTATCTTTACAAAGTAAACCTTAACTACTAGAAAATGAGAATAAGTTCTTTGCTTTTAGCATTTGTACATATTCCAATAATTTAACATAATATAAATTCTAATTATATATAATATATATATTATAGTATATATAGCATAAAGTGTAGTGACAAAAATTGCACAGCATGATCAAGCCTTAGAATTGGAGTCTATTCATCAAGGTGCTTTCTCTGTTAAAGGCTTACATTGAAGTTGAGTTTACAGATACAGATACTTTTGTTTTTCAGCTTTTAAAAATGGAAGAGACATGTTTTGGGTTGCTATTTAGTTTCTTCATAGCTTTGAATAAACAAACTCATCTTTGACAGGGAACAACTTGAAATTTCTGCATTTATTTCTTCAAATGCAGAACAGTCACTCCCCGATTCTTTTTCATTTGCAGCAGGTGCTTATCCCTGCCATTACTGAGGGAGAGATTCCACTTAACTTCACACATGGTCACACTAAATGATGAGGAGTTACCATTGGCCCACAGGTTTATTATCAAACTTCAAGTTTATTTTGTGTTTTCTTTCATAGGAATTGAGGCTCTGGAGTAGAAGCATTACCTTTTGACTGGTATTATACACAGACACATTTTCTAGTAGCATAATAGGTGTGAAACAACCTCCCCTGTTACTGTAAAGTACTTTAGCTGTATAGAGTAGTGTAAGAAATCAGGTGCTGTAAGGAAACAATACATTTATATCAGCAGTTGCTGGAAAATCCCATGAGAACCATGACTAAAAATTTGACTGATGATTCAATGAACAATTTCAAAACTTCATGAACATTTTCTTTCTAGTCTCAGATCACCTATGTATCCTGTGGTTATTTTGATGACACATATCACAGCACTAGTTGCCAGAAGTAAATTATTCTCCCAGCAATATCTACATTAACAACAGCAGCTACACCACAAACACTTGAGGCCCATTTAAGTTTCATGAGACACACTGAATTAATTTAAGCTTTCCCACTATCTGGATGCAAGACAAAGACCGGTGTGTTGATGAATATCACAGTGCTTATGAGGTACCTGGTTGTTAAACCTGCTTATGTTTGCTGGCTCCTTTCTCTTGCAGTCCATGACAGCCTTGTTCCCACTATTCTTTCTCTCTCCCAGGAGACATTAGAGCTGCAGTGACATAGGAAACAGATTCTCCTGTCAGGTTCAGCCTCATTTTAAGTTTCTAGCCCACATGATCACAGAAGGAATCAGTTCATCAGACAGGACAAAGGTACAAACAAAGCATTCTGGTTTGTTCTGTAGAAATGTATCAATATTTGTAAGTCACCATGGATTGGCAGGTACTTCATTCTGGCAGCAGCAAGCAAGAGCAGCTAGTTTCAAAAGCTGGACTGTGACTACAGCCTCTTTGGATCTCCTCACTGGATGTCACATCTCTAGGGCCAGATGCAGTCCAGCCCTTTACCTTACAGCTTAGAAGGAGAAAAAAAAAGTTGTCAAACTATGCTCTCCAATTCACAAAAGATAGAACAATTTTATTGGCAATTAAATTTCATTTCTTAAGAGTAAGTTGTGTATATGTTTCAGGCAAAGTACTAATGTTTACCAATGTTGGAAGAGTTTAGGGGTGGGGAGAGAAGAACAGAAACTTTTTTTACACATTTAAACCATATTGCTGCTGTAAATAAGGGCTATCCACATTTCAGAGCCCCTCTAAGCTGCCTGTGAGACTATCCAATACATAAAGACAAATTGCTGCTTTCTTCTCATACATGTAAAAAGGGATAAGCAGTATGGCAAAACAAAGAAAAATTTTAAATATCTTGAGGGGAAAATGTTGCATGAGTATTACTTTGAATGTGAACAAGAAAGTGAGTAAAAGCCAGGTGAACAGAAAAGGAAAAAAAAAGTTTAAAACTTATAAACAATGCAAAAAAAAAGTTACTGTCAAATTAAGACTGAAAATGTTCATGTTTTGAACAGTTCAACAATTATTGTGAACAGGAATTGCTATTGTTTCTAATATTATCTGTGTTAGTACCAGAAGATATTTGTTGCATTTATTTCTTAACATATGACCACTGCAGTTGCAGCCTTTGCTCTGCAGCTGTCCCGGACAGTGTCTCGTGCAGGCTGCCTTTGTTTTAGGTATTGGGTACACAGCACAAAGTCAAAATAAGCTTCTGAGCTTTCAGACTAACCCAGCCTGGTGTAACTAACACAGCTGCATTTGCCTATGAGCTGCTTAACTGGTTATGCAGGCTTTACAATGGCCCGCATAATAAAACCCTAATGTTTCAAGGGTAAATATATTTCATTTTTACAACATACGTATTATTTACATGTTATCCAACACCAGAAAAACTGGGGAACTTCTAATACATTATCTTAAATGCAATTCTTTAAGATACTGACGGAAATACCAGTTTTGTAAACTTTTAGGCAGCAGCAGTTATATGTGTTTTGATCAAAGTGCAAAGAAAATAACTGCTTATAACTGGAGCACTACAACAAAATAAGTTTTGTGTTGAATTTAGGTAAGCAGTAGCTTAAATAGTTTTGATTCTTGCTTTTCATCCTAAAGCTCCCACCATATAGCTAGTGAGAGATGCTCACAAAAAATAGGCCTAAAACACTGCTTCCGTCTGTAGACTTTGTAATTCACATTAAAAGGGTTTTCAAAGCAGTGACCTACTTAAATGCTTTTTGTGTCTTGAATTTTAATATTTTTTTCTGTAACAAAAAACCCCTGCTGATTAAAGCTACATTTGCTTTCTTTCAACATCTTCCATTCCTATTAGTGAAGACTGGTTTGATTAAAACCGAGAGCAGTCTTACCTCACTTTCATTATTCATCCACTGACTTTTCAGGACCAGAAGAAAAAGAAATTGCCTATCAATCAAGAGTGATAACTTTCCAAAGCAGAATTTTACTGCCATTAGGCTACATTAAAGCATATTCCATACAGGAATTTGGCTGGTAGGAGATTTTCTGAGAAGTGGCAGTAGAGCTTCCTTAACCAATGGATTGAATTAAAACTGACAGCATCGCTACATAAGTACACCAGAATGAAAGTTTGGTCATGTAACTGTAGTTCGCAATCTGCTCAGCTGAACAGTATCTGTTGTAATGGATCTGCTGATGATTTGATTCAAATAAAAGGCCTTTGTTCCTTTCTTCCCTTGCTTTGTGCATACTGACACCACTATCCAGAAAAGCTCTAGAAGCCAAGAGAAAAGCATGGAAGCCAAGAGATACAGTATGACAGAAAGCAGTATCACTCCCATCACACATTTTTGTTGTCCATGACATACTTTTCTTTAAATCCCTTTCTCGGCTCTGTAACCTGGTCTCACCCATCTGGTCTTTCCTCTGCCTTCTATCCAGCATTTCTAGCCTCATTGCTTATTCTCTCCTCACTTGCAGTTTACTGAAGATTAGTCTGAGCTAACAATGGCACCCCAAATTGTGGAGCAGATTAGAAACTCAGGAGGGCTCAAAGCCAGGGAGCTATAAAACCTGAGAGTCATTTAATGAGCAGAATTATTCACACTGAAGTAAACTCCAAGTCCCGGCATTTATGCTCTTTCCCCACAACTGTCATGCACATGTGGTTAATAAATTAACCATGCATACCGACCAAAGTCAATACTACGTAGGTCACTGCTTTAGAAGAGTAACAGTGACTGAATCTCTGGAGACAGAAACTGTTCTTGCCTGAAAAGGAACAGTGTGGCACAATGAAAAACAGTGACAGCTTATTGTGGAAGCAGAGAAGCGCTTTTCCAGGCACGAGGGTGCTGGGAGGAAGGCACGGCTTTGGGAATGACAAGTTCCTAACATCAGCATTCTTGTGTGGGGCTTTCAGAATTGGCACTGATGTGGGAAGCTTCCAGTGTCATGTTCAAGCATGGAAAATTCTCAATACTGCCTTCCTTGTTGGAGGACAGACAGATGTTAAGGAGTACAACTCTTTGGTTTCTTATGTGTCCTGTGGTGTATGAGACAGCATGATGTAACACTCTAAAGTGTATAAAAGCTTCCTTTGCCAGGTTAGAAAATTTAGAGATCTTAATTTCTTTCTTAAAACATTTGATTAAATAATTTGCAGGGCAGATCTCATTTTTTTCCCATAGCAACAATTATACTTTCTCACCCCACCTGCTTTTCCACAATAATTTTTTTCATATTCTTAGAGCAGATATAGAAACAGATGCAACAGCAGAAACCTTACTGTGATTACATCACAAAATTTACAAAGACTGTTCCAAAGTAATTTTTTTTTCCATGAACGTGCTATATTAATGTTACAAGAGTGAAAATGTTAATAAAACTTACCTAAAGCTTTTTTTCCCCCTCCAATAACTGACAGAGAGTGTCTAGGTCAGTCTGGCAAACAAACTTTTACACCACAGATACCAATGGTTGTACTACAATTCACTCAGAACATACTGGCATTGTAAAATTCTACCATCTTTTACAAAATTTTATTTCTTTAATAAAGTAAGTGTTTAAGAAAACACTTCACAAGAAGCTATCATACAGAGGTGGTTTACCACCAAGTAAATGAGTGACCCATCCGGCAGCTTAACTCATCAAACAAAATAGTGCTTTCCATGTAAAATATGAAGGCATCTTTAAAGCCACATGACAAAACAACTCTCTGCAAAGTGGATAGATAGACTTACATAGAACTCAGTACCACAGAACTGAGAACATTAATTTGCTACAGAGAAGCAGTGGAATAGAGCAATAACAAGCCCAAACTGGAACATGAAACATTCCCCACATAAATGATTATTTTAGAAGGTAAGGAAGGCTAAGCTTTATTTGTATGCTAAACACCATCAAAAGTAATAGCCACATAAATGAACTGATTGAAGATTTTGGATAACTGGCTTGTGAAGGCTTTGACACCTGCAGAGGGAATGAGTGTCTGTGGGTTGCTCTGTCAATTTACCTCCAAATTACCCTCTTCTGTAGTGGATTTTGGCTTTTAGGGTTGCAGTTTATAATGAAACAGGGTTAAAGGAGGCATTTGCTGTCACATTAGTGAACTGTTCCATGTGAACCTGTACTTACTGAAGAGAAAGAATAAAGGCTTGAAGAACTGTACCTGATGTTCTTATACTGAGCAGCTCTGAACAGGGGACACTGGAGATCAAGACATTGACCACTCTCACATCTGCAGGTACTCAATACTCTCACATAGCTTGGGGATTTATTTTTTCTTACCACTGAGGAAGGTTAACGTGATTAATGCCCTACCGAAGGCATCACATCTTCAGTAAACAAAGTCATAACCTGCTTTTCATCAGGGCTATAAACTATACCTGAAAAAAGTGTTAAAAACCACTTAGACTACTATGAATATTTACCCAAAGTAGAGAACTGGATGAAAATAATCAGACAGAAGAAAACCAATGTTAGTAAAACCTGTGTCATGTTGTCTGGGGTCACACTGCAGTGTAAGTGACTACATGTGAACTTGAGTTTTCTCCCAAAGGGCCAGATTTGCTGCTAGCGGTACACTTGAAAGCATTAATGCAAACCACAGGCGTGGTTTGCTCTAAAACCACGGTTCGACGGAGATTGGGTCCCAGGCTTTTTCCAGTGCTGCAGCTTGCGCTTTACAGAGAGCACTAAGCTCGGCGGGCCGACACCTTCTCAGCGCCGATGCCTCTGCCCCGGCCTGAGTGGGGGAACCCACCTCTCGCAAGCAGCCCTAGGCTTTTCCAAACCCCTCCAGCCTGGGAGAAGGGAGCAGATTTCTCAGCCCAGGGATCGCTACAAGCCACAGACTCTCCTTCCGCGGGGCACTCCGGACTGGAGCTGGAGGTGGGCACCACCGCAGCGCCTACCCCGCGGCGGGGCGGGCCGGGCCGGCTCGGGGGCCCCCAGGAACGGGGCTCGCTGGGCGCCGAAACCCAGCTTTCAGCCCAGTTTCACAGGCAGCGGCTGCTGCCCGCCAGGGCCCCGCTCCACGGAGGGATGGACGGAAGGCGAGGTCAGCAGAGCTGAGGGCCGCGCTCCCAGCACACGCTGCCCAGCCCACCACCAGCCCCGCTCCCTTTGTATTTTTAAACCACGCTGCGGCCCCCGCGCTCCGCCCAATCAGATCGGCCGCAGCGCCCCCGCTAGCCAATGGCAGGAGACCCCGCGGTTTTTTAAACCGTCCCTCTCCCCCAATCGCCGCCCAGCGCGCTCCGCCCAGCCCCACCTCCCCGCTCTTCTCACCCCAACCGGTTCCAACGGGTATGAGCGCCAACGACCCCCTCGCGCTCGACCTAGCCCGGGAGTAGCCCGGCAGCTGACGTCATAGCGCCAGGCAGCCAATCCCGTCCTGTTTCTGAGGCAGGGGGCGGAGCTCCGGGCGGTTTGAACAGGCGCGGCAGCCAATGGGCTGAGGCGGGGGGCGGGTTCTCGGGCGCCGCGGGTCGGGTTGCTGTGGCGGGCAGTGCCGCGGAAAACAAGAGGCGGTAAGTGCGCGGCCGGGCTCCATTCGGCAGCAGCACCTGAGGGAGCAGAGCCCCGCGCCGCCCGCTCCGCTCAGCCAGGCAAGGCCCGCGGAGTGTGAGCGCGCCGGGAGGGACGAAGGGAGAGCGGGAAGGAGCGCAGACCAGCGGCGGTCCTGTGCGCTGAGGCAGCGCGGGGCTCCCGCGGCGGGCGGGCGGCACGCCCGGGGCTGAGGGGAGGATTCCTGGCGGGCGGGTGGGGCCGGGAGGGCGGCGGCGGCTCTGGCCCCAGCGGGCAGGGCGGGGGCGGGGGGCCGGGCGGGCTGGCCGCCGCAGCCGCCGGGGAGGCGGGGAGAGGCGCCCGTGGCGGAAGGTGCCGCGGCCCCGGCAGGAGGGGCCCGGCGAGAGAGGGGCTGCGGCGGGGGCGGGGTCGGGCGCGCTGGGGCGGGAAGGTGCTGGCGGGCGAGAGGCGGGAACGGCCTGAGGGAGCGAGCGGCCCCCCCTCACGCCGCCTCTCCACCCGCCTCCTCCCGCAGGGACCCGCCGCCGACCTCGCCATGGGCAAAGGCGACCCCAATAAGCCGCGGGGCAAGATGTCCTCGTACGCCTACTTCGTGCAGACGTGCCGCGAGGAGCACAAGAAGAAGCACCCGGACTCGTCCGTCAACTTCGCAGAGTTCTCGCGGAAGTGCTCGGAGCGGTGGAAGGTGAGCCGAGCCGTGCTGAGCCCTTGCCGAGCCAGCCTCCGCCCCTGCTGCGGGCTGCTGGGAAAAGATCCCTGGTAGCAGCTGCTGCTTAGGCGTTAGTGGGTCAGTAGCTGCTTTATCTCATCCAGACTCTTCTTTCCCTTCCGTGTGTCCACAGACAATGTCAAGCAAGGAAAAAGGAAAGTTTGAAGAAATGGCTAAAGGAGACAAAGCTCGTTATGACAGGGAGATGAAAAACTACGTTCCTCCCAAAGGCGAGAAGAAGGGAAAGAAAAAGGACCCCAATGCTCCTAAAAGACCACCGTGAGTGTTTCTGTGACTCCCTTCCCCCATACAGAAAAAACTATTAGTTGTAATAGTTCAATACTTAACTTTAATCACTGTCTCTCGCTGTAGATCTGCGTTCTTTCTTTTCTGTTCTGAACACCGTCCAAAAATAAAAAATGATCATCCTGGCTTGTCTATTGGAGATACAGCAAAGAAGTTAGGTGAAATGTGGTCTGAACAGTCGGCAAAAGATAAACAGCCATATGAACAGAAGGCTGCAAAACTAAAGGAGAAGTATGAGAAGGTACAGTAAAAGTAGTAAAACAAAGTTGTGAAGCTTGCTGTAAAGATGTGACTTTTGTCTTACACCCAAACCATATGGGGTTTACAGTTCTCAATGCTTCTGTCAACCTCTGTCAGGCTTTAAAAGACATGGAAAGGTGTGGTGGGGCAAGTATCTGGAACCCTTACAGTGAACCTAGATGTGGGTTTTGCATGTCTAGAGATTTTACCAGTAAGATGCCTTACTACCAGAAAACAGGTCATCTGCTTGCTAAAATAAATATAGTCAGACTCCAAAGCACTGTGGTCATAAAACTCTTCAGACTGTCTGCATTGCATGTTCTTTTGCATAAAGATTTAAGCATAAAAGTCCCAAGGTGGAAATTCTGCTTTTCTGCATGCATTTTACCTGATCTATGCAGTACAGTAGTATTGAAATACCAAATCAGTACAAATTTGTCTTCAGTGTTCTATTGCTAGCAACTTAACAACACTTTTCTTGCAGGATATTGCAGCATATCGTGCCAAGAGCAAGAGTGATGCAGGAAAAAAGGGCCCCGGTAGGCCTGCAGGATCTAAGAAGAAAGCAGAACCAGAGGAGGAGGAGGAAGAAGAGGAAGAGGAGGAGGAAGAGGAGGAAGAAGATGAGGATGAAGAATAAATGAATGTCCTGCTGTAAAGATTTATGCTGAGAATCCAGTATTTTGATAAGAATGTGAACTCAAGTGCAGCTCATGGTTAACTTCAGTATAAAAATCTGTACAGAATTGTGTATAGGTAATGTGGCTCTTTGTAGGGAGACTTCAATTTATAATGTAAGCAGTAGCCAAGGGCTGCTACAGTTGGGTTTGGAAAAAAAAAAAAAAAGTTGTTGAATGTTTCTGCGTATTTAATGGTTTTGTTGAAATTCAGTGACTGATAGCCAGGTGTTTCTTTTTAGCTAAATAAAACAAAGGTAGCTTAATAGCTGATCTTATATTTTGTAGTATTTTGTTGCATTGTATTACTTTTTTAACAGTTTTGTAATAAAATGTTGTACATGACTCTTTTTTGTATTCATGATGTTTCTGAGAGGCTGGGCACCCCCAGAATGCTGGAATCCTGTGTGGGATACAGTGTTCTTGGGCTCTCTTGCTGTTACTGCAAAACTGGCACGTCCCTTAGGCACTGACTCCTGGAGCTTTTGCTTCAACTGATTTTCTCTCCCACATCCACTACAGTTAGTTAAAAATTATGCTTTCCTTGCAGTAGCTTTTGCCTGTGTTACCTTGTGGGTGAAAAAAAAAAAAATCTTAAGTAGTGAAGTTTTTGATAATGACTCCTGGATTATCTTCTTTCCCCAGACTGCTGCAGCACAGGTCTTTGTTTTGGCATGGTAGCTGATATTGAGTGAATGTTTGTAACTTTCTCTTCCAGAGGTCAAGGGTCACTGGCCTTGGCTATAAGACAGATGTGTTAGAGGCATGTCTTCCCAGATGTTGCCTACTCCTTCCCTCTCCCCCTGACTCCAGTTTTAGTGGCTTCTCATAAAATACACAGCTTGCAGAACAGCATGAAAAATGTTGGAATGTTAGCTCCACACATGCCAGTAGATTGCTGCAGAAGGAGAAGGCACTTGTAAGGAACAAGTGCTCCTGATACATTCCTGTTTGTGGTGTTGTAACAGTGTCACCAGTTACACGACTTGTTTGCTTTCACTTTTTATTTTACTTTAGTATATAAAAAGGCTTGAATCTAGATACCTAGCATTATTTTCAACCAGGGAATTTGAGATCCTACAGCTCAAGTAAATAGCTTAAGTTTAATTTGTTGAGCTAAATACCAGAAAATAACTTTTATTAGCCCTTGAAATCCCACCCCTGAAATGTGTAATGTCTAAAAAGCTAAGTAATATAAAGGGCAGGCTTCCAAGATTTTGTTTAAAATGCCTCCCTATTGTCCATTAGTTTATGAAGTAAATTTGTGTCCCATCATTGTAGATAGACAAAATGTGTTTTCAGGACTTTAATATGGTAAATGCCACTGGTAGGTCGAAGATAACAGCACATTCTGGAACAAGAGGCCTGAGAAAAACACTGTATATTCTTGTAAGCATGGAAATTAAGTAACTGTAAAGGCAATTCAAACATTTTTATACTGGAGCAGGTGTTAATTTTTGAGAGCCTTAGAAACCCAGAGTTGCTTTTTCCTCCCCTGAGATATTTAAGTAGCATCAGAAGGATGAGCTGCAGTTTTACATGTTGGACCTGCCAGAGATAACTTGGCACAGGTGAGATCAATGGCTCCATTTTTCCGGCTCAGCTTTCATGAAGCCACAGGCATAAACTAGAAGTGAGGGGCAGTGATTCTGTGCACAGCACCTCCAATGCTCAAGAATGTTTTTTGCTGTAGAATTTGCAGTACTACAGCACCTTGTTTCCTTAACTCAGAAATTCTTCCATCTAGAGGCAATTCCCTGTTATAGTGTATAGAAGCAGCTTCATAATTGAAATAAAATAATAAAATTAATAAATTATACTAAAAAGGAGACAAATAAAAAGAGAACTAAAGTAAGTGATGCAAATAAAAACCAACCAAATAATGCCCATCTAGTTTCCAAAGAGTGTCCTTCAGCCTTTCATCCTAGTTATACGCTGACTCTTATGGTATCAAATACCATAGGATTAAAGACTAAGTTTGGTCAGTTGTGGGGGTCACCTGTCCCAGGTGTGTCCCCTTCCAGCTTCTTGTGTATCCCCAGCCTCCTCGCTGTCAGGGGAGCATCAGAAGCTGAAAAATCCTTGATGAAGTGTAAACACTGCTCAGTGACAGCTAAATCATCAGTGTGTTAACATTATCCTCCCCCTAAATGCAATACCCAGCACCATACCAGCCACTAGGAAGAAAATTAACTCATCCAAAGCCTGTGCATCCACAGAACCAAGACAGCTGCCAGGCTGTCCTAGGGACAATGGATGCTCAAGATACAGTAGCAATGACTAGAAGAAAATTTTTAACCTTGTAGGGGGAGTTTCAGGCAGTTTGCATGACAAAATTTTTTAATGGAAGAGGCATGGTGAAGCATCTGTCTCAAATCCAAGTGTAAAAGAGCTTGAAACAAAATGACAGGACAGATGGTATTCATCCAAGAGTTCTGAGGAAATTCAAGCGATGAAACGGCTGAACTTTGAACCGTACTTTATTTTCTTTTTTCACTTAAAACTGTCTTAAGTGCTAGATGAATGGAAGGTCAGAAATACAACACTAATTTTTAGAAAACATTCTGTGGAGAAGCAGAGAGCTTCAGACCAGTAATGTCCACATGACAAGTCAGTAGGAGCCACAGTACAGCTAAGAGCTGTTGGACAAATGGCGAAATAGAACTTGTGATTTCACAAGAGGAAATCCTACTCCATAGAGCTGTAAATATTCTTCAAAGTAATCTGCGAACCTTAAGGTAAAGGAGATCGGGTAGTTTTGGTCTACTTGAGCTTTTCTGGTCTACTTCTTATAAAAGAAATAAGTCACCATGGAAGATCTTGCATGAATAACAAGACCTAACAGTGAAGATCTGCAAAGCCAGCCTGCAGCCTGAAGTGACAGAACAGTAAAACCAACAGGTGAAATATGGTGCTAGTACAAATTGTATCACATGCTAATATGTGTTCCCCTATCACATGTGAAGGGGGAAAAGCAGGCCTAACATTCAAGTTATGGGTAATATGGGGTAATATTACAGTAGTCTGGAGGAGCTACTGGAGTTGTAACATAATTCTGTGAAGACATAATGAATGTTTGCTAGAAAAGCAAATAGCATGTAAGGCGTTATCAGGTAAAAGAGTTACAAAAAAACCACATGTTCAGTATTACCTTATCATTTTCCTAGAGGAATATAAGGTTTCCTTTTTCTTAGGTCATCAAAGAACAAAACCTATTTAGAAAGCTGGTCTTGTTTTTGCAAAGCTAAACTTATGGTCTGAAAAACTGAAATTATGCACGTGTATGTGTTTTGTGTGTGTGTGTGTGTGTGTGTGTGTGTCTTGATTAGAGCAGCTACAGACCTGGGAACTGACTTCAGTATAGATAGGCTTTAAAACTCCTAGAACACTAATGCAGTTACAAATGATTGTGGAGAGAAAAACAGAAAAAAATGAAATAGGAGTTCTACCTTTGATTAGCCAATGATGTATGGAACTTTTTCATAACAGTATCATAGGCATCTGGTGTATAACATTGGTACATAATCTAGTACATATTGTTCAGTGATGGACTGTTTACTGTGGTGGTGACTGTTGCTGATCCCACTTCACTTGCCTTAGCAGAGATTTATTTTTGTTTGTTTCCTCATTTTGGCTTCTATTTCTTTACACATCCTGAAATAGCTAAGTGTTTGGCAGCAAGCTCCACATTTCCAAAAGTTGTTTGGCCTCTTGTATGAGCTGCATCACAACCCGTCTGCTTTTCTGTGATCCTATTTGAATCCAGTGTCAAGAATCCCATAACAGAGCCCAGATGTTGAGCTCACTGCTGCATTCTCCAATGCACACAGCACTTCAGGGATGCATTAAGTCTCCTAACTCTGGAATAACATAAGATTCAGATCTACCTGATAAAAAAAGATGACTCCCTACACAAATTCCTCAAATTACTTAATTGTCACAGGCCAGCACTAAGTAGTAAGAGAACCTGTACATTGCTCTGATTATCCTGACATCCTGAAATCAACTATCTCCCTTAGCCTCAGTGCTGGAGAAGCTCATGATGTTCCAGGACTGAATATGAAGTCAACCACCAGAAAAATCTTTATAGCTAAGTGCATCCAGTGTTCCACCTGGAAGTTATATGGCTATTGTCAGTATTTCCTGGCCTAAACATTTAGTGGTAAAGTTTGTACCCATAAATAATTTCTTCAGCAGAGCTGGAGGGATGATGCTTGTATGGACAAGACCACAACATTCTGAAAGGCTCTTTGAAAAATGAGCCCTTGATGATGTTATTGTCAGTGCTGCTACCTTGAAACCAGCTCCTGGCTGGCTGAACTCTGCACTGACTACTCCTTCAGGAATGAAGACCTTTAACAAGCCTTCATAATTCACTTATATCTCACTGATTTGTCACAGCAGAGGAGTGCACTGCAGAGCCAGCATGCCTCTTCAGAAACCTTTAAACTATTTGCATAAATCAGATGACATGTGACTAAAGTCTGCCTAGATTGAAGCAGCAGTTGGACAAATTCTATACTATTAAATAGAAATGCCATCTCTAGACAGAAAGTGCTGGAGTTATATAATACCAGAAGCAGAGACAAGGTTAGACAAGCATCCTTGCATCTTTTCACTCTGCCCTGCACTCTGGCCGCACTGAGCCTTCTGACATCTGACCTTAGACAGGCTGCTGTGCTACCTGGACTTTTGATCCTATCTTGGATGTGCTTAATGTTTTAATGTTACATTCAGTTCTTATCCTAACTCAAAATATTTTTCAGCTTGCCCATGATAATTCTGGAACATGGACACCATTTTTCTCATAATGACTTGGAAGATAATGGGATAATGTTACAAGGAAAAAAAACCCCAAAACCCCAGGAGTGTTTCTTATGTCCAAGTGGAAATGGCACATTCAATATTACTTTAATAGCGTCAGTATCAATAGTAACCAGACCCCACTCTGCTACAGTTACAGAATTGTTTTCCTCAGCAATACCCCACACCATCTTACCTTCTCTCCCAGATGGCAGGACAGACAGCTTTCCTCTCCACTGCCAGGTTGATTAGCTGCTTCTCTAGAGGTTCCTCGGCATCTTCAGGCCATGTAGGACTTCAGTGCATTTCTCACTGCAATCAAAAGAGCAGCATGACCAGAAGCCCTTCCAGAGCTGGGCATGCTTTTTCTCCTGGTCAGCTTTTCCCAAATCTCTGCTTATGAACTCACAAGAATCTTCCAGAAGGCTTCTACTTTCATCCGGTTCTACTTTCTTCCACAGTTTCTGCTGTCTCAGAAATAAAACACAAAAACTGCATTTTGTGTTCAATTTGCAAAATGCAGTTCAAAGACTGCATTTGTAGCTATCTGTTGGGCAATTGTGATGGCCTTGAGGGCTCTGGCAAGGTGCTGCAGCCTCCCCACAGGCTCAGGCTGGCAAAGCTTGCATTGCCAGGCAGGGCTCGGGGTCTCTGTGCAGAATGACACAGTGGGACAAAGTCCCTGGCTGTATGGAGGAGTGTTTTCATCAGCTTGCAGTGGGGTGTTTTCACCAGCAGCCCTCAGAAGTGTCAGTACCAGTCTCCATGGCTCTGGCCCAGCTGTTTCCCAAAAGTGCTAATGTTGTTTCCCATGCCAGGTCTAACTCAGGGAATGTGCACCCCCACACACTGATGATTCAGAAGACATTGTACCCAAAAACCTACTCCCGTCTAATGTCAGGGCTTCTAGAAAGATACTGCCCTACATTATTTTCCTGGGGAAATCCTCCCACAAATTTCAAAGGGAATGGCTGTATTTTGATTCCTATTTCCACCTCAGTGCGCCTTCACATGGTTCAGAAAGCCCATTCCAAACCGTGCTTCTTCATCTGAAGGCTGTAGTTTAACAGCAGTCTGGGCATGCTGCCTTAGTTGACTCACACTGCCACCAGCAGCCCTTTCCAGGGAAGTAAAATATCACCTCTCCATTCATTTTCCCTTTCCCAGGGACATTCAGCCAGAAGGCTGCTATTGCCATCATGCTCATCTCAGGCATTAGTTTGTTTTTTATTATGAGTTAGAGCTATGCTGCTTCTCTTACCTCTCTGTTTTTGTTTTTTTTTTTTTTTTAATGCAGGAGTCATTACTCTTGCACAAGAAACATCACAGAGTTGTTTGAATGTTAGATCACTGGAGACAGATCAGCTTTCACACTGAACGACTGCATTCACAAGAGCTGCTGGACACATGCAGCTCTCAGCCCTACTTTAGCTGCGCTCCACTTCAGAGAGGACACTGTTCTTGTCCCTAAAATAATCGTGTTTCTTCTCTGTGAAGCATACTAATAAGAAAAAGTAAGGCTCTAACATGCAAACAAACCTTTTCATCTCGGTGTTTCAGCAGCTCCAACTCCTCCTTACAGACTTGGACACGTGTCACCTTCATTGACCCGTTGACTGAAGGAACATGCACTTTTCACCAGCCAGTTCAGACCCATCAGCCACCACAGACCACTGCTTTGCTGGAGAGTCTCCATCAACACTGTTGTTCAGAAAAGCCACAGAGCAGTGCAGTGAGGTACAAATTCCAAGGGTTGTGCAGACACCTTAGTTTTAATATTACCAGGCCCCATGTTACGTGGTCATGGAGAACACTCCATTAGTTCCTCCACATAAAGAACAGGTTAGATTTTTAAGATTTAAAAAAACAAAGGTTACTTACCATTACCCGGGTTACCAGGATGTCAAATCCACACAAACACTTCTTCCCACTTCTCTGCAGTTCCACAGCTGAGGGTGTGACGAGGGAGACAGCTCACACCAGTGCACACACCTGAGGCAGCAGTGAGTGAGGCTCCCCATGATAGGAGGGCCAAACTGGTTTCAGACTTCAGGGGTCACTTAGAGTTCTTGGTTTGGGTATTATTCAAAACCCAAGGGAGCCAAAATCACCTACATTTTTTTTGATAGCCTGTCACTTTTTCTAACCAGATTCAATCTATGTAGATAGTCCCTTTATATAGGGCCAGCCAAGCTGCACAATTTACTAATTTACTGCATTAACACTGCAGGAGTTCAGAGTAGGCTTGCAGGGTAAGTAAAGTCAATAGTCAGGGGACCAAATGCTGGCAACCAGTTCTGATGTCCCCTGAAAGTATATATTACCCTGGAAGATAACCACGGACACTTCTCAGATTATTCTCATAAAAGTAAGCAGGATAAGAATTCAGAACACAGCAAGGTATTCTCATGCCTTTCATAGCAAGGAGAACAACCAGAACCAGAAACATTGCTAATTAGTTTTCCCTTGAGAATCCCATTTTTAAAAAAACCTGTAGATTTCAGCACTTAGGTTCACTCTTAGAACTTGTGTCTTTCATGCCCTGATTTAATTACATCCTCCTTTGCTAAGGAACCTTCTCAGGAAAAAATAAAAAAAAGTTTGATTGAAACATGTTTCTTGGTGGAAACACAAATGAACTAAGATAAGACAGTAAAAAAACTACAAACTACACCTGACCTTTGGTTCTACTTTCAAGTTCATTTTCTATGAGCATATTAAATCTACCAAATTATATCAGGGCAGATGATACAAAAATCCAAGTATGTCCATGTAGCAGTTGTCAGGGGGAATTTAAGTTTTCATTTCACTGGAAAAAAACCTGAGTTCTCACAGGTGCAACAAAAGGTTGTTGCAGATAAAATTTAAATAAATGTAATATTTGTAGGTTTCTAATGCTGAAGTTTTCTAGATTTTGAGATAATGTGGGTTTATATAAAGATAATAATCCATTTTTACTCTGTAAAAGTATAGTAAAACAAAAAAATTCAAATATTTTATTTACTTCACCTAAAAAACAAGCAACCCATGAGTAAGATATACATAGGTTTCCCAGATTTATCCCTAATAAATTTTTTAAAGATTTATACAATTTCTACAGAAACATACAGTGTATCAAAATCTGCATAAATCAAATTTATAAAATATGTAGAAATGCATAGTGACATTATCATCAACTTACAAAGCAAGAATATGGGAATTATTTTTTTCCAAGCCGGCTATAGTAGGAAAAAGTCATTACAGCAACAGCTTTTTATGATCTCATGTTTTGTAAGGTTTCAGTCTCACATACAGATTCATATTCACATACAGCATCAGCTTTCAATGAATTGCACATAATACCCATTTAAAATGCACACCTGCACAATTTATGTGCCACCATTCTTTCTCTTATGCATAGTTGTATGATTAAATTAATCTACCCAACACACAAATGGAGTCAGTTTTTACACACACAAGGAACAAGTACCAGCACAAAACCTTCTTTTCTTTTTTTTTTTTTTTTTCCCCAGTTTCTCCCTCTTTTATTTTCTACTTTTCATAGCTCTGAAAGTGTAGATGAGAAGTTTAAAGAAACTAGGAAAGATCCCAAACTAATAGATCAGGGCAGACAGATCTATTAAGATCCAACTCTGTCACCAAATACGATACATAACCCTGGTTAACATCAACGGAAGCTGCATGCAATGCTATTCTAGACTTCAGGGAAGTATTTAGTCATACTTAATCGTGTGATGTGTTATAGGGATAACTGTTATGGAATCAGTACACTGATGTCAACATTTAAGTCACAAAATCTGGACAAATGAAGTGAGGATAAGTCATTTCCTCTCCACCTCTCTATTCATTCAGAGTAAATATTTATACTCCTAAGGGATCTCACATCAACTCCTTTCCAGAACATTTTTAGAAACAACTTCTTCACATTCTACTCTGAACACTATAGCACCAAGCAGTTGGGTTTGTTGGGTTTGTAATCCCTCTGGAGAAGTTGTAAATGACAGAAATAACAAGAAAAGTAGTACGAACAAGTGTACAAACAGGATTTCCATTTCTCTTTTTGAATCTAAATCTGGCATCCAAACTGGCTGACAGATGTCCTTGTGACAAATTATGCAGACGTGTTAAGTATCTGGATTTTTTTTCCTAATTAAAAGTTTTAGTCCACCTCTAAGTGATGTTCATTCAAAATAGCAGTATAAATGAAGTATTTGATTCTTTCCAAGTTCTACATAATTGTGTAGCTTGTTTGTTTTTCTTGTTGGTTTTGTTTATTTTAATTATTTTTATGTAAGGCATGGTTTAAACAAGCAAATTAATGCTTATAAATCCTTAACTGGATTCATGAGGGTGCTTACCTCCATCAAATTGTACCACATTAGCACTAAACTCTACAGTCTTCCTTGCACTGTACCAAGCGTTTGGCTGAAGCAGAGCAGCCAAAGTGGCAACAGAAGTTTGTCTTTGTTAGCACAGTAATTACATGGGGTGGCACGGTGGGTCCCTACCCCTGGTGACAGCTCAGAACAACCCACTGTAGATTTCCAACAAATGCTTTCCTTGTGAAAGAGAGAAATGAAAGAGGCACTAAATACGTTGAAATTCATCTTCCAAAAAAGCAGCATGACTGTGAGAGAAGGCCACCCTGGCTAATAACCTGTGGCAGTGCTTAGTAAGATGTAAAATTAAATAAAAATATACAACAGGTTGATAATCACCAAGTTCTATGAAAATCTGATTACTCCAACCTTTTCAAGTGTGTGTAAAAAAACTGCCTTCAGACCCCTGAGTGTAATCCCAAAGAAGACGACAACGCTTTTAACTATGTTCCTATGAACCATAGCTAACAGCACATTAATTTACCAACATCTTGAAACAAAATGATGTAAACATCTACAGAGTTTAAGGTAAAGCAGTTTTGTAAACATTAACTGCGGATGATAATGTTATTGTAATAATCACAGTTCCTCTATGTCCTTCATCCAAGCCAGGAGGCTCACAACTGTACAAAGTTAATAACTGCAGCAGTTTTCAGGCTTTTTTCAGTCCTGTACAAATGAATGCGTCAGTAGGTAGGTTTTGTCTGTCTACACACTAAGGATGTTGTTCATTTCCCATTTTTGTGTTGCTTTACTGGAGTCACACTCTGAAATGAAAACCTGATGGAGGACTTCGGAGCGATCCAAGCACTTCCCTGATGGAATGTGAGTAAATCTGTGCAGATTCTGAAAGACAAAACCACCAGGAAAATGTGTTGGGTTTTTGTGCTGGGGTTATTTTTGTTTGATTGTTTTGGTTTTTTTTTTTAACATTTTCTTTCTCTTAGGCAACAAACTCCTAAGAAAATGAGCAAAACTCTCTCTAAAATGCTTCTAGCCTTTTCATCTATCCTGTAACCAAACTAAAAGATTAACTTTTGAGGACAGCTCTATGAGAACTTCACTGGGCAGGTCCTCCTCCAGTAAGCCCTCACAGAGAGCAACTGCACAACACCAACATTAACCACACAGGGGTAAAAAAAGTACTAACTTGGCTCCCTGTTTGGCTGGCAGAAGGAAGAGTAAAGAGTAAGTTAAGTGTAGCTTCTGGAGCAACAGGAGGCTGCCTAAGGAAGTGCAAACCTATTGTGCCAAGTGCATCTCTTGCACATCTGTCTCCTTTCACACCCACCATGCCCCTGTGCTCAAGTCTCCTGTGTTTGGTCTGTGGCTCCTCTCCCTCTTGCTGACCTCATGTGCCAGAGGCAGCCCTGGCTGGCTGACTGGCTGCATTCAGTGTGGAGGGGAAGGGAGCAGAAGCAAATCCATGGCACTGGGGCTGGGCCGGGGCTCTGCAGCCCTGCCCCGTGCACACAGATACCCCCGGCATGGGGAGCCTATCCATCACCCCACACACATGTGCACAGCCAAATGTTGGTTCACATCAATACTTGGCTCCTGCCGTGTGGCCAGACATGGAGGACCTCTAGCTGGAGAGAAAATTGATGTCTAACAAAAGCAGCAGGCAGACTGCCACCAGCCCTGGTCTTACAGGCACTGAAGCCTTGCTACTGCTCAGTGATCAAGCAGCACATGTTACAAACTGGCACACTGTGTCAGAGACAGCCAACTGACCAAACAGATAAAATCTCCTTGCAGCCTTAATTTACACAAGGCCACAAGAGTTTTCAGCAGTCCATAAGGGTCTCATTCCTACACCTTTGCCATTAGAAGAAACAGTTATAGCCTCTGTACTGCACAGCAGTGTGCCCAATTCAGTATTTGGTTACACACCCTTGGTGGTCCTTTCATCGTCACCCTCCCCTTTTTTTCCTTCTTGAAGCCAGTCAGTGTTTTGTTCTACAGCCCAGACTGTGCTTACTGGGCTTCCTTATAACTTGTGAGTAATAAGCGAACAATTTCACAACTGGTGTTACTGTAGAGGAAATGGATCGTGCATAAATGAGATTCTTAGAGAGAAGTCAGGTAACATGCTGGGACATGCTAGAACGGCTGGAGAGCTGAAAACTGCTGTGTGTTATTCTGCTGAATATTAAAGCTGAAGTTGGCACTTACCTGCCACTGCTTATTGATTTTTACATTTCAGGTTTAAAGAAATTTGTCTGTCTATCCAGCACAAAGAAGCTGAGCTGGATGGAAATGGCATTATGGCACCTGGTATTTCCTAGCTCTATAGGTATTTCCTAGCAAACACTAGAAATTGTGGAGCAACTTAAAGGATAACAAATAGATTTCACTGCACTCGACTATGCCTGTACCTTTTAGACAAACAACGAAGAATCCAGATAACCAGCTAATGAATTAATAAATATGCAATATGCTAGCTATACAAGCTGAAGAAAAATTGACATGAAATAGTTTCTTAGATGTAGAACCAAGTTATATGTGGCTATATCCAAGGATAACGTCACCCTTAGACTATTCAGTCTCACTTTTTAGAGACAAACAGAAATAGAAACTTGGATATTTTTAAAGTAACACTAACAAAGCTTATACGAATAGAGGACTTACAGATGTAATGACTAAACAGACAGTAGCAGTCCTCAAATGTACATCAGCCAAGATTCCAAGTCCGTATTAAAAATTTATAGATTTTGCAATAGCATTGTAACAGCACCACACCCAGGATTAAGAACAGAGCATACTATTGTTTCTAGAGAATGTCTAATGAACAGGAAGTGAAATACTGAAGAAGACAAAGACAGTACAAAAAGGCATAGTAATCTTATGTTTACCTGCTTCTATGTAGGCTGAAAAATATCTCCAGTCTTTAAACAGAGAAACACTTCAATTTAGACTGCCCAAAATGAGACCTAACACTGACCCAAGCTTCTAAATGCACTCCAGGATTTAAGCCATCTTCTCACAGCATATATGAAGTAAAGAGACTTTCTTGATATAGAGCATACAAGCAGAGAGGGCAAAGGCACTAAAAGCTTTTATAAAGTCTTCTCACTAGTAGTGGACGTACTTTGCTTCCTCTGAGTCATATGCTAGCTCCTAATATCTCTGTGGCAACAACTGTAGCCTATGGAGTTTTCCTTAAAGAATTTGCTACAGAAGACAGCAGAGTCACTAAATAAAAGGATCTTTCACTAGAAGAAGCTTTTCTAGCAAGCATGTATTTCTGAGAATGTGCCATTAACAATTTACTCAATTTGGTTAACCTTGTCATAGATCTTTAAAATCCAGGTATACATAAAACAATCTTTTAAAGGTGCAAAAAACCCAGTATGAAATCTAAAAATTTATTTTCTTCCATATATCTGTTGCATACCTTGAAGAACTGCCACTCCTTGAATTCGTTCTGATTACAGTGTGTAATCATAATTTTGGATCCATCTGGTCCTTTAGTTAAGCACTGATCATACTGCATGAGTTGATTGGCTTCGTTGATTCGGAAAAGCTAACAGAAAAGAAAAAGCCATTTTTGTAACAGCTGACTCAATGAGCATCTTAGAAACACTGAAAATACAATGAAATTGCAACATTCAAAACATTTTCTGGTTTTATTACACTCTTTACAACCCTCTTTGAGGAGAGTTCTTTATTTTGCTTAACCCACAATTACTATCACAATACTAAATTTCATGGTAAACTTTCCTGTAGATTTAGAAGGGCAAGAAACTTAGCCAGAAAGACAAAAATGGTAAAGGGATTCCTATTCAGCAGACTTCTAAAAGTGTTTGATTACAAACCTTCGTATGATTTGATGGCCAAACAACCCATTATCTTTATAAAAGCCTGGTAGCAAGTCCTTGATCCTGGACAGAAATTTCATGTGAAGACACTAAACTTTTGGCATTTTAGCCATGGAGGAAATCAATCTAAGTCGTCCAGATACAAAAAGATTATCCTAGCTACTTCTTACAGAATAATTGCTACAGGGTTTTTTGGGTAGCATATGCAGAAAAAGTAGTTTAGGGAACATTTTCATTAAATATCAGAATAAAAGAGACATTTCCAGGGGCTACTAAGAGCTAATCCATATAGGATTTCTAAAAAACATCATCCTGAATGCAATTTTACGATTGCCATGACAAAACTGCCTGGTTTAAATTTACATGGGCTTAAATAAGGACTTTAAATTCTGAAAAATATTCCAACCAGAAAAGAAGATATAAAGACAGAACAGCATGTTTGTGTGGTAGTGTGGGTATGTTTGTGAAGATACAGGTCAGACACAATAAAAGCTTGGGTTGCAACCATCTAATAGTAATTATGTTCTGTCAATTAATTTGTAAACGGAGCAGAGACAGATTTCTGTTCATTTTCTTCTCTCATGTGGTGGAAGATGAGTTACTGCACAAAAGTGTTTTATACTTAGACCAAAACAACTTCATTACAGTGAGCAAGTCTTTTTTCCCTGAAGGATTATTAAGTAAAGGTAAGTGGTGAAATCAGGAGCAATGCTTAGAGCTGAAGTGGTGATACTGTTGCTTCTTCATGTACCTGTTTCTCTGAAGAATGGATTATGAATTTGCCTTCAATTTCATACCATTTAGGTTTGAAATGCTATTTTCAGACTGCTGTATTTTAGCAATGCCAGTATGCTTATGGAAAACCCTAATTCCCACCTCTGTAGCTGGCACCTAGGTGACTTCATGTACAGGCTTAACATAAAACCTACCTGTTACCAATCCCTAGCAAGCAATTCTCCTTCAGACTTGCCTCCAAGCTCCTTACCTGATTTCCTCCCATTCTGTGGCACGGCCCAAGCTCAACAAAGCCACCGTTGGTGTGCCCCATGCTGTCGATGCAGTAAGAGGTTTCAAAGCCTCTAATCTGGAAAAGAGGTTTTGCACTCAAAGTCAGTCTCAAGGGAAAAATAAGTGCTAAGGAGTTCAGAAAATTCTCACTTATCTCTCAAACCAGAAACAGGTATCTGACAGAGAGATTAGACAAACCTGTGTATGAAATTTAAATACTGGTGTTAACTGTTGTGGGAGATGGAACTTCAACCTGCCTGTGCTAATTTGCAGGCTCTTCCACGAGTCAGAGTGTGCTGATAAAATCAGAGTTGCAAAGCTCAATTCTAAATTAATAACACCAAAATATAGGACTTTCAAGTATTTTAATTTATTCCATCTCCTATCGGAGCATGTTCCATCTCCCAGGTCTTCATAATTAAGCTTAGGAGTTCAGGTAAATTGCTTTCATCTTGTGGATGAAGAGAAATAGGATGTAGACAAGTTATGCACAGCAGCAGCAATTACCCACAGCCAGGCACAGCCCCCTGACACAGCTGCTCAGATGGACCTTCTGCAGCAGCAATTACACAGAAAGAAAAAAAAAAGAAATAAAATTGATGATGGGCAGGCACAGGCACAGGGATAAAGAACTACAGTCCTGTCATAAAGCATGTCTCAACTACTGATTATCTCTCTCCCTTCTCAGAAGGGCCAACAAGAAGCTTTATGACACAAATAACATTTTTTCCAGACCTATTTTCTTTGCCAGAGTCTCCTTCCTCCTTGTAATGGTATAAAAAGTCTGGAGGACTAAGCTCAGACTCTTCCAGGGAGCGTTAGGGAAGATGAACCCCATACTTTCATACCCTAGAGTTTGGAAATGCAGTCAGTGTGGTGTTACAAACGGGGGGAGGTGGGACAGGATTGCTCAGATGTAGGATAACAAGCAGCCTGTGGAGAAGAGTTGAAGAACACTTCAGAGCATCTCTGAACTTAGAATTCTACTGGTGCTCCATCAGACCCACTTGCATTTATCCAGGATGATTTCCTGAAAGGTTACCAGTATTATTTTACGCTCTTCAGATGCTTTCACTTTGGTGAACAGTAATATTTAGTGTACCTTCCAAACCCTTTATGTAGATTCCAGAGGAAGTCTAAGGATCATATAGTAGCTGATGCTTTGTGCTAACTTTTAGGTAGAAATCACGGAGGCATTGTTCATCTGGTCCCTCAGACAAAAGATTATTTGTACTCCCTTTTACCATGCACATGCTCTGTCTCTTTATCACTAATTCTAGCATTAAGAAATTAGAGATGACACTTGCTTGGTGATAGGGGACAGCACAGATCTAATTTTTTAATGTGCTTTTGAAGTTACAAAACCATGTATCATATTCTTCATATCTTGGGAAGGAAGGTTGCTAAATTTGGTGGGACACAGGAGTCCTCCTCAGCTAGCAAGAAGATTTTCTGATTTTCCCTCAACAATCTGCAAAAGTGAAATAAATAGCAGAGACAGGGAAAAGATGTAATCAATTGCAGAGGGAAAAAAAATAAATCTGAAAGCAGGCAGGAGACCTGCAGAAAGTGCTCGCCAAGGTGTGGGTTAAATGCCAGAACCAGACAGGCAGAGCTCAGCGAGGAGTCTTGCACTCACCTGTGACATGTCAACTCTGCCTGCCGACCACTTGAAAGTGCAGCATTTGTAACCACATTCTTAATTTAGTCAAGTCATAATTGTATACACTAATGGTGGAAATGATGGTTACAGAATTACATCAAATTACTACATGCAGGGAAGGGGCTTGCTGAGGCTGTAAATGTATGAGTACATCCCAGTCTAGCAAACGCAGGCAGAAATTAACTCCACCTGGATTTCACGATCTCTTCTCTAGGCCTTCACACAAAAGGTATTCTCACCTATTAATTTTCACCAATACTCCTACATGAAGGATTCACATTTTTTTCTTTTGAGAAAATTTAAATTCCAATTATGGAAAAAAAGTGCTTTGGACAGAGCTAGACATAAATTATCCTTCAAGGACCTGTGGAACTAATTAAAAAAATCACACCTGCAAAGGTAGATATAATTTTTTTCCTGGGCTACATCTCTATAGCTCTCTGGTTACTATCATATAGCTTAGTATAGAAGTAATCAAATAGCCTGTTCACATGTCAAGTAACAATTGCTTCCTTTTGAATTTACAGTTTTTTAAAAAAAGCTCCTAAAATACATAGGCGTTATGTGCTGTACCTACCTCTCCCCAGTCCACGTTTTTGGGTGGTAAGGGATAATATGAAGTTATATCATATGCTATTTCTTCCATAAACCACTTAAAACTTTTGCAGTTGTGATCTTCACGGAACTTTTTCAGCTCAGATATGTCTCCATAGGGTAGTGCTTTTGTCTCCGGCCGGCTGGCATAGAAGTAATCTTTGTATTCATCCCACCACACTTCTACAACTCTGACATAGTTCTGGGAAGAATAAAGACACTGCTGTGACCTCAAGGCACACACAAACAGGCCAGAAGTAACTCCTTGTTAATAACAGAAATTTAAGGATTTATCCTCTTAAAAAGTGACAACATAGTATTATTATATAGCACTAATAATTTGTCACTATCAGTACAAGACATGTGAATATTATTTTCAAGTGATAGTTTAGGACTGAAGGCAGCAAATTAAACTGGGCTGTTTAATGAGAGTGCAAAGTCTTTTTCTAAGATTAGAAGTTGTTCATTTGAAAATAAAGACTTTTCAGTTACAGGTGCAATGAAGTGCTGCATTCATTTGCTGCTGTCAGAATTGCAATTCATAGTTTTTATTCAGCTTCTACAATCTTTTAATGAGGAGAATGATATGCATTGGTCCACTAACAGGGAAAAAAATTCAGTCTTACATGGGTCAGCTACTTGGAGAAGGGGGAAAATTTGGTATAGCTCACTTGGCAACAAGCCTCTCCCTCACATTTTTCTTCTCATTCTCTTTGATGGCCCCTATCTCCATATTATCTGTACACGTTCTAGATGCATACCTCACTTGGTCCAATTCTTCTAGTGTTAATGACCTGGTGTTAAGACGGTCTTAAAAGATCTGACTAAAGGCACAAATTATTTTACTTTAATCCACATCCAGCACAAATTGAACAAAGCTATACAAAAAGAACATTTACTGTCAGGATGGCAGGATTAAAAGCTATTTCTACATCCTGCCTTGTACAGAGAAGCAACTTAATATTTAAGAACACTCAGCAGTGCTTTTTATATTCAGTAAGCAGGCCAGCAGACTCATGTAAGGTGTTAATATATGCTGTAAATATTTTTGATCAGCTTTTAAGAAGATTGAAATGATTTTTATCACTTAAGACAAGGCAAACTAGCATCTTGCCTGTGCTGAGCAATAGACTTATCATTTTCTATCCTGTTGCCCATTACTTTGTCTCTACCCCCAGGTATGTACCCCTGAGCTCCCTTGTACTGGTCCTAGTCCTCGTTTAATCAAAATGTTAATAATCCACATTACTAATATGGGACTTTTTCTGGGGAGGAGTGCTGGGAGGTGTTGGGGGTGTAAATTAGCCAGGTTAGTTTTTTATCATTCAGCTAGGCTGGGACACTGCCTTTGGAGTTAACTGTTAGAGAGGCTCAAGCCATATCTATAACCCTACAGGTACTCACTGTCTAGGGAGATTACTCTGGGATTGGAATTTACAAAGAGCTGGGTCTTTGGGAATGGGATTTACCAATGCCAGAACGGAGTGCAACAGAAAGCTTAAACTGGGCAATAGAAAAACTTAACAGGAGGGTTTTCTCTCTTCCTGCTGATATATGAAAATGGATATAAACAGTTTTTCTTGAGCCAAACTGTCTCTTCACATACAGAACTGGCTCATTTGTTTTCTGGAATTTCTGGAATGTCTAATTTTAATCTCAGGGTTTGAGTAATACTTCAAGCACCTGCAGTATACCTCAGGAGTTGCTAACTTATGATGTAGGGCAGAGCATGCCATCTTCCCAGGTGTCACTTACTGCCTCTTAACTAACAAATGCAGACACAAAAGTCTGAGAGATGCTAGATTCCAGGATTCACTAACTAGGCCTAGGATCATACTCATCTTTATTGAGATAAAGGGGGATTTCAAGACCATGATCTTCATCTCCAGGAGTGCTATAGTTACTAGAGTTGTTCATACATACTTGGGCACAGTGCAGCAAAGGCTGGAGGTGCTGACATTGAGTAATAGGAAGTGCATTTGTATCTCAAAGATAGTAGGGGAAGGCTTTAGAGCAAGAAGACGGGTTCTAGGATTCTCTACTCTTAATAACAGTGGGATTAACAGGAAGATTATTCTCCTGTGGGGATGATCATCCGAGCTTTAGATACTAAATAGTTTGGATGAAGTGCTCTCTAAATTGCTACTGATAATTTAAACAAATTTATCTAAAATTGTTCTTATCTGAAATCCAAAACCACCTTCAAGGCTGCTTCAAAACTGTACCTTTAAGGTAGGAGAAGACCCAACGTACACAGGGGGTGGATTTCCTTGCCAGCCCTGCAGACGATAGATGTGTCCAACACGAGAACAGGGAACAAACAGCAGTTTTCCACCACACTGCCAGATCTACAAGTTAAAAGAAAGGTATTATTAATATATATGCACAGGAATTTAAGACAGCCAAATAGATTATAAATTATGGAAGAAATGTCAGCTAAATTTCTTACTATACTATCATATATTTATATATTTTTTGCTTCAGATGTAAGCATAGAGAAAATAGTTCTTTGAAATGAAAGGTATACTGAGTACACTTTCAACTCACCCAGGAATTTACTCAACTAAAACAATTTTTTAAAAAGCTTTTTAAACAGTTGGGCATCTCATTACATCACTATTTTAGAACAACAGTAATGAATGAGTGCACAAAATCAGGAACTGGGTAATTTTTATTATGACAGAATTAATGATATTTTGATTTTATTAAAGTAATTCACGTGCCATCACTAAGATGGGTTCTGGTTACGTGCTGAGATAACGATGTGTTAGGTAGCCCATTACTCCAAGTAGAAACAGGTATTCATTTGACTATAGTAGCTGAAAATAAAAGAACAGGTAAAATATATTACTATTCTGAAATTCCCTCACTCCCACATATCTCTGGATAACCCCTTAATGGGGAAAAATAAACATATTTAAATCAGAATTTAGTTGCTCATAGTTTGGAGAAGTTTAATTGTAGCACTAAATCCTAATTCAAGCCAACTTTGTGAATGTTTCAAATTAGTCTTAATTCCAGATCAAAAATGTGATTTACCAGTATTAGGAAAGATGGGCAGAATATCTTACTTTCTTCATTGCATCATGATATTAATATTCTTAAGTTTAATCAAAAAACCTCCTCAGGTATGCAAGGCCATTAATTTTATTTGCTATCTAGGAGACAGCACTTAAGGCTGATAAACATTTAGTTCTTCCAAAGATTGGTTGTGATCTGCACAAAACCAGGTTGGAGGTCTCTACATAACGAGCATTTCAATTACAGAACTACTGTAAGTAATTTCAGTCATGATTTTAATCTAAGCAAGATGAAGAATTATATGGATAAAGACCCTGTGTGTGTAACATCCCCAATAAATACACTTTGCATATGGATTTACAGCTGAGCAAGTGCACTCAGAGCTTTCCTCTAACTCATGAAGAGCAAGAGTAACTAGGAGAGCTCTGAATGTACTTTTTGTAAAATTCAGCTACAATTTCACAGATCACCGCTGAGGCTATAAGACATATACCTTCACTTTTGTCTGTTAATTGGGACTGATTCCTGCTGTCTGCACTTGTGTCATTACAGACTCTGAAGCTACAAGAAGCTAATGACGATCATCTCATGTTTCCTGCAAACTGCAGAGCATGCATGTGCCTAGGAGTGAAAATAAAATCCTCCTCGGTGGTTATGAATTATGCAGTTAGTGTTTCAATTATGAAGACCTCTCTTGTAAAGAAGTTCTTGAAATTCTGAAAAGTATATGAAATAATTTTTCACTCACGAAAATGGCAGGGAGGAAGCAGATTACTTTTTGTTGCACCATTTTATACTTTCCAAGTGCACATGCATAAACTGAGAACGATGAGGACTACTCGTTCTCTATCATTGCTTTCATTAGAAACAACATTTTTCTATACCCACTATGAGAACATTCAGTTTCCTCCCATCAAATCTGCCAGTCTGGTTTCATATTGGATATCTGGGCAGTTAAGGGTGCAGTCCCAAAGTTTTTACAAAATCTATTTAGATTGATTATCTAAATAATTAATAATTTAGATTGATTATTTTAGATTAGATAATCTAGATTACGCATCATTTGGGTTTCAGCACAAAGAGACCTCTCTGAATACTTCAGTCCCCAAAGTTCACAAGGAAACACTGAAGAGACACATCTCTGTCACATCTCCTCACAAAAAAAACTGGGCTTCATGAAGAAGAGGTAGGTCTATCTAAACTCCAAACAGAAGTATTTACAGACAAAAATCCCATCTATTTAATTGAATTAGTTTTCAAATATTTGTGTTACCTTGTAAGAAATTTCAAAATTTTCACCACCCCAGATTTGAAGCCCTGGATCATAGAGACCCAGTTCAAAGAAGAAATCGCGTTCAATGGCAAACAATCCACCAGCCATTGCAGGGGACCTGAAAGAGGAAGACAGTGTAAATCCTTCTGCCAAAATGATACAATAGCAGTCAAAGAAAGCTTTAGCAAAGAAAGCAATTGAGTTAACATATAGTAGAGATCAGGTAAATGGCAATACACTGAAAAATCATAAAGCTTTGTCATCAGCTTGCAGCAATTTTCTGAAGTGGCATCTATATAATTTTTAGCGAGGTCACAGTTTTTTATTATGTTGAGGGTTTTCTTCTACAATTATTTGTAGAATTAATATTTAATTAATGAATTTGATGATAGAAAATCTTGGTCTGAATTTCCCATTCAGCCAGTCAAATAACTTAAATAAAAAATGAGATGAGAATCAGTGTGATGAGATATTTCTCTCTTAAAATTTTTTCTAGTTTTTGAGATAATCTGAAACTGCACACAGGTTTACATTCTGAAGAGCTGCCACATTGGAACACACTGTCTATTACACAAGTAACAGTGTTTTTCTAGCTTTCTAATCTTCTAGTTCTTTTCGTCCTATTAGGAGACACTTTACATTATACTAAGTAAAATTTTTAAGAGGGCCTAGATAAAGTAAGACAAGGTTTCCATTCTGATTTAGTATTTTTTTTTTTTTGGTTACCTCTTTTCATGACTTTGTAAATCCGTCCCCATATATTCAATCAGCAAGTTTTAATGTGTCAAAAAGATACCATGGTCTGGATTACAGTTTGTGCAGGTTTTGGCTGGGGTAGAATTAATTTTCATCACAGTGGCTGGCATGGGGCTGTGTTTTGGATTTGTGCTGAGCACAGGGTTGATTATGTGGGGATGTTTTGGTTATTGCTGAGCAGGGCTTGCACAGAGCCAAGGCCTTTTCTGGTTTCTGTTCTGCCAGGCTGGAGGGGAGACTGGGGGTGCATGGGAGGCTGGGAGGAGACACAGCCAGGACAGGTGACCCAAACTGACCTAAGGGATATTCCAGACCACGTGACATCATGCTCAACACATGAAAATTGGAGGAAAAAGGAGGAATCTTTGGAGTTATGGCGTTTGTCTTCCCAAGTCACCATTACCCATGATGGAGCACTGCTCTCCTGCGTGTGCTGCCTCTAAGAATAATTATCAGTTTAGTTGCTGTCCAAACTGGGATCTGTCATTGAGATCACATGCCAAGGTACTGGTACATGTCCCTTTCTACTTGCTGCCTACTCTATTTTCCCCCAATGCTCCTTTTGTATGCTGGGGGTCCAAAGGTTAAGAAGCCAGAAGACATAGCAGGGGGAAGCACTTTGCACAGCACAGCCCCGTGGCTTTCCAGAACTTTTGGTTTTCCCCAGCACCATAAAGACTTGGCAAGTGTAGAAGCCTCAGCAGTTTCAGTCTTGGGCTCCAAGATGCTGCCAAGTGTATTAAAGAACACAATAAAACCTACATAAGCTCAGTAGTTTACTTCATAGGATACAAAGAGGTAAACATAGTCACTGAAAGAAGGATTCAGTCCCGGGGCAATTCTCACGTTACAAAAACGTTGCCTCAGCGCTTTAAGCTGTTGAGGATCTTTTTGTTTTCTTTTTAAGCCAAGCAATCCTGGCTACGGTTTCAGCAAGACTTTTACTTGGTCTTACTTGCCTTGGTATTGCTGAAAGAAAATGCACACAGCCTGGACACAAACAGATGCAGGGCATGTCTCTTTTTAAAGGAAGCATTGTAACTCTGAAGGTATTATTAAAAATAAAGTAATCTTTTAAAACATTCTGAGAACATGTGTTCTGTGTTTCTGGGAACAGTTTAAACGATTTTAAGACCTGTTTGGATGGTAAACACAGAGCACTACAGCAATGTTTGAAATAGTTTATTCCCCTCTAAGTGAATATTAAAGTTCCAATGTGGACAGCTTCATCAGAAAATGGTATTATTTAAACAGTATACAAAACAGATCAAAGCTTCATAACTTGCTTGCATGTGTTGCCATTTTAGCAAAGAACAATCATGGGTGGGGATAGGGAATTACCAACATCGGTTCTTACAATGTCTAAATCATATATACAAGCAATAGAAGACATTAGATTCTGAAGACGTGAAGATTGCTTTCAATTGTAGTAATGTGATTAGTTAAGTGTGAAGGGGAAAGTAATAAAAAACCAGCAGAACCACAGTCTCCCAGTACTGAAAAGCCATCCAGAAACCGTAGTTTCTAAGCTAGGGTTTCCAGGCAGTTTTTGTTTTCTGGGAAGAAAACATAACCCACTACAAAGCATAATAAAAAGGCAGAAATTCTGTGGAAATTATTGGAGTTTTCCCACAATAAAAGGTGCTGTTTTTATCTTTCTTCCTTTTTTTTTTTTTAATGTTATGTGTATTATATTAAAGTTCTTAGAAAATATCTAGCCAAGATTCTTAAACAGCATGCTTCTTTTTCAGATGTGATCCATTGTGAAGCAAGTGGGAGAAATATGACAAAAGGAATTTTTTTGATACACATGCATAATCCTCCAGCTGTATGCATGCATCAGGCCATGACAGCAGGCTACAGATTTTATGCATTACCGTCTATTAGAAATACTTCCAGCATGCTCGTTATTTCAAACCAAATGGTTAAACAAGCACTGTTGTTTCTAACAGTACTTTAAAAAAAATATCATGGCTAATTAAAGTTTTCCCTGGCAACACAGTTATACAATTTTTCACTTTGCCAAACGGAACCCAGAAATTCTGATGTGCACTCTATTAACCACACAAGAGCAGGAATGGAGGGGCAACACAAGGTAGCGAAGGTATTTTGAGCAAATAGTTGTGGCAAACAGGTCTGACTGAACAAAGCAGCTAGTGTGGTTAGAAATGTGAGGGTGCTCAGGCTAGAAGTACATGCAAGTTTTAGTGGATTAATAGCGACGTCAGGAGAAAAAAAAGAAACGGGTAAGTGATTTAGTGATTACCGATACGGTTCAGTTTTTGTCTTTCTGCTTTCCTTCTCTCTCTTGGTCAAGGGAACCCTCTTCCATAGCATACTCCAATCCCACGCTCCTCTAGCAAACCCATCTTCGTCACCACCCCCTTGCGGCACAATCTTAAAAGTGTTGCCATCTATGACATCTATGAGCGGCACAGTGCATGTGGTTCTGCGGCGCAGGGCAGGTGCGGTTATGGGCACGGGCCCGCGTGGCACGCGTGCGCCGAGCGTGGTTGGTGGGGAGAGAGGGGTGGGGGGAGAAACGAAAGGGTTTAGACAATTATTCGCTATGATTCACAGTATGTAAACAGCTCGCTTTACCGATAAGGCTCAGTTTTATGTTTTCGTTTGGACTTTTCCTTGTGGCTTAACGGAATTCGTTTCCATAGCAAACTCCAGTCCCAGGCCCCTCTGGCAAAACCATCTTCATCCCCACCTTGTTGTGGCTCAATGGAATAATCATTCCCATCTATGTAATCTATTAGAGGTACAGTACATGTAGTTCTGAAACATTTATAGAAGGGAAAGAAAGAGCAAAATACAATTTCAGAAGAGTAATCTGTCTAATCTGAAATTTACACCATTAATTAAGTTTATAGAAGATGTGTACATATATTACGCAGTGTACATAAAAAAGTCACCTGTAAACATACTATTAAAAAAATGAAGGCTCATTAGAAGAAAAAAGAGATGGTCTTTTCTTTACATTGTTTTAAGATGTTCTGAAAACAGAAAAGTTAGATCAGAGAATGATAATATATCAATTAGTTTATCAATACATTTTCCTTTATGTGGTCATCTAAAAAAGCACTGCTGGAGGCAACGAAGGAACCCTCAGGGGGCTGGGTTTCTCACAGTATTATTATTTCCTGTAATTTCTATTCATATCAGATCTTAGCTGTCAACAAGTATGATAAACACTTAGCTTTTACTAGTGTTAGCACACATTTCCATTATACTGTCCTATTCAAATGCCCTGAAAACCCCACAAGTTTACTTATCCTTACTTATCCAAGTAAGGATAAAAAAAAAAACAAACACATTACTAGTGCTCTCCTAGAAGCAGTTTTCAGTAGAATTCTTCCTGTTTGATTTGCAATACACTCCTCATTGTGATCTATCACACACAATATTCACCAAGGAAAAGACATTATCTTGTTTTTCTCCCCAGATTTTTCAAATGAGTTTCCCAGTGACCCAGGCTGGAGCACTTTCACCTTTTTAAATGAAACTCCAAGAGACAGAAAAGGCAGGGAAGAAGAGACATGCTAACACCGTGCTGTTCTTTGAGGCAGAGGCAGCAGGAGGCTGCCAAGCACAGTCTGCTGGCACCGTGTGCCTCAGCATCTCTGGTCCTCCTGCAGCCTTCACCTCTGTGGGCAGTGCCGGAGGATGCTTCTAAAACCCCCTCTTCTCACCAGTCTTTCTTGTGTAAAACAGTAATACACAATGGGAGTACACAAGCCTTTCCATCTTCCCAAGGATACTTTCTGGCCCAAATAGAGTCTTGGTTGAGTTACAGCCTTTAAAACACACAGAACCCAATTCTTCAAGAGAATTCTGGTAGCACGGCAGGTTAACAAATAGTTTTTAGGATTAAGTAGCTATTTAATGTGATTAAAGAGTTTAAACATGCACATGGTTTCCTAAACACACATACCACTGACCACACAAGCTAGGAGTGCGGTAGCACACACCAACAACAGCATTTCAACAGCTGGAAGAAATGAAAGCCCTGGGGATCTCTCTGCCACCTCTCCAAGACATCCCCTCACAGTGCAGGCACTTCCAGCACAGACTCAGAGCCCGTGCCTGTGGCAGACACAGGCTCAATCCTGGCCTCGCTTTGCTACAGACAACGCCCCAGAGCACTTCAGAGGAAACAAATAAGACCATACATCAAGACCAAACATGAGTAAGCTATAAAAGCTCTTGAGATCACAGGGGCTTTAAACTCCCATGAAATCAAAATGTTTATTGCTACTTTTTCTCTACCAAAAGCCACAGTTTTTTTAGTTATTTCGCTCAATCACGCTCCTTATTCAGCTAGAATAGAACATTTCAATATCAGTGCCTCAGCTGTAAAAGATAAGAGTTATATATAATCTACACTAGACAAAATCTTCAGTATGCCTATTAAAATAAACTACCTGAAGATTAATTTGCCTGACTATATTACTTCCTCATTATGTATCTTTTATGCTGGAAGAGAATATAATCATCATATGAAAAATATTGATATAGATATAAAACATATTAACTGTACTTTGTAAAGTGAAGATTATTACTGTTACTTTTTCTTCCTAAAAGGCCAGACACAGGAAATAACAAGAGAACATTACCTGTCCTTAGATATAGGAGCTATAAGTGGTGCATACCAATTAATTCCCACCTCACAATGGGCATCAAGGTAAACCAAAACCTTTGAAAGAAAAAAAACCCAAACTTATATTTCTGTATACAACATCATGATTTAATTAAGCTTATTTATATTGAGATACATTCACATTATAAACAAGAAAATTAAGATAAAATGAGTAAAATTTATCTCTATTTATCAATATTAAATTTAAATTTATCTATTTAATAATAGACTTGTGAATGAACTGGCTCCTACCTGTCCAAGTTTAGCTTTCTGGGCTCCAATGCTTCTAGCTTGGATCAAGCCTTCTCTCCTTTCATTTCGAAATACCTTTACAAGACCATTCCACTGCTTTATATAGTCATCCAGCCTCTCTTGTAAGTGTGCTATCAGATGGCAAAGAAAAGATATTTGGTGAGGTTTAATAATAAAGACTTTTGTACTCTTAAGATAACCCCAAAAATACCTACAGATATTTACAAGAACTTTTAGTTCAACCACTCACAAACATTAAAACTGAGGAGATCAAGACCACTGACCTCATGGCACAGGTTTGTGTCTGGCACATCTGAAGAAATGGCAGCTGAAGTGGTTGGCCACACCACAGGGAACTGGGTGGACTACTCAGTCGCTTCAACCTAGCACATAGTGGCTTTCAGGTTTTCATCTGTATTCCAAGCAGCCAGAGAAGTTTCTACACTTCAGCACACAGCCTTTCCTCATCAGATGATGTCACATGTACAGCTGAAGACACCACTTTTCAGTTCAACATTTCCCTTCACTCACTTTCTGCCTCACAGAATTTTCGGTCAGTTTATTAGTAATCTGGAAACCTGCGGCAGAATCTCACCATGCTCAAATTATTGCCCTCCTTCATCTAGACCTGTTCCCTCCTGTGGAGGTATTACAATAATCTTTTAATGAAATTAATGATAATAATTGGAGGGCCAGAAGTGCATCATACTGAGGAGACAACAAACCTTTAGCCAAAGGGACTTCTGTCAGTAAAGGGCGAGTGACCACACTAGAACCACAGTGAGCTATGCTTAAATGGTTTCTGATTTGTATTTGCAGATTTGTATTTGTCTTGGCCAAATTTCTCCGGAAACCACATTCCTACCACACAGTTTGAGAAAAGGATGCTAGTGTTGCTTAACATTTTTGCCCATAACAGATGATGCTGTTGAGAAAACTCATGAAGGCAGAAAGGCTGGTAATCAGGCACCTGCTGCTTGCAGCTATGCTGATCTAGCTATTGGTGTTTGTTAAAAATCTATTTTTGTACTCAAAGGCTCAGAAGAATTACCTACAGCTTCGGTTTCTCTCAGTCAGAAACCAAAATAAGCCACCTAATCTACAGCTGAGGCATCCTTGCACTGATTTGCTTTGCACCACTCCGAGGGGCTGATAGATGCCATGCCTGTGCTGATCTAACAGGAGAGGGGACATGCAGAGGTGGAAGCAGGAGGATGTCCCTTTCAGCAGCAACATGCCATCAGGTTACTTCAGCAGAAACATTCTCTGCAACCTGAATGGAAATGATGAAGTCTGCAGACTTCTGCCACTTATGTTTTGGTATGTTGTATATTCTTGTCAGCAGTATTTTAAAAAAAAATAGCTTGAACAAAAGCTATGTAATTGAAAAGGAAATGGTGTTTCTTGGAAGTGAAGTTTCCAATATTGAAAATGCAGCAATTCTACCAAACAACAATCTTTTGAAATCACTATCTTTTGATACTCTTTTTATCCTTCCTCTCCACCTTTATAAAAGAAAAGGTTTTCTCAACCAAGTTTTATGTATTCTCCTTTCCCACACACATTTAAAATTTCTTTTGTAAATCCTTGTGCATTAGGAAAACTTCAAGGATACACAAATGTCAAACTAGAGAAAGAACAATTTTATCACATATGCTGTATAGAAGAACATGCCATGTAATAAATGCCATGTAATAAATAAGAATATATGGTTTGATAGCTGTGATATAAATTTTCACAGGACAAAATCAACTGAATTTTGAGGTCATACTGAAGTGGTACTAAGAGAATCTTTATACCACACCATTATTTATGCTGTAAATTCCAAGCATATGTTACTGAAGGACTGTCAGGAATGTTTTAAAGATTTAAAACCTGAAGTTATTTCCAGCTCTCCTGCCTATGAGGCCAAATGTTTTACTTATCAAATGTTCAACTATGTAAGACTCAGAGGGAGCTGTAAAAACCTGTCATATTGATTGTGTAAAGCTTTTCCACAGTACAAGTCTCAGGACCCTGCAGTCCATTATCTGAAACCATGCCAGGGTTAGCAGCAAGTGCTATTTCCCACAGGAAAGATGAAATTTTCCTCCTTCCCATCCTACAAAGCCTGCATGACAGTAGTGTAAAAAATCCTGATAGTTTTATAGTCAAAAATATTGTCTGGCCAGCATTAAATTTTGTTCACCTAGAATGTGTATTTATGACATCTGTCAACAGCCTTACAACAATCTGGTTTTTGTTCAAAAATGTATATTTTACCTTTCAAAATATTATAATCACCAATCTGGCTTTCCCCTGTTTGAGTTCCTCTCTCATGTCTACGTGCATGATTAAAGCATGAATCAGTACATACTTTCTCCAAAGGACCTTAGGCACTGCAGATTACAAAGTGGGAGGAGGAGGAAAGCAGTTTTTTCCCCCTCAACTCATGGACAGCAGTCTGAGAACTAGAAAAATGGTATCAGAAGTGCTTCCTAGAGCAGCTGCCTCGTGCCTGAGACTACCCTGTACTGTAATACTCTCAAGGTGGGGCTCTCAGCATTAACACAAGCACTGATTACTGCTTCAGTTTCCCCATGACAAGCACCATTACACAGGTTAATAAAAATACTGCTGCCTGCCTATGCTCATTACTTCCCCTTTGGTTATCTCATGGGATGCTGCATCAGATGGAAATAAAGAACATGTAAGTAAACACAGAAGGAAGACAAAACCTTTAAATGCTACTAGGAACACTGGCATTTTTCGCCTCACAGGCACCCTTTACAGATGCACGGGCTACAAAAGCAGTTCCAGCTGAGATATTGGCCTCTATGTTCAGAACACAAGCAAACTGGTGCCCAAATACATAACAAGCATTGGAGACCTATACAAACAACTGTGATTGTAGGAAGCTTTAGAAAATACAGTTTTATGAATTCTCATTGCCCTCCAGAACAGCTGTTTCCTTTACACAGCCAGCATTCACAGAAGAATAAAGTGCTTCTTTTGAGAACAGAAGGAAAACTGGGGAAAAAAAAACCCTCATGTGTAACAGCCTGGCCTCATTGACACTGTGGCAGGAATTGCTGCAACATTTCTTGGACTCTAACATGAATTAATACAGAGGTCTCCATAGAAAATGGAGATAGAATCATTCCATTAGCTTGGCAATCTTCTTGTTACTGTACTCTTTGTACTCTGACAGGGGAAAAAATGCCAGAGTAGAATTCAGCACATATCTCTGCACAGTTCTCCACAGTCCAAAGCCTGCTGTTTGCAGGAGAGATTAAGGAAAGAGAGCTATTCAGCAAAAGTACTGCTCCAAACTGACTTTATCCTAATAATTATAATGAAAAGGACATTTTACAAGCATTCAACTGCTCCCCCCGTAAGACATGACATATATAAACTTCTATGCAGCTGTAACTCCCTTCTGATGAAAAAGGATTTCTCATAAGGAAAGGGGCTTTATCTCATAAAAGGCAGGGGGTTTTTAGGAGGCAGCCTTTACAAGTGTTTGCAACTGCTGTGCTCCATTTTAATCTCATACCCCCTGAGAGGGTGGCAGCTAAGAAATAAGGACAGTCACACTGAACATGAGCAAACATCTACCCAGTCCAGCACATGGCACTCAGCACTGGGCTCCAAGAGCATAAGATGGTCTGCTGGGTGGAGAGCAAGACATGAAATGTGCAGCTTGGAAGTAGGTGGGGAAGAAGAAAATCCTGTATCTGTGCTGTCAGCATGACTTTTCTTCTGGCTGAAAAAGCAAAAAGCTACCAGCAGCTCTGCTGTAATTAAGAATGCTTGTATTTTGCAGCTCTCCTAACAACTGGTGAACTCTTCAGGCAGCTTGGCACACTTTGTAGCTCATACTAGTCCATCCCTCTCTCCAGGGAGAAAGAAATAGAGCAAGACTCTGCTCTCTTGGCCATTTTTCATCTAGAACATAATTTGAATTAATGAAATTAAGTTAATTATATTTACCAAGTAATAGCCTAAAGCTATTTGAAGAACTAATATAGTGAACTAGTGCAATTGCAGCAAGGTGTTTAGAGATATACTAGTCCATGCTTGTCTTACCAGTCACTCATACCTGAGAGAACTGCACCTCAAGCTTTCTTTATTGAATTTTCTGATTTATGAAAGTTATCTGGAAAATTGAACTGTGAGAAATTCAGAGTCAAGGGTCTGCTGGATCTTAGGTCCAGGCTGTGTCTGCTAACCATTCATTCATGAGAAGAAAAGCTAAAAAGTTCTGTATAAAAAAAAACCAACTTAAAAAATACTGCTTTCTTTTAAAATACGTCATATAATGGAAAAATAGTACAAGTTGTTATGCCAGAAGAACTCATTCCATGAACTACATATATGTGGCACAGAGTCAGCTACAAGTCATGTGAAACCCAAGTATTGAAACCTATCATTAGTGAAAAATCTGGTAAGTATTCTAGACACAATCAGTGTCACAGTTACTTTATACAGCTAAGTCAGTCCTAGCTAAAAAGCAAAAACACAGCATATGTCTGCTGACTGAATTATTAAAATTATATCCCTTAGGAGAAAGGATATTTTTGGTTTATAGCATGTGTGTATATCTAAGCCAAATTCTCAACAGCTGTTAAAGGATACAGAAGACTATAATTTAGCATTCAGTATCTTTATTAGACTAAGCCAAATGTAGTCAAGTTTATAACACAGGTAACTTTCCCTCTCTTGTTAAAGCAAACAGAAAATGATACCTACCTACAGGTATGATGCAAAAGATAACACACAATAACTATTTTTAATTGTGGCTTATACTCCAAAAAGGCTACCTTAACTATGTGATGAGTTAATTAAAAAAATTCGTAGTGAATACACCCGTAGAAAACAACTACCATGAGACTGGAACTGGGAGAAGCCCAGATAACTTAATAAAAAGGAGAGTTTCAGAAGTCATCTGTTTTCTACGCCACTACACAATTCAGCTATGAAAACAAAGATGAGGGTATCCTGTGCTGCTGACCAAACTTGCCTTTGCTCAAAGCCATCATTAACATTGTCTAGAAGAGACTGTCATGCCACACAGTCAAAATTATGCTTTTATTTATGTGTCTACTCCTTCTCACTGTCAACATCTATTCAAGAACCATGCTACAACAAAATCTTATAGAACATGCAGCTTTGATGCACTATTTTGGAATTTGTTTAAAGTTTAAAAACACTCTATTTTCCTCTGTCTCAATCAACTCATATCTCTAGGAGACCACTTTTTAGTTCCTCTCTGTATTTGGCCTTGTATTGCATTAATGCTGATGATACCACCATGACAGGAAAAAATAAAAAAACAGTGCATGCTTACATTTATAAGACAAATATGTACAAGTACATGCGTCCTGATTATAAACCAAGATCAGAATGTAAATTATAAAGGAAGAAGAAAATCTTTGGACATATGTTGGCATGCAGGACTCAAAGAAAGGCAGAAATTAAAATATATTTAAATTCTTAAAAGATTCCCCCCTTCAATAAGAAACAATAAGAAGCTGAATGTGATGATTAATAAAAAAGGGATTTTGGAAATGAAAAAGATTTTGAAAATGAATCAGAATAATTTGAGTCTAGGTAGATTTTTATTATTGTTAAAAAAATGAGACATCTATAATCCTATATGCAACAAAGGAAACCTGTTACTCCTGACAGGCTTTACCCCTTTGATACTCTTCAAACTACTTTGAAGTTTACAAAGAGCTAAGAGAGATACTAGCTATCCCAGCTTGCTTCTACACACTACCCAAAAACTGTGGTAGAGAGCTCAAAGGACTGTGAAGAAGCAATCTTTTCTCTCATAGTCAACTGAAACCATGGCAGATAATAAATCAAAAGGAAACTATTTCAGGAAAACAAAAAAATACTCTTTTCTACAAAGGAGCGTGTTAATATTCCAAACGTACCTTTGTTGCTAAAATCATCAATCAGAACAATTTCTGCCAAGTATTTTCTTGGTGTTCTCTTGATGACACTGTGGACTGTCCTCATGAGTGTGGACCACCCTTCATTATGGAAGACGATGACAACGCTGGAGGTGAGCAGGTTATCATCATAATGCCAGTATTTGCATCTGTAAAAAGAGTTGATTTCATGAGTTTTCACAGTGTGACCTACAACTGCTTAACAGCTTCCTTGTGCAAATGAAATCTTCACTGACAGCTATCCTTCAGGTTTAAGAGAGACAGGATATAAAAGGTAATACAGCTGAAGTGCATCAAGATACAGACACAAATAAAAATAAAAAGAAAAGTAGACTACTGAGGACAAGTTTCAGACCTGGTTCAATTTCAATGAAAATCTTATAACACATGGAGAAAAAAAATACAAGAAAAGAGAGAGATAAAAAAACCCAAACAAAAATAGTGTAGACACTCAGGTCTTTTTTCCTGAGGCGTTAGAGATGATTTAGAAACAAGCAATGTGAGTACTTCCAATACCTTCCACACTTTCCAATACCTCTAAATCACATTTAGCATCAATGGTTTTCATTTCCAATTGTAATGTCCATTTTCTCAACTGCACCAATAATTTCCTTAACTGGAAATTTCCCTACTGATCACTAGCCCCTTGTCCAACTATAGTAATATAGTTCTTATCACCGAACACAGAGACATAGCACTTTTGATTTCAATGGGAAAAATCCTTCCTTTTTTCATCTTTCAGCAAATTAAGTCTCTACTAGAGATTCTGACTTTTCAAAGACACTATCATGTATTAAGAAATTATTAGTGACAAATAACAACTTCTAAACTTACAGATGCACATATTTCCCTAGTTATAGTTATCTTTAGAGATAAAATTCTCTTAGAATGAAAAGCTTAAGTGCACAGAAACATTGCTGCTCTTGAAAAGAATTACCTTAATCATCAGAGATCACCAGAGTTTCTGAAACTACATTCAATTAAACATGGAAATAATTCACATAACAGACCCACAGGTATTTAAAGAGTTTCTCTTGTGAAGGATGCATTTCACTTCTCAATGCATCAATAAGCATTTCTCACCTCACAGAAAATAAGACATTGCTAGAAATATACTGTTAATTTTATCCCTGTGGGAGAAGAAAATTACATAATCAAAATAGATTATAACAAAATTTTATTTAATAAGGCATTTAGCTTTTAGGGTCTGCTGTAAGCAACCTCTGAAACAGCACAATCTCTAGAAGTACAAATTACTGACTGAAATCCCCCAGCTCGATAGTTTTTACGCCAGAAGTAGCTGCAGCTAATCATAGTTACCAATAAAAAAAGTGCTAGACTGGCTGTTTAAAAGGTTCAGGCCACGGATGCCTTCCTTCCACAGTTCTCTCTCAAAGATTCCAGCTGATTACAGATTGCAGCACTTCCATTTCCAGCACAAGCATTTAAGCTGTCAACAACTTACTTAGCCATCTGCAGAGATAAAATGGATACCCTACCTAGGTGTGCTCAGTAGGCTGTGTAAAAGGAAGATTTAATATGTTTAATAACATATATTTATAACAGAATGGTGTTGCTTCACATACATTCTCAGTACTAATTTTGGTGATATGGTTATGTTAAAAGGTGGAAAACAGGGTGTTATACTTTCAAAAACCAGCATAGCAGCTGAATGCCATTCAAGAGGACTGCGTAAAAGGGAGCAGAATAGCACCTTTTGTCTCAAAGCAGAAGGCAGGAGCTGACGCAGCTTGCATGGTGCTCCTGACCTGCACCTGCAGCGGTTTAGCTAGGAAACGTTTTTGCTTATTTCTGAATAAAAAGAGAGGGACAGCTTCAATGTTCCAGACTGCCTTCAAGGAAAAAAAAAACAAAAAAAAACCTTGAATGAGAACTCAAATCTTTTGGTTGCTTATTTCTCCCTCTTCCTGAAGTACAGGTTAGTCATGTTTGTGAACAAAATGGTGAAGAGCATAAGAATGAAGGACAGTAAGCAACTCTGCACAATTTAAAAAAGTCAAATCTATTACAAAAGCCTGAACTGACCAATACATCCATGAACAATTTATAAGCATTTTTTGATCTGTATTTAATACATTTTTTATACACAAACCCAAAGGTCTAGACAGGCTTTTTGCTACATAGCCAACTTAAATCTCCTCAAATCAGGTGTTGTTAAATGTGCCGTTTGCAAGCAGTGAAGCACTACATTTACATCTCTAGTAAGATCACGCTTCCAGCTTTTCCCAGACACTTTATTTCACTTATTAGACAGCCCACAGACCGACTCATCAAGTCCATAAACTCTGACAGGCTGCAGTAACTCCTGTGCACAGCCTTCTTTCTCATCTTGAATTGAGAATTAGGGGTTTGAAATACAGTAGTTGTTCCAGATATGTGGAATTAATAAATGTTTTAATCTCTGTGGCAGCTTTTTTTCAATAAATGTGAATGTTGCTCAGGTATTTGAGTGACAAAAGCCAATAGCCTCGGCTTTCATTTCCTTCACATCTACAGGGAAAGAAGCAGGGAAAGCTTTCCTCAGTGGAGCCTTTCCTCAGTGGAGCAGCACTGACATCCAGTGGTTGGCAAACCACATACCAAGAAACAATAAATTCACTTTCCTCGTGTTTGAAGCTGAATTTTACAGTACAGGTTTCCCTGAGAATTTTAGGCACCAAAAAAGGGAAAAAAATATGCCTGAATTTCCAGGAACGCTCTTGATTTTTAAAAGAGAGGGTGAAGTAGATATGAATGTTCAGGCAAAAGCAGAAAGCTATTGAAAACTGGCACAAGCAGATTCAAAGTACAGAAGGGTCTCTGACAAAAAGGATTTAAATATTTCAAGCTCTAGCTTCATCCCCTGAGTGCTTCATCCCCTGCCCACATTCTAGCACAGTGACCTTTCAGGTGTAGCCTGCAGGCCAGCTGTGGCAATATACTATGCACCAAAGTAGTAAACAAGATCACTTAAAAGAAGGTATTTTTAATTCTTATTGATAGAGCTGAGAGGATGGCAGATTGCAGCAGATATGCAGGAATGACAAGGTAGCACCCTTAAGCCAGGCTTGCCTCTAGACACTTCACATTACTCTTCCTGAGCCCTGTAAAGACTTATTGCATGGGAAGAGAGGAACAAGTGTGCACAGATTTACAAAGGGCTGGCAACACCTTCCCTGGGCAGTGCTGCAGGGAAGAGCTGCTCTGTTTGTGCTCCCTTTCCTTGGGGAACTCATGGGTGAAAGGAAACAACACCTTCAGATCAGTCCATGAATAAAAACTTTCCATTCTGCAGTCAGCACTGGTACTACTGGGGAAAAACAGGACTGACTCATCACTGAAGCAAGACGAAACCCTTCAGAAGGCACAGTTGTGATCTAATTGAGAAACAGGGTGAGTAATGTTTTTTCTGTCTATTAGCCTGCATACTTAGGATGTGAATTAGTTCTACTCCCTCTCCACCCCTGGAGGCAACACTGGAGAGGGAGTTTGTACCACGCCAAGGTCCCTTTTCCCTCAATCACAAAGCTGTGCACCAGCCACACAGTGAGGAGTGCTTTTACAGGAGACCCTCTGCACAACGAGCAGAGCATCTGGGCTGAGTGCTCCTTCACTTGGGGAAATTTCTGCTCTTACAGCTTTGTGCTCTATTCTTTGGTGTGCTCTTAGGATGCCCTGCAGCCCCACAGTCGTGATTGTGGGTACGTGGTCCAAGGCTGGGATGGCCATACAGACTTCTCTGTTAGGTACCACTGAAGATGCAGATATAGACTCAAATTTCCTCAGGCTTGAAAAAAGCCAGAAGTGGAGTCTGCTTTTCCTGGAAGAGTAATCCAACCACGAACAAAAATGCAATTGAGAAAGGAGAACACTTTGACAGCAATTTAAGGGTGAGCTCCATCAGATAGATACTTAGAGAGCAATTTAAGATCTTGAGCCAACAGAAGTGTTTCTCCTGTCATGCTGAACCCCTGAATTTGCCAGAGTATCAGCACTGAAGCTTCAGAAGAAGTAAGAGGCATCATGTCTCATGATTCTCCATCCTGATACTATTTTCCTTGTGTCAGCTCTGTAACCTGCACCTGCACGTACCAAGGACACATCAGTACCCTCTAGATTTTAAAGCACTGTACTCACATGCTAAGACCAAAATGTACCAGGACAGATTCCTCCAAGAAGGAAGGCAGGTGCCATCACATTTCTGTAATCACTCCAGTAGCCAAAGAGCTCCTGAGAAGCTAATCAGCTGTTGCAAGATGAGGGACCTGAATCAGTATAAAGCTGAAGGACTCAATTTATTATTTATCCTGAAACTTTAGCCAAAATTTAAAAATGAAATTTCTCTTCTCCATTAATATAGAACTGTTCACAATTTTAAACTGTATTTTAAATTTTGTTTCACATTTTAAGTGGTATGAAATACATAGCTGTATTATCACTTATTATAATTGCTTTACAGTGCATGCATTTTTCTCAACTCTTTGAAAGAGTCCAGCACTTTTAGCAAATCCTAAAAATAAGTTAGGAAATCTGTTTTCATTTTCAGTTTCCTTTTTTAGTAAGTCCTGTTCTTTTCTTAAAAGGAGACAGGCATCCAGCTGACAGCATGCTGTTTACATACTTTTAATAGGGAATTCAGGGCTCCTTGTTACTTTAAATCACCAATTTATTATGACTACTGCAGTGAACTGAATCTAACCCCTAGGAAGATGGATGGGAATTTTTTTTACAGAGCACTTTCTGTTTGCTCATCTGTATGGCTGACATCACCAAGGGCATGGCTGCTTAACACCTGCAAAGCAGAGGGATCATTGCCTAAGTCTAGAGTAGACAGAATAGACAGAAACATATCACAGAACTAACTGGGCATTTCTTTGTTAGGATACAACCAAGTAAACCTAATGCTAATACTGGATTTGTTACCTATGAAGCCTTGAGGGGCATTTTTGTGCACCAGCAACATCAAAACGAGATTATAGCAGTGGACTTACAAAACAGGGGTTCTGGAAGAGAAGTAAACAGACAACCTGAGAAGGACAGATTGATCAACTGAGTAATTTTTTTCCCCTTCAGCAGACAGCAGCAAAACCTCTATTAAACACTACCAAACAGCTTAAACCTACGCTGAAACAGCATTTGCTATTTTTAAAATAGCTACATGCTTTGCCCATTTCCATTCCTGAAGTAACTTGCAAGGCTGTGTGACTAAATTTTATTATTAGTGCCCTTGGAAGCAAAATCTATATCTGCTGTACCTCTGAAAGCATCATGATCCAAATCCAGGGCAAGGTTTGCATAGAAACCCAACATTAGCGATAATAAATGAATGAAAGGAATAACCTTTGCAATTTTTCTAATCACAAGATTCTTGCCCATACTTATCCAACACTGAAAAATCCCCTATCACTTATCCAACACTGAAAAAATCCCCTATCACTTACCCAACACTGAAAAAAATCAAAGCAATTAATACCACAGAGCAGGAAAGCTGAGGTACCTAGTTGGCTAAAATAAAATCTTTTCCTTAGGGAAGGGGAAACTCCCATACAGGGAGACAGAGAAAAAACCCTCTGCTTTCCTGTTTTTGTTTAAAGGGAAGAAGACCTCACAACTCTTGAGGCCTTCTGCAGTCTGGTGTCACACTGTGGATATCGTGGGGAGGCTGTGATGAATTTTAGATTTATCAAACTTTTACAGGCTTTACCAAACCTAATACAAACAACTAGAAATAAACTTGAGGCAGTGAGCTCGGTCCCACAGAAATGCTGTATTTCCACCATGCCTTGCTCATCAGATATTGAACCTTGAAATTCCTACCCATGCTCATCTGCATGTCCTACATGGACTGCAGTATAACTTGTATCATGCACATCTATTTGAATGCCATAGCACAGTACAGTCTGGTTAACAGGAACAACACAGAGAAAAAGGAAAGCATTTTGTTTTTTAGCTTCACAGTCAGATTACAAAATTTGACTCATTTGACAGAACGATTCCCCCACGTGCCCCAGAATTTCCATGCCGCAAGTTGGCACTTGGAGGGTTACACAAACAGCTGCAGGAAATCACTCACACTCTTCTCTGCCCTTCCACTGAAGTCAGAATTTAAATATACTCCAGGTGCTGTGCTAGATATATATTTTTGTTGAGTAAGAGGTCATGTTCAGAGCTTGGTCATCTCATTTCAGATGCACGCACACAGAGGTACGTAAATCCAACTACAGATAACACACCTGGTGCCTCTGTCAACCTCTTTGTACTCTTTGGGTGAATAATTTCTCCCTCCAAACTTAACATCTGAAATGCTAGCAGCCAACACTAAAGAGACAAAGGATCCATTTTCTCCATAGTTTTCATTACTGAGGCCTGAAATGTTAACAGAAAATGCTAAGTTTTGCTTGAAGGTGAATGCCTGGAATTTAAATCTTTCCTGACCACATGAGATGCTCTCACAATACATGCCTAATTACAATTTAAACACCATTTTTTTTCCCTCCAGGAATCTTGCCAGCAGTACTGCAGTGGAAAGCTAGCCTTCCTGATTTAGTGTGACCACTATAATTCACCTGATTCTCAACTCCAGCTCTCACTGAGGTGCACAAAAATTTATGTGCACATTATAGAACTAGTTTTCTTTGTTAGAGAACAGCTCCAGTGTATTATGTGGCATTGGAATAAAGGATTTTCCCAAGGTACCATGTGAAATGAAACCGAGTCCCTAATGTTTCATTTCCAATGATATAGATACCAAAAGTAATTACTAAAATCCTTTTTCTTGTAACAGTATCAAACATGTAATTTGCAAAGTGCTATAATTAAGGAACTAATCACATTCCTGAAGAAAGCAGGTTCCACTCCAGAGCCTTTGTATTCAATCTCCTTAGCTACAACAAGATTGACTGGACAAGTAACTACTTACTGTAAGAGGACATACTAAATTCATGTTATTTGCCCAGAGTAATAAGACTGTCCATTTCTAATGAGGAGCCAAGACTCATCTGACTTATTTCATACCCTGAGTAATTTGTTAAAGATTTTGGTGTTTTTTTTACTCCAGTCTAGCACTAACAATATTTTTATAATAATTATAATATAATAAAATAATTCAATATTTTTAAAAGCTTTTGGACCATAAAAAGGGTCCAAACTGGCACAGTCAAACTATGATTGGAAAAATATATTAGTATACTAACGGCTCTGTCTTACTATCACACAGCTCTGCACGTATGTATTCTTAGAAAAGTTAGAAGTCTATTTTTGGTAAAAATTCCCTCCTTTTTATATACTATAAATAATTGAAAAATGAAACAAACATCCTTCAAAACTACATGTGCAATTTTAAAAAACAAGCCAATTCTCATTCCCTTTCGTTTTATAAAACGAGCTGCAAAAACAGCTGTCCAGAAATACATTTCTGTATGCACACAACATTGTACTCAAGCAAGGAAGAGTCACCTTTTCGGATTTTTCAACAAGAGCTCATTGCCAGTTGCTCTGATTGAAGTCAAAGGCGACCTGTGGCAACAGATCCAATTATTCAAGTACAAATTTGTATGACCCAGAGGCTATGCCCTGTAACAGCAGTAATGTCCTTACAAAGGAAAACTCAAACTGGATAATCCACAGAAGGAAAAAAACACTTAAAAATATTTATTCTGCCACAATCATACTGACAGATGTGTGTGGGTGATGCAGCTGGAATTCTGGCTCACTCTGATGAGTAGACAGCAGCTATTTACTTTTTATTATACAGACAAAAAAAATCCAGCAAGAAATTAATTTGTCTCGTGCCATAAATATTAATGATGTTTCCTCTCCCAGTCAAACTATTCCAGATAAAATTCCTTCAACACTTGTCAACAGAAGCTGTCAAAAAAATCTAGCTTAAATAAAGTCATAAGACTCAAACCTTCTGGGTCAGTATGTATGATTTGTAAGCAAGTCTTCGGCGGGTTGCGAAACAACAGCAAATCAAGCCTGAGCAAAGCATGTTGAGCTCTAATCCTTTTTTTCAGCCAACACAGTTAATTACCCTGGCATGAAATCTGATCAGCACTACTAACATCCTTGGCTTAAGGGCTCTACACTAGTGCAAGTTTGTTAACAGGAGAATCAGGGAGTTTCACAGTGCGTCACTTAAAATATACTGCAAGAAAAATGCTTCTTGACTTCAAAAGTACAATAAGCATGTCTCAAACCTAGCAAAATACAGGAATGGAAATGGCAGGTGTGGACAGACATTTCACAGTGGACTTCAAAAAGGAAAACTTACATTGATTCCTAGAGATTTTGAGCTTGAACTATAAAAAGAGGCTACTGCAACTAATGCATCATAGGTAAGTATTTTTTAGAAGTACTGAATACAGATTCCTTGGAACATCTTGCACTGCTTTGGTCTTGTCTAACCAGGTGCAGCTCCTGTGAGCCATACACTGAACAGCCTCTTCTCAGAGCTCTACATCTGTGGTCATCAACAGTCTTGTCCATCAGGAGACTTTCTCTCCCTTTTTGACTCTTCCATGCATTACTTACATGTCTCCTTATATCTGCCATAAGAAGTTAATGATTTTGGGTGCTACAGCTTTGCCAAAAAGGGCCCAGGAATGGCATCTTTGAGGACAACCTCCCCAAAACACAGGAGATGTCCATTCCCACATGCAGCAAGTCAAACAGGCATGGCAGAAAACCCACCTGGCTGCACCAAGAACTCCAGAAGGTAGAGTAGGGAAGGTAGAGGCATGGACTGGCTACCTAGAAGGAGTACAGAAATATTGCCTGAGCCAATGAAGACAACATTAAAGGCAAAGCTTTGTAGAGTTGAAATCCGTAAGATGGAAAGGGCAACGAGAAGAGCTTGTAGGCTAAATAAAGATTAAAGAAAACATGAGTTTGCTGATAAGAGAGATGAAATTTTTTGTCAAAGGACACATAAAAGACTGAGACACGCAACATCTGATTTCCTTAACTGTTTCCTTGCAAGGTTTGCTGTCACATCTCCCAAGTCCCTGAGTCTAGGGGCAGCCTGCAGAAGAGAAAGAATATCCACCAAAGAGAGTCAGGGACCACTTCCCTGGACATATTACAGCAAATAAACACGGCACAAGTCCATGGGACTGGCTGGATGGCACCAGAGGGCACTGAGGAAGCTTGTGATGTCATTGTGAGATCATGCTCTACCATATCTACAAGGTCCTGGTGTTTGACAGTGGCTCCTGAGGACTGACTAAAACAAGTTCTTGCCCACCTTCAAGAAGAAGGATCCAGGAAACTATTGGATTCATTAGCACCAAGTGAAATTTTTGGAACTGATTAACTTTAGTTAACTTCAGTCCGTAAAGGACTGCCTTCTGCTAGAACAACTCAGAGCCAGTTTACTAGAGTTTAAATGTGCCAGGGATTGTTCAGCCTAAGGACAAGGGGAAGCCATCAACAGAACCACACAGAAGTCCTGGATGTCCAAGGAAGACTCAGACAGCACTCATGTATGGAAGAATCGTGATGTGAATGAAAGAATCAGAGCACCTGACAGGACAGAAGACACAGGCAGGAGACGCCTCCTTTTGAAAAGGGGAGCTGTGAAGATGGGAAAGACAGCATGATTAAAAACCAGATGCTGTTAGCAGTAAGACACAGATTCTTTAAATGCAAAGGGTGGTGTCCAAACAAGGTAAACAGAAATGAGCATTAATTCAAGCTAAGTGCATGTAAATAAAAACATAGAATTAAAAACAAAACAAACATACCCAAAACCCCCAAACCCCAAGTTCGAGAAGTAGCTTACTGAAGTATGAAAGCTGCTATTGAAATACTTTTTTCAAACACCAGAAGTAGAATGCCTGCCAGAAAGTGTGTTGGGCTGATACATGATCAAAATGAAAAGAGACCACTTCAGAAGCAGGAAAGCTAAATTAAGTACTTCCGTTGAACTCTTAGCAGTGCCCAATGCCAGACACCCTGAGAAAAGAATAAAAAAGAGGGCAACTACACAGTGAAATTTCTTACTAAATAGTTCTATCTTCAGATAATTTGTACGATAGCTTCTACTGGAATTTTCTGCCATGAATAGCCTAATTGCCTTTTTTAAAAATAAACCCAGTATTTCCTAAACAATGCAACATGAATTGACAAACCATGATAATGAACTGCTGACTCTAGTCTTGCTATCAAACAGAGGAACACACAACACCAATTTTTATCAAAGGGCTCTGGGGTTCTAAAGAATTGCAGACCACTTAGCCTGACTTCTGTGTTGAATAGAAGCTAGTAATAAATAACAAAATTAGTAAGTTATAGACACAGCTGTTGTGGAAAAAAAAGCCATGCCACAGAAAAATATTATCATATTTTGAAGAAATCAAAAATTATGGGGACATGAGCGAGACTGTTAATACAGTAACTGAATTTCCAAAGCATTTGGTGAGGTTATTTTCTTTCTTTGTAGGCACAGTTCTTCATCAAAGTATGGCAGATCTCTTAGACTAATAACTGCTATTAATTCCAAATTGTAAGCAAGTCTGCAACTTTAGCAGCATAAATGACTGTTCTGGGAGCTAAGCAGTCCACCTCCTCTTCCAGGTCATTCCTGAACAATAGGAAAGTTCTTGGTAGCTGCAATTAAAATGACTATAAACAGCTGCAGAATAATTCAAGAACACTATCAAGGAAATCAGCCAGCAGGAGAGCTCAGTGCAAGTGCAAATGATTGTATATGGAGTGCTAGACCACTCAGTGCATACACTCAGTGACAGATCCTGAACTCTGCATTACCACTGAGAAAAAAACAATAATAAAAAAAAAAAGTTAAAAAAATCTTGGAGTCGAATGTGGGTATCAGAATCCTTTCAGAATTTTAGTTCAGAGTTAATGAAAAGGGAAATAAACCAGCAGGAATAATAAGGATGGAACATGAAACATTTATATAGCACCTTCACGGAGCTATCTCTGATATTCCCGCACCACAAGGCAGCAGAGTCACAGAGGCACATAACAGTATCTGTGTCTGGGAGAAGAGGTTAAAACAAGCACCACATTCTGCAGTCACTGACTCAGGATGTCATTAATTTCAAGGCTATAAATGCATTCAAAAGACAAGTCTGTGCACAGAGAGAGGTCTCTGAAGCATGACAACCCTGTTGCAGTTTTTGGCTCCAGTGTCCCAGTGCACTGGTTGCCAGGAATGATGCTTCTCCATTCTTGTGTGTTTTCTCACCAGCATATGTTTTTGGCCAGAGCTAAAGTTGTCAAAAGAAACAATCACTGGTCAGACCTAGTATAGATGCATTATTTAAATTTTACTTTAAAATACTCTGGGCAAGTGGATCATTATATTGGTTAAACAACTTGATTCTTGTTATTCCTAGCAGCAATTCTCCATGGTTATCTCTTGGGGTGTCTTTTGAGACGACACACCTTGTTACCTGACAGCATTCACCCTCACACCTAGGTCCCTTTTTTATTTCCTTAGCATGGTGTATTTATCTTGGATCCAAAATAATCCAGAAAAATTATCACTCTACTTTTACTTCACCTCTACCTCTGGGCAGACTCTCAAATACAAAAAAATAGAATTCAGGGAGCAATTAAATTAATATCCTTCTTCCCAAAAGCTAACATTAATTTTACTGCAGATCTGATAGGAAGCAGGGATAATGTGTGAAATCCAATATAAATGACTGCTCTTAAGGGGCTGCCACCTATCAGGATGATAAAAACAGATCAAAAAAAGGTAAAAATCACCAAGTTTAAAGAAAAAAAATTTCTTCCAGCTACTGTACAGAGGTTTAGGCAGGGCTGCTAAGCCTGCTCTACTTCTCTGCTGCTAGAAATAAGGTGGAAAACTGGTATTTCTCTGCCATTATCCACTTTATGTTCCCCCAGGCCCTCTTGCAGAGTGCTGAAAGACTGCAGTGAGATAAGCCATCCTCTAAATTTTGTACATTGATTTTTACATATCCCCATACATTCTTGATTTTTTTAACCAAACTTATGACTTGTTGCATGTCAACACAAGTGCTGGGCATCAACACTGAAATTTATTGGTTAAAATCCATAAACTGAGATTATATGGTACTGGCAAAATGGAAATATTCTGATGTACCTGACAAAAAACTTCAACACACCATCATTCCTCTCTACAGGATACAGCAACAATTAAGGCTTTTTACAGCAGCTGAGACTGCCCAGAATCACCAGAAAAGTTCCTACTGAATCAATAAAGGCAGCTGGCAAATCATCCTGGCAACATGTTAGACTACAAAGTCAAATCCAAACACAGCAGAATTGAATCTCCTTCTATTGGCATTTCTTTCCTCTTCTCCCTCCAGCAGGGACAAGCCCTGAGGCTACATGGCTTTTAAGCTGAGAGAGACAGTTCTTGCAGCACTATTTCACTTTTGCTAGCACAGCCTGGGAAAGCATTTGGCATACTTCACTGCACAGGGTAACGCTTCAAAATTCTGATGCTTAAAGAAAGAGAGGGCTGAAGGGAGGTCTACCTACCTAAAAACGAGTATTTCAGTCTTTACCACAAAGATCTTCCTCAATTAGCAATGCCAAGATACTATTAACAAAATAACAAACAAAAAAAAAAACCCCAAAAACCCCACAAAATTACTGTATTGCTCTTTGGTGGGATTAAAGTGAATGTTGAGTGGCCTTACCCGACACTAATGTCTTTTTAAACAGAACAGTGGGAGGAAAATAAATGGTGCATCCAGTAGATAACCTGCTACCTTTTGCTGGATTTCTCTCTGGTATTGCGGAGTGAGCAGGGAAGTGAGCATGTGGGAGCCTGAAAGCATATCAGCTGAAAGTATCAGCCAATCTCACACTGCTTCCTCTCTCTTCTGTTCCCAGCAGACATGCAGAAGCTATAAACCTTTAACCTACTTAGGCAACTGCAAGCATCCCAAGTATTCAATACATAAAGTAAGGGATATAATGTTGCCTGAAAGATACCTTTTGTTCACATTGTTTTTTCGTGCTGTTTTGTTTGCTGGCTTTGAACGTTAAATCATTAAATACTAAAGCCTAACTGAGTTGAGCTGCTGGCTTTGACCTTAGGCTTACCTACAGCTGTGCTTGAAGGAAACAGTTTCTAAAATCCATCTTTTCACGGCTGTCCCTCCCCTTCCTCATAGTATTTAATAATTTTTGGGAATATCTATTTATTAATGTTCCAAACAGAAGACAAATTCGGAGATTACACCTAAAATACTTCAGGAAGCTACAGGTGTGGAACTATTTGGGAGATACTGTATGCTCTCTGATGCCCTTCACCTTGATCAAACATGAAGGGGTGGGAGTACTTGAGTTCTGCTGCCAAAGATATGGCAACTCACCTGGGCAGAGGCAGCCCAGTCCCACCTGCACGTGACACGCTGCCACCTCTGCTTTGCTGTCTGTAAGGAGTAAAGAAATGCTGCAGCAGAAGCAGCAGTGTCTAGGGAATAACCTCCTAAAAAGAAAAAGCTCACCTACACAGGTTACCCAGAACATTTCTTCCCTTTCAGAGAAATCTCTTTAGTAAGAAGGACCAACTCCTGAGCACAGCACAGGAAGAAAAACAAAGTGAACCCCCAGGACAGCTGGCACTTCCTTGCCACCAGCAGCAGAAGGGCACGGTCCTCTGCTCTGACTGCCAGCAAGTGGAAACCTTTAGTAAGTCAGCTGAGGAACACAGCACAAAGGAAGTGAAATGCTGCACTCCGTGTGCTTCATTTGCTTTCAGTGAGTGCACAGCACATAGCAAATTCAAGCAGCTGCACATGCACGGGTATGAGTCAGACCCACAGCCGGCCAGTTCTCTCCTACCTTGCAAAATGAAAAAATACACTCACCATAAAAGCCCAGAGCAGAGCCCCAGTAACCAGTCAATGAACCACCAACAGATTATTTACCACAGCTGCAAACATACAGCCCAGACTGGCACCCAGTCCAGGGATCAGCATAGCTTCATTGCTGGGGATGAGGGGGAAGAGAAAACTGCAAAGTACTTATCATCATATCTAACTTCATACACTGCCCACAAAACCCCAACCAAAATACAGACTAAAAAATACCCTACCATTAAATCACTTTGCTCAGAAACCTGTCCCTAGCAGATATTTAACAAAGAAAATAGTATCAAATGCAGATTAACCTGAGAGCAAAACTGGCTTCAACATATATCAAAAGTCAGAATAGACTGTGTAAACCTGTTAGTAATTCTTGAGTAATTCCAGAATTTTCCCACAACAAATTAGACACCCTTTCAGCACACAAATAAATGTTTTTTCTAAGATTGCTTTTCTCTTTAGGGCAAATGCTGTAGGAAACTGTTGGAAGACTATTCCAACCATCACTATGGCAGATCCATACTTCTGTTATTAATTAGCAAGTAATTAGGCAGTGTTATTTAAAGAGAACAGTATTTGCTTCCGATCTCTATTTATGCTCCATTTTAAAGGCATCAGAGTAAATCAAAACGGAGTAAACTAACTAGAATAGGGATGTCCAATAAAGATAATCCTTCCTTCGTGAAGACAAATCTTAAGAAGTTATGGATTAAGAAAAGATATGACAATGAAGACTATGGCTAGTCATGGAACATGCAAATACATGCAATTAGACACTGAAACAGATGACTTCAGAGATTAATCACTACAGCTTAAGTATTCACGGAAGGAATCATTGCAACAGCATTAAGAAGGATATATGGAAATGTGGTATAGTACAGCACTCATGCCTTCAGTACAGGAAGCCTTAAGTGGCCTAATAAATAGTATTTTAAGCATCAATTCAGATATATGGAAAGCAAATAGCTGAATTCCCATATAAACAGAATTCCCATATAAACAAAAGAACACAAAAGGTTTGCTTACTCTTCTTGACGCAAGTCATTAACGCTCCGATCTAGTGAGATCATATCACTTGCCACCATATTAAACCCAAACTCTTTAATGCTGGCTTGAACGGATTCTTTGTAATCTGGTCCTAAAACATATGGCTTCGCTTCCTCTCCAGGGCCACCAACAACTCCATGAGGCTCGGGCTCTTTGGGTTCAAAATTACCAAGGACTCCAGGTCGTAACACAGGATCTGGGTACACAAATGTCTGAGGTTTAAATGTGAGATACTGCCTCTGGATGATGTTTTGCTGCTTGTTATCAACACCGTGATGATTTAGTTCATTTTTGGCCTTATTTTTCCTTCGAATGGATTCCAAGTCCACTTCCACACCTTCAACGTGAGGCCAAGGTACCACAGGTTTGAACTTCTCATTTCCTAGTCCGTGGTCTCCTTTGTTTGGCAGGGGTCTGTTGGCTTCTTTGTCATCCTATATACACACACAGAGAAACAGCAGACCATATCAATTGATGATCCTTTATCTATTTACATCCAGTAGCTTAATGCACTAAGAGTTGGTACTAAATACACGTCGAGCAAGCATGGAGAAGTCTCTGCTGGGGGGCTCAATGAACACTTTTTACTGAAGCTGCTGACTACTGGAGAACATGACCAGCTGTTGTCCACACTTACCTTGGTGAGCTGCTCCTTCAAATGACTGAATGCCCAAAGCATTCCCAAACACCAAACACTCATATAGGACATGTTTGCCTGAATGTAGGTTGAGCTGTAGCTCAAACTGATGTGCAAGGGGCACTGACAGAGCGTTCCATGAAGGAGAAGATGACAGGGAGGCAAAGAGTGCCACAGCATGGAATCCTTGGTCCCACTGTCAGACAGGGGGTGTTTCTGAGGTTTCTATGGCTGAGAGCTCTGCAGGGTCTCAGTGGCTGCTAGAAACAGCCTCAGCTAGGAAACGGTGCTGTAACTACAAGAAATGTGGCACACTCATCTGTGGCAGCCATGAGCCACATATAATCCCTGACCTCCAACACACACCCCATCCCCCCAGCTCACTCCCACCAAACACCTCCCTCTGCTGCAACAGCTTATTTACAGCTGGGAGGTGATGATGATGGCATTGGGGACAGCAGGCAGAAATGAGAACAGCTGCATGGACACAGGCAGACCTGCCTGGGGGGGCAGTGCTGGGGCTGAAGAGAACTTCCACAGGCACTGGCATCTCCTGCATCCTTGTTTAAAACAATTTTACTGCCTCTCTCCACATCAAGAGATTTGAAGTTCTCACTGGGAAAAAAGGCTGGCATTTTGAAAACTGTTCAGCATTTTCAGTGATCAGTGAGGTTGGTGGGGTTAGAACAAGGGTGGGTGATTTTGGAAGACACAAGCCAGAAAGGCTTTGAAGTGTCTGAGTGTGAAGTCTCCAGAATACAACAGCACCACCCATGAAAGCACTCCAAAACAAACAATCACAGCTTTTTCCAGTACTACTGTCCAAGAGTATTGCAGGGAGATGTTGCTGAAGGTTCAGATTTCCTGCTAAAAATGCTTCTTTGTAAACAGGGCAAATGTTAGATCATTCAGAAATCTGCAGGAAACAACACTCATTTTAGCAATGTCTCAGAGTCAAACACAATTCTGAGATCGAAAGGATGTCACCCATTCAAACCTGCTGAAGGCAGGTTCACAGTGAGATGGGGTTTCTCAGAGGCTTCTCCAGTCACATCCCTCTGTCCAGCTTCTCAGGACAACCTGTTCCAGTTGTCTGACTCAGTGAAGGCTTTTTCCCTCATACCTCAGTAGAAGTTTCTCACACTGCATCTTGTCCTTTCACTCTGCACCCCTCAGAAGATTTTATTTCCATTTGCTCTGCAACTTCACTTTTTTAGGGTGAAAAGATGCACTTAGATTCCCCATCAGACTTTCTTCCAGCCAAACCCAGCCTCCCTAGCAGGTCTTTGCTAGGTCCTCTGCATCTGTGAACATCTCTCCTGTGTTGGGGCAGCGTGGGAGCAGGAACCACACAGAGTTCCAGACAGCTAAGCTCTTTTTAAGGTATCCACCCATTATGCACTCTGCCTTTACTGCAACAAGGGTACAATGCTGACTCATGTCCATGTTCAAATAAACCACATAATACTTCCTACTATATCACACTATTTTCTTCACGTCATTCCACATAAAAAAACCTTCAGAAATGAAGAAGAATGCAGTATATAATACTTCTAGGTTAACATGATAGCAATGGGAGTCAGACTGCCTCCAGTTCAAAATAAGGAGTTTATTCAAGAAACTTTCTGAGTTCCTGTTTGTTATAGTTTAAACAGCAGGGCATACAGCATGCAGAAGTGTTACATTATTCTGTTCTTCCATCATCATTTTTTCAGGAGCTCAAAAGTCAGTGCTAGAAAAGGGAAGTTTAAGGGCATGTGAAAAGGCATATTTTGCAAGAAAGTTGAAGGCTGTCATGGATCTAAATAAAGCCCTGAGAGGACTTTTGAAGAGAGCATGATCTCACACTTACGCTAGTAATCAAAAGAAGGCTTTGCCACTAGACTGTCAGAACACTGCTGAGCTCCCAGCTCACATCCAATTCCTGCTCTGAGTGCGGAGGCAGCTATAAAAGCCAACAAGCCAGTCAGCATCATCGAGAAGGATGCTTAAAGAAAGCATAATTTTGACTACATAAAATCTGATGCATTCATGTATTCAGTAATATTTAGTTCTAGTCCCCACATCTCAAAAAGAGGTAAGAGAAAGTGCAGAGTAGGATAACCAAAATCAAGGAGAAGGTAGAAAGGTATTTTGAGATGAAAGACCAGAAAGGCCATTCATCTTTCATCTCCAAAACCCTGCAGTCTGGAGATGTGATGGCTGAAAAGTTCAAAAAAATCATGAAAGTCTTGGATAAACCCAATGGAAACCCACTGTTTACTGTGATGGATGACAGGTCCATAGGGGGATTGTAAAAGGGCTGTGAGAAACCTTCTGAAAATTTGAATTAAACAGCTGTAGATGCTGGAAGAGTCCAAAGGGAAGGCAGCATAGAAAGTAGCCAGGTTTACACACTACCATTCTCAGTCACCAGCCTGGAGCATCAGTCTCAATCAGACAGGAATTTATTCCCTTGGTTTGTGTGGGATTAAATAACGTTTCATTCCACTTCCATTACCTATAAAACAGTTATGAGCTTCCACTTTGCCAATTCTTTGATTGAAGCATCACGCTTTTGAAAGAAATTTGTTTATTTTGCTGCCGTCAGAACTATGACTTATCCTTTATTACATTCAGCCTCATTATAACTGTTATGCACAATTTGCTTTATAATGCATTTATCAGTAGTCCCCTTCTACACACTAAATATATTTCATAGTTGCTTGCCTGGAAAAAAAATTCATAAAACAAGGAAATGATACACAAACACACAGACACACTCATTGACCTCATTCCTCCAGTATTCTATGCACAGAGAACAAATGAGATAGAAAGCATTTGTTGTGGGTTAACCCCTGCAAGCAGCTCAGCATGACACAGCTGCTTACTCCTTCCTCCCTACCCCTGGGACACAAATCTAAAACACAGCAATCACATGGGATGTTATGAGGAAAATTAACTTAATCTCAGCATTTTATGGACATTTAAAAAAAAATATAAGAGGAACTAGCAGTGTTTAAGTGCATGGTCATTTCTCCACAGATAAACGAGACAAGGATTTTCCAAATACTCTCTGGAAAAAAAGCAAAATCAAATCACAGTCAAAGAACTACTTCAGTCACATAAACCACAGTGCCTTAGGAACTTCTAGGGCCTCTTCTCTCTTTTATGAATAATGACCTACACCCCCTTTTAAAAGAAAAAAAAAATAATGACATATCAAAAATCTGAAAGAATTTTTAGTCAGTGTTCCTCACTGATTTCAAGTTTGGCTGAAGTAAAAGTAGTCATACAACAACAGCTAAACTGGAAGGCATGCGTATAAAAAAAGATAGACCACAACAACCTTTCTAAAGTGGCAAAACAAGATGGTCTGAAAATTATTTTAACAGCTTTGAAAGAGCTAGTAACAGCAAAGTGAAGGGAGGGCTCAGAAGAAGTAAGCACAAGATGTATCTGAACACAGCACTTCTAGGCTGTCCAAAAATGAGGGGAGAGAAGCAAAAACTGTGAATTTTCTCACATCTGAAGACAAATAACAAAACCAACAATATCTCATTACATCTTTATAAAAAGGACACATAATACAAAAAAAAGCTTTTTCCACAGATCATTATTTTTTCCCATAGCGCTGGACCTAGGATTTCCTACCAGCTTTCTAGATCCAGCTTGTTGCATGCTCCTTTACTTTTAATTTTTCTTTTATTCTTTAGGGAAATATGTATGAGTAACTGCAATGGGTGTTTCCAAAACAGTGATGTGATATAAATACAGTCACTACCTGACTTGCAAACAAAAAAAGGGGGTTATACATTGTCATTTTACTTCACAAATTAGGTGCCTTATTGCAGAAGACAGGAATGCAGTTGAAGGTATAGAAAACATTACTATTTCCCTTTGAAAACATGTCTATAAATTACACAAAGTAAAAGGAAAGACTGTGAGAGGTCTTATAAGGCTGCAAGATCAGTCATCTGGTAGGAGGGCTGTAGCTGGCAATAAAACTGCCAATGTGAAAGTTGCATAATCTGCTTTTCTTCAGTAACTAGTTCAAGACTGGCAACTCCCTAAAACTCTCTATGAAATAATGTCTGAAAAAAAATTGATGTTATAAAAGTGGGTTTGCTTCAGAATTTTCATTTGAGAACTTCAGAATAAATAAAATAAGCAATGATTCCCTCAATAGAGTTGTCTGACTCTCAAAAGGGTTCCATCCCATAAGACTTCACACCTCCCACCCCAGCCATGGTAGTCTCCATCTAAGCAATTAGAAATTATACCTACTTCAGGACCAGCTGCAGACCAAAAGCACAGACAAATGGAAAAACACCCAGCTTCTCAAACAAGGATAGAGACCTACGGCACTTCTGCTATCACTTAAAAGAAAAATAAAAAAAAAAGAAGCCTTTTCAATCACTACAACCTTTTGCACAAAAAAGTCTGTTTTAAGCTCCACATGCAGCGCTGCTCCTAAACCATATTTTGCTAAACCTTCCATCAAACAATTTTGTCACAAGATGTCTCTGTTGACTCAAATTAAGGCTGAAGTTGGACCATGGGTTGTTTCTTTCATCAGAGATGAGCTATGACGTTCAAGCCATCTGGCTTGAAAGGGCCATTTGCTGTCACTGTGCCTGGGCAAAACAGCCTCTATCCTGCTATGACTCCTCTCAGTGTATTTCAGAGGCACTCCAAAGGTGATGGAATACATACTTACATGCTCAGTAGTTCCTACAGTGACTTCTAAAACTTGTGGAAAATTAGAGCAGACCATTTATGAGAACTGCAGAAACACAGAGATAAATACAATTTGACATTAAGAGAAAATTTTTAAGTTTAAAAATGCATGTTTGTAAAACCAGCAGATTGCTAAATCCCTCCATTGCATGCTCTGTGCAACCCAAGTGAGAAACCGTGCTGTTGATGGTGTTTTTCACCAGCAGTTTCAGGAAAATATACATCTGTAAGTTATATTCTTATGTTCACAGTTGCCCTCAATTTGGGCATATACTGACAATACAAAAGCCCATTATGCAGTAAGTACTACCTCTCCATAGTAGATTTCTGCCCCCTTAAATATCCTAGGGGAAAAAGAACAAACTTAAACAAGACCAATTCATATCTACCATCCTGGAATAAATTTTGATACATAGAACTATCACAACTAGAGTTTGTACCACAAACACATTGCTGTGATGGCCTCTCCAAAGATCAAGTAATCTAATCCTACAAGACAACAACCTTGACTGTTATTTTTTGGAGTCTTCAGTATGAAACTTGGCCAGAAGCCACTTATGAATCACAAAGTCCAAATGATTAAAAAGAATTTTGAGGATATAAACAAAAATTACACTATATGCATATCTACATGTGCATGTATATATATATTATATATATGTGTGTGTGTGTATATATGTATATATGTATATATAAATGTTCTACTCACTAAAAATATGTAACATCGAAGATGTAAACAAGGTGCAAGGTCCACAAGCAGCTTTGGAGTTCAACAATGGAGTTCAATGGGTGTTCAACAGTGCTTTTATACTGATGTGTTTTGTACTCCCACCTATATCTGAGGAATGGCAAATAAAACATTGTGGACTGTTTTTTATTTCTTCTTCTTTAGAAACTTAATTAAAAAAACAAAACAAAACAGGGCAACTTCCTCCTTCACCTGTTTTCAAGCTGATTGGCATGTGATACACTACTCACTGCCCTTCACCATTCTTTATCCAACTTGCTGTTTTTCTTTTAGATCCCAAGTAGCTCTTTGAGACGAAAGAGTTTTGGCAGGAATAGATGCCCGTAATAAAACTGCTACTCATCAGCATTGAGTGAAATCCCTCCTCATGTCCTGTGTGATAAGGCAGAAATGGACAATCACTAGTACATATTCTTCTACAGTACAGAAGTTTTTGAGTTTTCAGTAGATATCAGCAAACCACAGCCATTAATATTGGTTCAGCCCACTGAGAGAATAATAAAGTAGCAGTACTTTTGAGACCCCAAATTACCTGTGCTAGCCAAGGCAAAACAATTTAGTGGGGAGTAAGATCAACAATTTTATTCTATTTGATAGCTGACATTTCTGAGATAGGAGAGCATTGCTTGTGGAAAAGCAGCACATCCAAATAGAAGAAGGGCACATAGTAAAGGAGAGGAACTGTTTGCAGACATGTGAATTTGGTAACAGCTCAATGTTCTGCTATAATGAAGGAGTTTGACAGAATTTAGCATTCAAGTCCGAGTGACCTGCATTAATCTACATGAGCCTCTGTATCACTGATTGCAATTAATGGATAAAAACAACCTCTTGCTATCTAGTAATGAGTCTAAAAATGAACAGTATTCACTAACATCTGAGGTCATCTCTGCTGGTGTTTGAACCCGTGAGTTCAAGGAAGACACTGAGGAAGATAACACTTAGTTCATCAACTTTTTTTCATTTTTTGAATGGTTGCTCCAAGAGTTCCCTGGGCAAAAAAGACCAACTAGCTCTTCGTGTCTTCTTGGTTACCATCTGCTTTGTCATGGCAGAAGCATTCATCTAGGACTGTGACTTCAGACTAATGCTGCATACTGCCATGGTCTGCAGCCAACATTTCACAAGGTCATTCACAAGGCAAAGAAAATGGTATTAAGCTATGGAAGGCCTCAGATAATAAATCCTATGGAAGAAGGAAGAACGCTTATTTTCAGTTTATATACCCTGATTCCCTGGTTATTTGCCTAACAGAAGGGAACATAATCAATCCCAAGTTTCACCTGTTTACTTGCAGAATACCTTGTGTTAAGATCTATCCAAGTGTGGATGTCAGTACAATACCCATTTAAGCATCCCATTTAAATCAGATTGTTCTGTTGTGATATTATCTTTCACTTGCAAGGGGAGCTAATGATACTTCTGTCATCCTCTTTGGCCTTGCTGTGTAAGCATCATTCAAAACTCAGGCAAAGTAATGCAATCCTGCCACATTCAGCTTGCACTGCTTTACCCCCTGTCCTTGCTCCTCACTCCCTCTTCCAACAACACTGCTCTCCCAGAACTCACTGCTGGATATGTCTCTCCTGGAGTCTGGATTTTCTACAAATGCAATTGCCACATTCGTATGCTTCTGGTCCAGACTGAGCAAGTTCCTTTACTTTGGGAAGTTCAGATACCTTCACTGAAAGCAGAGACTACCCAAAGACTGGCCAGACTGCTTTGTGCCAGATTCAGTCTCTTACAAGGGATGCCACTGGTCACTCAAAACTTACAAACTTCACTCTCTCACCTTCAGGGACATTTAAGAGTACAAAAAAATGACGTTGGAACGTGGCCTGTACCTTACCTATTTTACATGATGCCTCCTTAGGGGAGGTGTGGTACTCCTCACATTCCTGTGTGACAAGCAGTTTCACAATTTTTAGACTCTGACTGACTGAAAGCAAGTAAAAATAAAGACACGGAGTGCTTCAGAACAAATTACTGCAAAAAATAACAGTCTGAATGTCCTCATTTTCATTAGCACTCATTGC